>NW_024097330.1:600000-1132606 GCF_016545835.1 Crotalus tigris | reverse complement strand
CACAACATGGGGAACTGTAATATGGGGTCACGGCATTAGAAAGGTTGAGAACCACTGACCTAAGTCTTTGGGGCCTAGTTTATGTATACTTCTATGGCAAGGCAAAACAATTCCAGTATAAAGCAGTAAAGCTATACTTAGTTTTTCACACATAACTTCTCTATTTTGACTTTCTTTTTGTGAAATAAATGATGACATAGTGTAATATGTTACGTGTTGTTGTTCATCTGAGTTTGTATTTACCTACTTTTAAGAACTGTTAAGGAACAGATGATTTTTAATATGTCCTGATATGTAAAACCATAGAACTCAAAGAGAGTGTACTTACTTTTTCAGATGACTGTATCATTATTTATAATAACCTAGGAGATATGTGTAACCCCTAGTTCTATAGATAGAAATATTTTCTTCACTAGCTCACCCTTCTGATGCCTTCTGAAGGTATCAGACTATGATTCCTCTTATCTCAGCAAATGATACGTTGTTTGAGGCAGGAGAAGCCAAAAGAAATACAATGTCCCACCTGCTACTGCTTCTTTGGTTCCCAAGACAGTGTGAGAATTAGTGTGAACACTATGATGCTCACCAATCTTCTTCACTTTCCAACTTTTTTTAATTAATAAAGTATAAGCAGGAGGCAGGAGTGCTACAAATTGCCAGGCTATCAGAATCATCTTTCTTTCTAAGGAGACTAATTTGTGTACCTATTTGAAGATTGAACCCAGATTTTCTATATTAATTTATAACTAAAGAAGATGAGTGTGACTGCCTTAGAAATATCTTTTTAATGACCCTGCAATTAATTTCCATTTTAACACTTATGAAATGGAAATAAGGTCTTATTACTCTGACATGAGATATTCGTTGTTTCCTTCTCCTTCTCTCTTGTGTGCCTACAAAGCAAAAGCAAAAACAAGTCTTCCATCCATCTGCAGAACTTGCAGGTCGGCCATTAATCAAAAACACAGCAGGAATCCTAATGTCATTCCTGCAGCAGGAAACAGAAGAAAACACATCATTATTTCTATTCATACCAGTACCTAGTCAACCTGAGTGAAGACCAGGGTGTTGGGAGGAATTCCCCCATTCCGCTCTTCCAGCCGGGATTCTCCTTGACGGCATAGCACAGAAGAAATAGATCGTGAAGCCAGCTACCGGAAAGAGAGATTTAATCACGGAGATCAAAGTTGAGTGACAATTCAGCATGAATCCCTGGCTAGCTAGACAGAATGGTCTTCAAACATGAGTTTTTATACCCTTTCGTGGTTTCCAAACTTGTCATTTTTGATTGGTGAGTTCGAATCTGTCTTCCCTGATTTGCTAGTCAGTGACTATTGTTGGGCAAATTTCCTTCCTAATCCTGCCTAAAAGGTGTTAATTACTTTATTGTCGTGTATTTGTTAATCCTAATTGCTGCTAGCCAGTTCTCCATTCAGTGTGTGTTAAGTGTTTGCCATCCAGCCTCAGGCTGCTGCTGAATCAGGTTAGTTCATATTGGGTTTTTTCCCTGTGTTTGTCTGGTCATTCCCTCGTTGGGGTGGGGAGGGGGTGTCCAGCTCTTATCAATTCCCCCATTTTGGGCTATCACTGGTGTACCAGTGATTAGCCTAACTGGTTCATATATACGGTAGTGGTGATAATTTGGCACATCATGAGAGAGGTTTTCTTGCTCTGTTCTTTGCCTCTGATGGGAGTCATGCAGATCTTTAGGCACTTTAACCCTAAAGGAATTGATTGGCATAGGCAACAAAGGAGGGCTCCACCTACTATGACTGGGATTACGCTAGCAATGAGAATTTTCAACCAATGGAAATCTGGTAACCATGAGAAAAGCCAGGAAAGGTCCCAGTATGATTGGTTGTGTCCAATGTTCTGTGCTAGTTCTTTTAAATGTTTGATATCTTGTTCAATTAGCCCAGATTGGTCAGATAGGTTGAAACAGCAGAGTCCATAGAATTCTTCACAGCCATGATTGTGCCTTAACAATAAGTAGTCAATAGCTGCTCTATTCTCGAGGGTTGCTTCTCTGACTTGCCTTAATTCTTTGTTCAAGGCATCTAGAGCATGGGAGGTGGTGTTTAGACTTTTAGCTAGGGTACATGCCAAGCTGTTTATATTCCTTGAGTTCCATGCTGCAAGCCCTGGCACTTCCACTAGAGAGACAGCCAATGCAATACATTCAGCTTTGGTGAGGAGGGAGGCCTTTGAGTCACAGTCAGGAGGTAACGTGTGGAAGCTTCTCCCTTGCCGCCTTTGCAGGGAGGGCATTAGCATGGTTAGTCACCCTAACGTGCAAGGAGTTAGGAGTTTGTGGAGTTTGCTGGCAGGTAGGAATAAGCTTTTAGGCCACATAGCAGAAACCATCCTGTAGGAAGTTTCACATAGCCGTATGAAAAGGTGATGGCCCTGGTGTTGTTGCAGGCCAGTTCAGTGTTAGTGAGATTGTAGCAGCTGGAGACCTTAGGCATGTGGCATCCGGTCAGTATGAAGCAAGTAGCTGCTTGAGTTACAGTTGCCACTTGCAATATATACATGCTGCTGACTTTTATGTTTGTACTGGTCCCCCAATCAAAAATATTGTAGTATGAGGCTGTCAGTGGGTGCCCTCTTAACTTAGTGTCATTTATGATGGCTTTTGGTGCTATTGCTACTCCCTTCAGGCATGTGGTTAAGATGTCTTTTACTGATCTACCCCCAGCCAGGCAAAAATCTGTGGTGTTTAGCACTTCTCTTGCTAAATACTCCCATACATTCCCCTTGTCTGGAAATAATTTTGGTTCCATGAACCCAGAGGTACATTTCAAATACAAAAATACAATATAAATAGTATACAGGATTTTAACAAAGATGAACTTAATTCCCTCCCCCATTTGTTTCAGTTTCAAAAAGTGTTTTTAGTGTCCACTCCTCGGTTTCTGGGTTTTTCTTGAGCCTCAGGGGTGGAACCTTTGGTGTTGCCTCAGGTATAATGCTGTGGTCTACAACTGCTGGTTTGATGTGCATCCAGTGGATCCAGGCTTTCCTTTCAGCTACTTTGATTGCTGTCTGGGTGGTTAGCAGAACTTGAAAGGGCCCATTCCACTTTGGTTGTAGTGGTGACTTGCGGCTGTATGATTTTATCCAAATCCAGTCCCCTGGTTCAAAACGATGTAGGTTTTCTTCTAATGGTAAGGTCTATGTCAGGGCACTTTGCTTCCACAGTTCTCTGAGCCTCTGGTGTAGAGCTGTAAGATAGGATGATAAGATTACCTCCCCTTTTTCTAAACAGAGGGACTGGGGGTCCAGGTCTTTGAGTGTGTCAGGTGGTCGACCAAACAACAATTTGAAGGGGGAGATGTCTATGTCTCGCCTTGGCCGGGTTCTAAGGTGGAACAAGACTATGGGTAGTGCTTGGGGCCAGGGCAGGCAGGTCTCCTGACAGAGTTTGCCTAGGAGAGTCTTTAATTCTCTATTCTGTCTCTCTACCCTCCCCCCCCCGAGGAACTGGGGTGTCCCGGTGTGTGTAGGTCTTATTTAATGCCCAATGCTTGGAGAACATGTGTGATTATCTGCGACAAAAAGTGTGTGCCCCTGTTCATGTCTAAAACACTTGGGACTCCAAATCTGGACACAAGTTCTTTTAGTAGGTGCCTTGCGGTCTCCAGGGCAGTGGTGTGGCGGCATGGGTATGCCTCCACCCAGTGGGTGAGCTGGTCTCTGCAGACTAGTACGTATTGGTAACCATTGTTCCTAGGGAGCTGAATGTAATCTAGCTGGAGTTTTTCAAAGGAGCGTTGGGCCCATGGTCTCCCCCCTGTGTGCGTTGCCTTTCTTGAGGAAGCATTGTTTCCTTGGCATATTTGGCATGTTTTGGCTATCCAAGTGGCTTCACTGGAGACCCCTGGGGCATACCACATTCTCCTTATTGTCACAGGTTCCGACTAATGAAGCACTTCAAAGAACTTTCAGGCATGTTTCCTAAAGTTTTATTTGCAGAGCTACAATTTTGCCGGTCACCATGATGGACGGGTTAATGCCAGAATCTAATTTCCTGTCGCTGGCATCAACCTTTTCTTGCTAAACCCCTCCCTTGTCTTGTAGTCACGAGTCACATTATCCAATTAGTGTGAAGGTCAAAAGTTTACTTCCTCTTTCTTTCCCAGGCTTTTTCTCCCCCCCACTCTAAGCTGTGTATTAACCCAGTAATTACCAGACAGTTTTGCATATTGTCAAAGCAAGAATATACAGTATTTGCAGCATTGACATCCGGCCCCCCTTACAAGAAGGACAGATCCTGTAGGTAAACAAAAGCATATGTTAAGGGTTATCTTTCGGTTTGCTGGGGTGTTTCACATGAAATCTTTCGATCAATCTGTCAGCGTTCACTTCACTAGATTTCACCCAGGTGGCTTCAGACAATGGGTATCCCTTCCATTGTACTAAGTACTGTAATTTCCCTCTAAAGATTCTGGAGTCAAGAATACGTTTCACTTCATAGTGTGTCTGCCCTGCCACTACGAGGGGTCCAGGTGCCTTCTTTGGAGGAGGTCTCAAAGTGGAGCCCCGATAAGGCTTCAACAAACTACAATGGAAAACTGGGTGAATTTTCCCTAACAGTGTAGGGAGTTTTAGTTGTACTGTGACTGGGTTGATGACCTTTACTATGGGGAAAGGCCCCAAGAATTTTGGTCCCAATTTCTTGCTGGGCAATTTGAGGAGTAGATATTTAGTTGACAGATAGACCTTTTCCCCAACTTGGAATGTTCTTTGGGGAGCCCTCTTTTTATCAGCCTGCTTTTTATAGGTTTCAAAAGTCTTTTTCAAAGCAGTTTTTGTGTTTTTCCAAACTTCTTCCCACCCTCTCACCCATTGATCATTCATCTGCTGGGGAAACCCATCTACCCATTGCTGCAGATGCCTCAGACTGGAACTCACCCTCTCTTCAGGGTTGGGGTCTCTGGCCGGCAAAGGCAGGGTCTGACAGGCTTCCTGCTGGGCTCCCCACTGCTCTTGTGGCCACCCCAGGTGCTGTAGGCCCCAACCTGGCTGCAGATTTATGCCCAGGGGTTGCACGTTTGGGGGCTGTGGCCAACCTCCTTGCTGTGGCTGTTCTCCCCCCAGCTGCTGATTTCCTGGCTTCTGTACCACCCCAAGACATTGCAAGGTCTCTATTAGCTGTGGTAAGTTCAGAGGACATGGATCAGCCACAAGCTGGGAAACTCAATTTCCCCTTTGCTGCAGAAGATTCAGACTGGGATTCTCTCTCTCAGGGCTGGAGCCCATGGCAGGAACATTTGCAATAGAAGGGCTGTAAGTTTCACTTTGTAGGAACTGTTTTCTGTTTTTCATTTCTAAGTTTTGAAATCTTTCCAACGACTCACCCATAACTGTGTTATCTGTCCATTCTGCTTTTGAAGTCTTCGCTCTCAGCTGGGAAATCTGCCAAATTTCTCTCTCCCCCCGGCTTGCTGGCTGTCACTCCCCCCCCCCCGGGAAACTGTTGCAGCTACGGGGCTGGTCTCAGGCAATCTTTCTTTCTCCATAATGAGATCTTCCCCGAAACTTTGCCAGCTCCTCTCAGGCATAGAGGCAGCTGATGGAGTTCGGGACACAGATCGTTTGAAAAGAGTGTTGGATTCTGGCATGATGTCACAGGTTCCGACTAATGAAGCACTTCAAAGAACTTTCAGGCATGTTTCCTAAAGTTTTATTTGCAGAGCTACAATTTTGCCGGTCACCATGATGGACGGGTTGATGCCAGAATCTAATTTCCTGTCGCTGGCATCAACCTTTTCTTGCTAAACCCCTCCCTTGTCTTGCAGTCACAAGTCACATTATCCAATTAGTGTGAAGGTCAAAAGTTTACTTCCTCTTTCTTTCCCGGGCTTTTTCTCCCTCCCACTCTAAGCTGTGTATTAACCCAGTAATTACCAGACAGTTTTGCATATTGTCAAAGCAAGAATATACAGTATTTGCAGCATTGACACTTATGGCATCTACTATTGCCTGTGTCCCACAGTGTCCTTTAGAGTGTAACTGCTGACAGATTAGCCATAGCAGACCTCTTGGGGCTATGGGTCTCTCATCCGGGACTCACCAAAATCCTTCTCTATATATTGCCTCGCATTTCTCTTTCCACATTTTTATTTCCCCAGGTTCTAACAGATCTTGGTATTGTACTGTTGGTCCTAATTGTAATGTAGGGAGAGTGGTGAATGCCTTCAGGGGTTGAGTGGCAGCCAACTTAGCCCGTGACGTCAGCAAATTGGTTTCCTTTTGTGACCCTTGAATCATCCTTTTGGTGTGCTCTACAATGGATGACTGCTAGGGATGAGGGTAGTCAGATAGCTTTCAATAGGTCAGATATGAGGTCCGCATGAGCAATCGGCTGGCCATTGGATGTTAAAAAACCCCTCTGTTTCCAGAGAGCACCGGTCGCATGGCAAACTCCAAAAGCATATCTTGAATCTGAATATATATATTGGCAGACCAATTCTCGGCTACTTTGCATGCCTTTTTTAATGCAATAAGCTCGTCTGCTTGAGCACTGTAGCATGGAGGCAAGGGGGAAGCCCAGACTGACTCATGCAGGGAGACAACTGCAGCTCCTGTTACACGGGTCCCATCAAGAAAGTAGGAGGAGCCATCAGTAAACAATTCTAGGTCTGTGTTCGGAAGGAGATCATCTGTTAAGTCAGGATGTGGTAGTTCAGTGTCTTGGACTAGGTGCAAGCAGTCATGTAATACTTCGTCTGCCAGATTAATGGGCAATAATGTTGCCGGGTTGAGCGTGTTGCAGCGTTCAAAGGTAATGTTTTCTGAAGTGAATAGTTCTACTTCATATTGGGCCAGGCGTTGTTGGGTGAATACCTGAGTTTGCGACTTTAAGAGTATTGCAAATACATCATGGGGAACTCTTAAAATAAGGGGATGTCCTAAAACCAGGTTCTTTGATCGTTTAACTAGTTCTACGGTAGCAGCCACTGCTCTTAGACACGGAACGGCTCCTCTGGCTACAGGATCTAATTGGACAGAGTAGTAGGCTACCGGTCTGAGTGTTGCTGAATCTCTGCGCCAACACCCCTGAACCCACATCTTTATATTCATGGACAAAAAGGAAAAAAAGCTTTCTGTAATTAGGGAGACCCAGAGCTGGGGCTGAGGCCAGGGTTTGCTTTATTTTTTTGAAGGTATTTGCCAATTCCTTCATCCATTCAGTAGGATCTGGTTGATCCTTTGCGGTTAATTGGACTAAAGGTTTCGCCAATTCCCCGAAAGCTGGAATCCACGGGTGGCAAAATCCTAAGACCTCTAATAGGGCGCGGACTTGGTGTTTTGTTTGAGGATGTTTCAGTCTTAGGATGATCTCGACTCTCCCGGGTGCTAATTTCCTAATCCCAGGGGCAATAATATACCCTAAGTAAGACACCTCCTTAGGCTGCGCAGAGATCAACTATTGTAAAATGGGTGGCTGATGCCGGCACTTCTGTGACTATGGTAGCTGGGTTCGGCACTATGGTACCACGTGACTGTTCACAGCTCTCATATCATGTACAAAGAGATAAATAGGGTTCCCTTCATTGTCTAATTTGGATTTTTGAACTGGAAAGATTGGGATGTTGCAAGGGGAAGTGCATTTATGTAGTACCCCTTGCTTTAGGTACGCTGTTATCAGTTTTTGAATCGGCTTTATCACTTCCGGCTGTATTTTGTACTGGGGGATGCATGGTGGTGGTCCTGCTTTCACTTAGATTGTAACCGGGGTAGCTGCTTTCAGCAATCCTACCTCAGCAGGATCCCACCCCCACAGAGAGGCCAGTAAGCTTCTGAGATCTATAGGCAGCTGGACCTCATTTCCAGTTAAACATACCATAGTAAAATGTGCCCGTTTGACTGGGATGTCTAAATGGAATCCTTCTGTAGTGCATTTAATGGTGGCCCCCAGTTTACAAAGCAAATCCCTACCCAGGAGGGACAGGGGGGATTGGGGACAAACAGTAAATGGGTGTTCCAAGGAGAAAGGACCAACCTCTATCTTTAAGTTGTTTGTAAATTCAACTGGGATAAGTTTTCCCCCCACCCCCATTACATTATCCTTGGCCCCAGGCACTTTTGAATCTTTAAAAGGTGCCGTAGTGATAAGAGAGGAGGTGGCTCCGGTGTCAATGAGACATTCATACGCCTTTCCCCCTATAGTTATTGTTAAAAGGGGTTCTCCATCGGGGCCATCCTTTAAAGGAATAGCTAGCCCATGAAACATGACCTTATAATTGCTTTCTAGTCAAGATAGGTCGCGCTCCTGTTGCTCCCATCAGGGCAAATTTTGGTCCCTATCCTCATTCTGATGATGGATGGTTCCCCTTGGAAAGGGGGGTCTTGGTTGGCGATGTTGATTCGAGGTCTCCCTGTTCCGCTGGCATTTTATTCTTCCCAGGGTGGGTTTGTGGTGCCTTCTCCCATTATCCCTATTTATCGTTGCAAAAGCTTGCAAGTCCTCCCTCCTTTCCATTCTATGCCTCTTTTCTCTCTCTCTCTCTCTCGTTCTGCTTCCTTCCTTTCTTTCTCTTCTTCTGCTAATTTTTCCCTTTGGTCAAATATGAAGTTTGCGATCCTGTGCAACTCTGAGATGTCTAAGGTTGACCAGTTAGAGACTATCTTATGGAAATGCCCCCGGATATCATTTGCGGATTGATTAACAAAAGTGGCGGCAAGAATGTTTTTGCCTTTCTGGCAGCCTATGTCTAAAGAGCAAATGTGGTTCCGGCTTCCAAGAGACGGACCCAGAAGGCATCTGGGGTTTCCTTGTCCCTCTGCAGTATCTTTTGGAATTCAGCCCAATTGAGGGACTTTTTCCCTATTTCCTGGAGGGCTTCCATTAAATTAATTTTTGCCCTTGCATAGTCATCCCAGTGGTTCTGATTGTTATAATCCCAATCTGGGCGGTCGAGAGGCCAGGCAACCCTAGTGGGGGGTACTTGCTCAGGCGCATTTATTATAGGATGCCTGGCTATCTCTTCCGTTTTTTCAAAAAGTTTCATCAACTCATCTTTGGTTAAAAACACATGTAGTAGTTGGGTCATGTCTGCCCAAGACGGATTGTGGGTATCCACAATAGATTTTATAGTTTCTATGACCGACTGGGGGTCTGCTCGGAAGGTGGGAGTGTCCTTCTTCCAAACAACCAAGTCAGATGGGGAGAAGGGGGTGTGGGTTAAAATGTGTTCAGTCTGGCCCTTCGGTCACCCGGGTATGGGTCTGTTCAATAGGGTTGAAGGTTGGTTCAGGGTTATCTAAGGGGAGCTGGGGTTTTAAGTTGACTTGAATCGGGTTTTTCTGTCTGGACAGTTCAGCCCAGCAGTACCAGTAGGGTAGTTGGGTTGGTTCTATCCTTGATCTAAGCGCTTTTAGTGTTTTGAGTTCAAGAGTGCCACCTTCGGGCCAAATTTGTCTTCAGCACTCATCTTTAAGCAAAGCCCATCTTTTGCATAATTCCTTTAACCGTTTCTTTTTCATACCGGCCTAGACAGGTAGCTGATTCCTGTCCCAGGTTTCAAGCAAGCTCTTTACTGGGGAACCTATCTCAGCCCTTGAATTGGAACCTCCCATGCTTCTCCTTCTATAACGTGGGGTTTTCCTCTAACACTATCGGGCACTACACACCGGAAGCCTCCTTGTGAGACTTCATCCTTCTGCCATGGTTTTGTGGGTCCAAAAAGGGGACTCATGGAGCACTCTGGATCTGCCACATTTTCAGACCAAAAAGGGGTCTGTAGAGACACTTCTGGCTTCCCCTCAGAAGGTACGGGTTACTCTCCTACTGGCTGGCTTCACTGCCACTGTTTTGCGGACCTCGAATGTCCATGCGGACCTCTGCTTGCTTTCAGAGGTAAGTGGCTGCTCTAAATTGACCTATTGCCTAAATACTTGCTGGCAGAAAGAGTCCTGACTTACACAAAATAGAATCCTCTCCCTCTTTCTCTATCCGCTCGGCTCTCCTCTTTCACCAGAAGGTCTCACGCTCTGATCCCCTCCCTTCCTTTCCCGAATCCCTCTGGTCACGGCTCCAGTGGAGCTAGCAGCAGGCTGGGGTGCGGCTAGAGGGCATACAGAGGGGGTGAGCTCCAGCTGGGTCTCAGAGGAGGATGCCCCATGCACACATTTATAAACTCTTTCTTTCGTTTCCCAGACCCTTTAACTTAATAAATTTAAATTTGGTGGCACTTACCCTCTTTCCAGGTAGCTGTTTGAGCGCAAGACTCAAAAACTCCCTTTAATACATGTTGCCGACCGGGCAGGGTCCGTGGAGGCTTCCCCGCGGACCAAGGTGTCTGCTGCCGGCTGGGTGATGGCTCTTCCAGGCCCGGTCCAGTAGCTGGGTGAGCTGGAAGTCCCTTCGTGGTCGCCAGATAATTGTTGGGAGGAATTCCCCCGTTTGGTTCTTCCAGCCGGGATTCTCCTTGACGGCGTAGCACGGAAGAAATAGATCATGAAGCCAGCTACCGGAAAGAGAGATTTAATCACGGAGATCAAAGTTGAGTGACAATTCAGCATGAATCCCTGGCTAGCTAGACAGAATGGTCTTCAAACATGAGTTTTTATACTCTTTCGTGGTTTCCAAACTTGTCATTTTTGATTGGTGAGTTCGAATCTGTCTTCCCTGATTTGTTAGTCAGTGACTATTGTTGGGCAATTTTCCTTCCTAATCCTGCCTAAAAGGTGTTAATTACTTTATTGTTGTGTATTTATTAATTCTAATTGCTGCTAGCCAGTTCTCCATTCAATGTGTGTTAAGTGTTTGCTATCCAGTCTCAGGCTGCTGCTGAATCAGGTTAGTTCGTATTGAGTTTTTTCCCTGTGTTTGCCCGGTCATTCCCTCGTTGGGGTGGAGAGGGAATGTTCAGCTCTTATCAAGGGTTAAACAAAAGCTACTTTTAAACAGTACTACTCACATTTCAATTATCTTATATGTTCAATATTTTTTGTTGCTTACTGCTTTAAATGACTAGAATATTTATCATTCAATTTTTTAAATTTTTTAAAAAACAGTAAATACAGCTGTATATTGGTCTGGAAAACAAACAAGTAAAAAAAATCAAACAATTTAAAACAGTATTGTTGTGAGGAACTCCCCCATTTGGGCTCTTCCAACCAGGATTCCTGCAATCATAGCTCGAAGAACAAATAGAACAAGAAGCCAGCTACCGGAAAGAAAGGTTTAATCACAGAGATTAAAGTTGAGTGACAATTCAGCATGAATCCCCAGCTAGCTAGAAAGAGTGGTCCCCAAACGTGAGTTTTTATAGCTTTTCTTGGTTTTCAAAACTGTCATTTCTGATTCGTGGTTTTAAAACTGTCATTTCTGATTTTTAGAGCAGTGTCTATTGATGAGTTAATTTATCAGATATTGCTCAGGAAAAGGTTAATCCTTGCCTCCGGAGAGGATCTGATGTGTTCTTATTTGTTATCTATTTGTTATTATTATACCTTTGTCCTAATCCTATCAGTCTTAATTGTTGGTAGCTGGTCTCACATTCCTGTGTTTCAGCTTATCTTGAATGTTTTTAAAATTGTTACTTTGTATCTGTTGTGTTACGTGTTTGCTTGCCCGGGGCTGTTTAGCTTGAGTCAGACCTTTGCATTGGGGTTCTTCTATATTGGTTAATGTATGTTTGATTAAACTGTATTTTTTGGGGGGGTGTCTCATCAGTATTAACCAAGAGTAAAAGAGAACACAATTGGGACTAGTTTGAGGAAGGATCACATTATAAGTCCTGTTGACTTCAAAGAGACAAATTTATGGTATCATCATATTCTCAATTGATTCCTATGGGGAGGAATAGAATTGCTCCCAAATCTTTTGGCATAAGTAGAACACTGTTTCCCTGCCATTATAAAGAATTAAGTTAATAATATGTCGTTCTACTTAATGTTTTTTATACTTAAAGTTTTTACTTAATGTGTTGTTTCTAAAAATATTACTACACACTTGACCAGTATTTCTGGGGAAAATGTCCACTTTGGGTCCTGATCTGAGGAGTATCATCTGATTTATAAAAACATTAAGTGAAAATATATGTTAGTATGAAACAGAGAGAAATAAATTGCAAGAGAAACAACAAACATGTTTAAGCTCTTAAGTATGTTTCTAAGTAGCCTCCTATTTCCAAAATTCATGTTAAGGCAATATTTTTTAAAGGCCAGTTAGAACCTTATTTTAAAAAAGCCCTATATGTTTGTACACTTTAAAGGAGTTTATCAAGGAAAAGCAATTAGGGAGTAAAAAAGGCTGATGATAGCCTGCATCCAGGAAGATTCCTGTATGTAGAGATATTCAAGCAAGCAAGCAAGCCAATAATTGTTTTATAACATCAGATAAGCTCAGTAATTGTCACATGAATCATCCCTAAGCAATGCCTCAAGAGCTAGCCAAGGGCTCATCCAATTATTCTCTGCAACTGAGTTTGGAAAACATTCTACAACTCTGCTTGAGTGACCAAAACAACATATTGAGAACAATGTCATGATGCTGTTTGTAACAATTCCAGCTATACGTGGCATTGTTTCGCAGCCTTAATGTTAACTCGATTTCTGGTCAAGTCTTTTTCTGCTTTTTTGCCTTGGGGGAATACAGTGGGCAAAGTGAAGCAAATGTTTTAGCTATGGAAAAGCAATGGCAATCAATGTGTCTTCTGGGTAACTGCAGCTTTTCCCTTTGTTGCTGGGCAGAAATACATGTCTTATGACCTGTTCCGGATCTCCTAAACTCATGACAGTTATGATGAAACCTCAGCTGTATAGAAATAAGAATCAACTCATGGCCTAGTCAGTTTCTATCATTGGAATGGGAAAGGGAACATATATATTTAAATATTTGCCTCAGGGGAAGATGCATATATATGTATATACTCTATATATGTATATTCTCTCCCTCCCTCCCTCCCCCCCCTCTCTCTCTCATATACAAACACACACACACATATTTGAGATGTGTTTGAATACCAGTAACTCGGGTTGGTTTGATGTCCAGGCTTGGTAATTAGGTTGCAAATATTCAGGGGACATCTTCAGTGCAGTTTGGAATGTTTTTTCAGTATTTCAGTTGAAGCAGCTCTCTCACTCTCAGTGGTTGGTAGGCGGGGTCGATGTCAATGTGTCTGAAGAGCAGAATCCCACTGCAATACCAACAGAAGTCAGTTCAGCAGAACAGAGACACTGGTACAGAGTCTTTGAGAGAAATGGATATCCATGAAACTTCATCTGGAGATCCCTATACACAAACAGCACAAATGCCCAAAACAACACAACAACTACAATAGAAACAGCAATAACCAAATGAATCACAATTCCTTACATACAGAACATTTCAGAGATGACAGCAAGACTACTATGCCAACACGATCTCACAGTAGCCCACAAACCAGCCACAATTCTCAGACGGACCCTATCAAATCCTAAAGAGCCAACAGAAACAAATCAAAGATCAGGCATCATATACCAAGTCCAGTGCAACAACTGTGAACAGAACTATGTGGGCCAAACAGGAAAAAAGCTATCTACCAGATTGCATGAGTACTCCCTGGCTATCAAAACACATGACCCATTGACCCTCATGTCTGTCCATGAGGACTCAGAAGGAGTCTGATCTAACCGGGACCATAATTATAACCCAAGCAGTCAAGAAGAGAAAGAGAATTCCTCAAGGCCTGGTTCTCCACCAACCAATCAGTGAACAGACACATTGACATCGAGCCCATCTACCAACCACTGAAAGTGAGAGAGCTACTTCAACTGAAATACTGGAAGCAACATTCCAAACAAACTGAATGCAATTCAAACCACACTGAAGATGTCCCCCTCAATGGAGACAAAATGTTTGCAACCTAATTATCAAGCCCGGAGATCAAACCAACACCACACACACAGAGAGAGAGACACACAGAGATATATAAAATAAATAAGGGTGATCACCAGGATGAAATCATAAACAAAAATGTTTAATCTACAAAACCAAGTTTTCGTCGGTCACACTACTGACATCGTCAGAGTATAAATGCTGGATCTGGGAATCCGTTTTTATGTGGCTGGCTGCCTCTGCGCTCTGACCCTGGATCGGGTCATTGGTCTGCTCATTAGCATCGGCTGTGTAGTTCTTAAAGTGGTCATTTTTAAAATTGTCATCCCCTCTCTAATTGCTGTTTTTTCTTTGTGTGTGTGCGGGTGCCTGGAGATTCGCTGTTCATCCATTCCCAGTCATCTGTCCTCACCCCCTCATTAGTCTTAGTGTGCCTCTGTATTGCTGCGCTGTCTCACATGCGTGCTTCAAGCTCCATTCTTCTATTTGCCAGCCCTGCCGCCTTCCTTGCCCATGTGTAAACTCCTGAGGGTTGGTTGTCTCATTGTTCCTGTTTCTTATCCCCTTCCTTCTCTCTCTCCCTAACAGGTGAGCTCCTCTGTGTGCTAATGGGTTGCTAACTGGGCATGTCTTTGGAATTGCTCCACTAATTGTTATCTTCATTGCCCCCTCGGTACATATATGGGAGCGCAGGAGGTAACCATCCCATTTGCACTCACTATTATTCACCTGTTGTCCCATTGATCTGGGCTGTGCTTCTATTGCTGAATCATTTGCAGGGCACGCCTCCGGTACATTTCCCCAATCCTTAAGTTCTATTGCCCCTCCCCTGCATCTATAATCATCTGGGGGGGTGTCCAGGTGCTTTTGCCCTACATCTGCTACCTTCCTCGCTAGCAGGTGCGTCTGTCTGGCCAGGTGTCATCAACAGGGTATATCGGATCTTTTCTCTTTTCTCCGGTGTGTATGTATGCCCCTCGGGGGAAGCCATCCGGTGGTACCTGTTCATTGGTCTCCTTCCCTCGTCCTGACTGGATTGAGTTGTTTGTGCTTTGGATGCCTGTGGGATATATTTCCCTCATGCTTTTTCTCATCCTCCTTGTTACTCCACCAATCTGGATATCAGCCCCTGGGGGTGGGTTGTCTGCTAGCTTTGTGTCATCCCTCCTCTCCTCTTTCATATATAAGTGGATTGGAGATGTCATTTTACTTGTTGGGTGTATCCCCAGTTCACCGCTCTCTCTCAGGGTTGTGGTTACCTTTCCTGTCATCCCCTCTTTCTGATCTTGTACAGAGTGAGTTGGCCACCTGCATTTCCAATTAGCACCCCGTCTTTCCCATCCCCTTAGTATGTGATATGCTGGAGGGAGCTCTATGTGGCGATTGATGGAATGTTTGTCTGACAGCCAGGCTTCCTTGAGCAGGTGGCCTCCCTTGGTGTTATCTTGGGATGTGGCCTCAATGTTGGTGAGGTCAAACCCATGGCCATAATCGGCCATGTTGGTCCACACCTGTGAATATTGCTGTCTTCTCTTAACTGCCAGCTCATGCTCATGGACCCTAGTCTTAAGTCTCTTGGAGGTTTCACCAACACAATTGCAGGGGCAATCCTTGCAATTGGTTTTATATATTACCAAGGACTTTTCTCTAGTGAGGAATGGGTCCTTGGGGCGCATGATCCTTGAGAGTCTGGTCTGGTTTGTGGGCTACCTTCACATTGAAGGGGGCTAGCAGTCTGGTCGTTGCTTCTGATACTCCATTAAGGTAAGGCAAGGTCGTTTGTGTGGGCTGTGTGCATGTTGCCTTATCTTGTGCATCCACGTGTGGTCGATGTGGTCTGCTGTGCCATTTAATAAACTCCATCGGATAGTCATTACGTCTGCATACACGGTAGACGTAACTTTTTTCTTCCATCCTAGGTCTGTCCGTGTTGCAATGTGAGCCAATACATTTAAATAAGGTCTTAATGCAGCTAATCTTGTGTGCTACCAGATGGTTGCTTCTATAATGTAGCATCCTATCCATGTGAGTTGGCTTCTGATAGATGGCCATGTGCAGCGATCCATTGGATTGGCGTTTAATCCACACGTCTAGAAAGGCAAGGGCACCTTGATTCTCCTCCTCTGCTGTAAACCGGATATCCAGGTAAGCAGAGTTCAATTTATCCATAAAGTCATTCTTGTCTTGTTTTTTAATCACCACGAAGGTGTCATCAACATACCAGACCCAAAATTTGGGGCGGTAATCTGCCATCACCGCAGTCTCTAGTTGTTGTAGGACTGCCTCTGCCACAACACTCAAGATGGGAGACCCCATGGGTGTTCCTTTAATCTGTTCATGTAAATCCTTGGAAGGTGAAGTATGTCTTAAGGCATAAAGTTATCAATTGCACTAAGTCCTCGGTACGGAGATCTTGTCGTTGTCCTTGTGTCTCTTGGAGGCGATCTCTCAATACTGTGATCACCAGTTCTTGTGGGATGGAGGTAAAGAGTGAGGTGACATCATACGACACCATCACCTCATCATCCTCCACCTTCAGGGCTCTGATTTTCTCCAGGAACTCCTCTGCCGATCTTACGGTGGTCTCATTATTGTCCACAAGGTGGTTAATTCGGCCACTCAGCCATTTGGCCAGTCCCAAGGTTGGGGTGCCTTTAAATGAAATGATGGGGCATAGAGGCACTCCTTCCTTATGGCAGGCCATAGAATCTGGCTATGGCTGAATCACTCAGGCGTATTTTCCTTAGCGTATCATCATCCACTCTTCCAAGGCACTTCAAGTTGTTAAGAAACTTATTAATATGATTCTTAAGTGCTACAGTGGGGTCTTTGGTGATGGTTTTATAAGCCTTGGCATTGTTAAGTAGCATCCTGGCTTTGCTTACATATTCCATTCTGTCCATAACGACAGTTGCCCTACCCTTGTCTGCTGGGAGGACAATGATGGTATCATTTTTTCTCAGATGTTCTAAAGCCTCCTTCTCCTTCCTAGATAGTATCTGGCAGCATTGATGGCCCATCAATAGGCCTGTAACGCACTGCCTGACAGAATTCTTGATTTCGTCTCTGGCTTCAATGCATTGCAGTGTAGATTCTAGGGCTGCTACAAAATCCATCGCCCAAGCGTCCACCAAGTTATGGCCAGCATCTCACTCCAATACAGTGGTCTGTTTGCGAGTTAAAGTTACGGAGGAGAGGTTATGGACTAACCTGTTGGAGTTTCTCTGGTTGTCTAGCATTCGTAGGGCGTCCATCTTGTGTTGAAGCACCACGGACTCTTGCTGACTTGCCCTTATGGTGGCCTGGTGAATTTGCAGCTCTAGCGTCCGGAAATGTTGGCATGTTAGCATCCTATTGCAGTATGCGCGGCAATCTTGGATTACAGTCTCCAGGGTTCCTATGCATCTATGCTGGTCGTTCATTAGGGCGTGCATGGTGCGGCACTGGAATTGGCGGACAACTAGCTGGCATTCTATGGAATCAATCAGCGGCTTTCTTCTCAGTGACTTGGGGGGAAGGTCTCCTTGGACGCAATCATGTACTGAGGGGGCAATGAGGGTAACAAGTAGTGGAGCAATTCCAAAGACATGCCTGCTTAGCAACCCATTAGCACACACAGGAGCTCACCTGTTAGTGAGAGAGAGAAGGGGGGATAAGAAACAGGAACAACGAGACGACCAACCCCCCAGGAGTTTACACATGGGCAAGGAAGGCGGCAGGACTGGCAAATAGAAGAACGGAGCTTGAAGCATGCACGTGAGACAGTGCAGCAATACAGAGGCGCACTAAGACAAATGAGGGGGTGGGGACAGACGACTGGGAGCGGATGAACAGCGGATCTCCAGGCACCCGCACACGCACAAAGAAAACAACAGTAATTGGAGAGGGGAGGACAACTTTAGAAACGGCCACTTTAAGAACTACACAGCTGATGCTAATGAATGGACCAATGACCCAATCCAGGGTCAGAGCGCAGAGGCAGCCAGCCACATAAAAATGGACTCCCGGATCCAGCATTTTATACCCTGACGATGTTGGTAGTGTGACCAATGAAAGCTTGGTTTTATAAATTAAACATTTTTGTTTATGATTTCATCCTGGTGATCACCTTTATTTATTTCACATTATGTGTATACCTGGGATTCGTATTTTTAATATTATTAAGGACACACACACACACACACACACACACACACACACACACGTGTGTGTGTGTGTGTGTGTATGTATGTATGTATGTATGTATGTATGTATGTATGTATGTATGTATCTTATCTGTTTGGTGAGGCACCCGGTCTACCAAATATAAATCAGTCTGTTCTGCATTTCGCTCCAATCTAGAAGCATATAATCTAGGATTATATATATATATATATATATATATATATATATATATATATATATATATATTCTTAAAAACTTGAATCCCAGGTATATTCATTAAAATACAATAGAACCACTGAACTCTAGATAGGATAGAAAAAAGTTTGCATTTCTAATAATTGCATTTCTACTGTACCTTTCAACTACAATGAAAAGGAAACCATAGACATTAAGATTTAGTTGTCATTGCCCACTTGAGGTCTTTACAATGGGCCCAAAACTTTGGGTTTAGGAATATCTGAAGATTTAGGTTTTCTATATGAATCTGGTAAAACGTGGATGAAACATTTCTAGAGAAAAAAATTAAAGTAACAGAGAAAAAAGCAATTTATAATATGGAAGAAAAGGAATACTTGGAGTTCTCTCAGTTGTTTGCAACCTTTCTATTAACTAAAGTAAGGAGGTATTTACTGAAGCATTGTACAAGCATTTTATGTATTTTAGATATCTATAATTCACACACAAAGTTTTAAATTATAACAATTTTATAATATGTAAATATTAAGTGAAAGGTAGGAAAAATATTTATTAATTCCAAGAAAGAAAGAAAATTCCCACAATTTAGTGGCATGCACATGACATCTTACTTATATTCTGGTTATATATTATAATCAAAAGCCAACATGGGTTTGTCAAAAACAGATCACGCCGAACAAATTTTATTTTATTTTATTCTTTGACAAAGTGGCTAAATTAGTGGGTCAGAGAAATGCAGTGGACACAGTAAGGCATTTGACAAAGTAGACCAAAGCCTCCTTCTTGGTAAACTAGAAAAATGTGGGCTAGACAGCATCACCACCAGATGGATTTGTAACTAGCTGACAAATCACACTCAACGTGTAGTTCTTAATGGAACTACATCTACATGGAGGAAAATAGCAGTGTAGTCCAAGGTTCCATCTTAGACCCAGTACTCTCCAATATCTTCATAAACAATTTAGATGAAGGGGCAAAAGGGGAACTCATCAAATTTGCAGATGACACAAAATTAGCAGGAATAGCCAACACCCCAGACAATAGGCTCAAAATCCAGATGGATCTCAACAGATTTGAACACTGGCCTCTATCCAACAAAATGAAATTCAATGTACAGAAAAGTAAGGCCTTACACTTAGGGGAAAAAAACCCAAAAATACAGGTACACATTAGGCGAAACCTGGCTCAATAAATATAACTGTGAGAAGGATCTTGGAGTCCTAATGGACAATTATTTAAATATGAGCCAGCAGTGTGCAGCAAGGTCTCTTTTAACTTTGATATTCTATATTCTAATACTTTAAACAGTAGATTCGGTCTTGTAAAGCATATTATTGCACATGTAGCTAAAATACAGCAATTTGTACTTTTTACTTATCAAAGAAATAATGTGAGATAAGTTACTTAGTGGTAATAAGTACAGTTAAACATAGCAATGAGTCATTATAGTGAATAGCACATTTGTATTTGGTAAATTTAAATGAAAGAAATGCCTTGAATATTTATTTCCTAAATAAATAGAGGGGAAAAGAATTGAGGGGGAGGGAGAATCCAATGCTGTGCTGTAGCAATGCTGCAGTTGCTATGGAAACAAAAAATACTTGAGTCTCTTTTATCACCTTTGTCTTCCTCAAGCATGCCCTTTTTATATCACTTAGATGTAATCCCACACCTGCTTATCAGAAAGTAAGCCCCACTGACCTCAATGAAGTCTAATTGTGAGTACAAATGTATTGGATTCTTCCATAATAAAGCAATCAGTAATAGCAAGACATTTCCCTGTTCCTTTTTGCTGAAACCATATCCATTTGTTTCATTATGTGTTTATTTTAGAATTGTTTTTTTATTGATTCTATATGTTTTAATTGATATGGCAGACAGCTGTATCTGTCATTTCTAAAGGCAAGATATATTGTAAATATGTACAAATGAGAATAAAATATTTTCCCTTAATGTAACCTATCATTATGTTAAATCAAATAAATCCTTACTGTGGTCATTAATAGCATCAGCTAATTATACAACCAACGCTCAAGAAACGTATAGGGGTAGTCCTTGACTTAAAACCTTTCATTTAATGACTGTTCAAAGTTACATTGGCACTGAATATACTGATATACTGATTGTATTTAAGTACATATAAGAACATTGTTTAGTCATAGCAAAAGGCTAAATGCATTCACTGCCTTAAGCAGATAAAAAGTTAGGTTTATCTGTTTCCATGCACATATGTACTTTCTTGTATATATCTACCACAGTGGTTCTCAACCTGTGGGTCGGGACCCCATTTGGGGTCGAATGACCATTTCATGGGGGTCGCCAAACAACACAGTCCGCCATTTTTTTTCTCCTTTTCCTTAGCTGTGCTACTCCCTTTTATTCTATTGGCTTTTGAAAGCCAATAGAATAGACTCTCTTGAATAGAGTCTAATTCTATTGGCTTTAAAAAACCAATAGGAATTGCCCAGGCTGTCTCTGCCCTGCTGAACCCACCAAAAGTCCCATTCTGCAAACGGTGCTGCACCAGTTGAGTAGTCCTCGACTTACAACCAGTTGAGTAGTCCTCGACTTACAACCAGTTGAGTAGTCCTCGACTTTTAATGCCTTGACTGGGGGTCGCAGCATTAAAAAGTTTGAGAACCACTGATCTACCATGAAGTAAAATTTAATGAATGGAATGAGAGGCAGAGCAAAACTTTGAGAACATGTTTAGAAATCCATTGCTGGTGTTTGCCTGCCTGCCTGCCTGTCATGTACATGGTGCCCACTCTTAAAGGATCAGGGCACTTTTCCCTACAGATACATAAATTTAAATAATAAAATATACGAACACCAGGAAATTACAAAACTATAAAAAGTTTTAATAGAATAAAACCAAGCTTTCGCTGGCAACTGCCAGCATCATCAGGGTAGCATCCAGTCGATGGGAGAAGCTATTTATAAATGTGGTGCTCTTTGCGCCCGGCTTCTTGACCTCGTCATAGGTCCCAGCCAATCCACCTGCGTTTTGATCGTAGTTTCTGTATTGCAAGCTGTATTGCTTGTGCCGATACCACAACTCTTCCTCCCTTCTTCGTATAACTGTAAGTCGGGGGGACCCTTTAATTCTACATAGTTAAATGTGCACTGTCTGTGTTTGTGGGTGCCACGAATTCCAGGGAGGATGTTAAAATTACCCCCATTGAAGAGAAAATAGAAAGGGGAGTTAACAGAGTGATACGAGAGATCAGGAAACAGAATGATACGAACACAATGGAATCCTGGGCTACAGAGACAAACAATGAGGATATAGTTGTGAAGGAGGATCGTAGACAGAGAGATAGGGGGAGGAGAACAAAGATAGGGAATACTAAGAGGGAGGATGAGGAGAATAAACAACATAAACACAGACAGTGCACATTTAACTACATAGAATTAAAGCGTCCCCCCGACTTACGGTTATACAAAGAAGGGAGGAAGAGTTGTGGTATCGGCACAAGCAAAGAAAGTGAGGAAATTACAGCTTGCAATACAGAAACTACGATCAAAACGCAGGTGGATTGGCTGGGACCTATGACGAGGTCAAGAAGCCAGGCGCAAAGAGCGCCACATTTATAAATAGCTTCTCCCATCGACTGGACGCTACCCTGATGATGCTGGCAGTTGCCAGCGAAAGCTTGGTTTTATTCTATTAAAACTTTTTATAGTTTTGTAATTTCCTGGTGTTCGTATATTTTATTATTTAACATGAATCTACCCAAGAATCACCGTTTTGTTTTTAATATTCTTAAGATACATAAATATTAAAATCATATATGTGAACATTTAAAACTGAACTGCATAAAATCAGCTGGGGGAATGACTATAGTAAATAGACCAGACATGTCAAACTTGCGACATCACATGACGTCGTGCGACATATCAGAGCTTTTTTCCCATTGCTGGCAATGGGGTGGGCGTGGTTTCCTAGTGACGCATCCAGCCCATGGGCCAGCAGTTTGACACCCCTGAAATAGACCCTTCAGCAAAAAGCTGCCATTAGCATATTTTTTTAAAAAATTACATTTATTTACATCTGATAAATACCATTTGTCAGACTAAAGCCACTGCTCCAAAATGATATCTGCTAATCTATCATTCCTTCCTTCCCAGACATCAGGCCAGCTTCTAATATTTTGTATTCTTCACTGGTATGATGTCTTAGGATTTCCATACTGTACAAGGCATATACAAAAAGAGGAGAAGGTCAAAGAACACGAGGCGGACCCAGAAGATGGAGAGTCAACATCAAGGACACACAACAACAGCATCAAATAACAATGGTTGAGGCCACCAGAAGACAAAAACCAGAACAATGTATTTCCCTCAACACCCTAAGTGGTAAAAGAGGAAGTAAGGAAGAAAACTGGCATGATGAGATTCAAGAACCATTCTTCTACTACCTTTAGTTGAATGAGGAAGAATCTGATATACAAGTTCTCATGCACTGCATTGTTGACTATGAAGTAGAGGAATTACTAAACTATTCTAGTGAACAAGCAGTGTATTGTGGGGTTGCCATAAAAAGAGCTCATATTCATCAATCACTAATTACCCAATATAGTTTCTACGAATAGCAACAGTGGGCATATGTCCTGCATCTATGGTAGCAAAGTTATCAATGTGGATTAATCATGTAGACATAATACTAAAAATACGGCCTAAGAGAAAATCTACACAGTATAATATGAAATAAATATCTACTTATAAATCTTTATTATCAGGAAGCTAATTAATGAGCTGAAACTCTATAGAATGTTGAATGAATAAACAGACTGTGAAAAAGAACTGTTATTTTTCTTTTACAAAAACTTATGAAATCGAGTGCTCTTCTATATGTATCAGAAGAAAATATAATATTTATTGAAAGCAATACCATAATCAATTTGAAAAGACAAAAACAGGATGAAGAGAGGCAATAGAATACCAGATTTGGGGAGAAAAAAGACAGATTATTCTACAAGTACATTTTTACAAAAGGAACTGTAAATCTATGTAATCAAAATAGAATACTCATAGAACCTAAACTAAAATTAACAATTTATATAGAAGAAACATACAGGTAGTCTTCAAGTTATGACTGTAGTGGAGCCTGCTCATTATGGTTGCAAGTTGTGACAGTCATTAAGTAAGATTGCCTTACTTAATTACCTCCCACCCCTGCTCTCCCTGTTAGTCATGAAAATCATTCAGAGAAAAAGTTAGAAAATTTTCAAGAGCTTCTTAAAATACTGTGTGGGTCATTAAATGGAGCAAGTATGCCTCATGAGTGGGGGAGACCCTGGGAGACCTAGCACAGGACCAGAACTGTCTGTTCTGAGCCTCCCAAGGCCAATCACCATGAGACAGCCCATGCTTTGCTTTCCGCTTCCCAGGATCCCTGCAGGCCTTGAGTCTGCTTCCCCTCAGGATCAGTGTTGGAATACATGTAAGAATATATTTTGTATTGCAATAACTATAGAATTATTCAGCCAGTAGATGGCAGTGCTTAGTTTGCATCTATGGTTATTTATATTCTGAGGAGAGTTTCATGTGACAGTTGAAACCCTTAAGCAGCAAGGCCAATGGTTACTGTACAATGTACACTTTATTTGATCTATTTGGCTACGTAACCATCCCCTGCTACCAATCTGTATGGATATATAATAATCCTCTGCTACCATTTCTATATAATAAAACAGAATTTCTAAACGGTTATGGGCCCAGCCCAGGTAAACTAGAGATAAATCAGGTAAACCAGAAATGAAACCAGTATAAACCCAGTACCCAGAGATAAACCCAGAGATATAAACTCAGACTAACCCAGCTTCAACCCAGTATAAACCCCAAATAAACCCAGTATAAATCCCAAATAAACCCAATGTAAACTCAGTATAAGCCCAGATTAGAGGAGAAATATAAAGTTCAGCACAGAACAGAGCAAACTGCTCGGAGCCAGTTACAGCAAATAAGTGCAAGATACAGCAACAGAAAAAGAAGACTATCAGAATAAAAAAAAATGGCCAGAAACAAAGCTGAAACAAAGATTTAATTTGCAAATCGGACAAATCAGAACTACCAGTCTTGCAAATTCAAGATGGGAAAAGTTACATGGAAATGTATAAATGAAGCTAGACCCAAAAACCCTTCAGGTGAGTGGATAGAGAAAGCTTAGAAAGCTCAGAGCACAATCTCTCTTAGCATAGAAAATGATCACATCATTACATATACAATATGTAAATGTGAAACTGCTAAAGAAATGTGGGGAAAATTACAAAAGGTGCATGAAAGAGCTAATCTCAGTAATGAACTATATTTGATTAGAAAGCTATACCAAACCAAGCTGATGAAAGGCCAGGATATGCAGGATTATAGAAGGCACACCTTGGAAATGGTTGAATGCCTGAGAGGTATAGCAGAAGAAATAAAAGATTTTCATGTCACAGCACTATTAGTGGTTTACCAGAAAGTTATGAAACACTTGTCACAGCACTTGATGCACATCCAGTTGATGAGCTAACATTGGAATATGTTAAGGGCAAGCTTATAGATGAATATACGTGTAAAACAGAAAGCATTAATAATGATCGTGCTTCTGTCGCAGAGTCTGTTTTAAAGAAGAAAAATAGGAATAAAAATAGTTATATGAAGCAAAAAACATGTGAATACTTTGTGTGCAAGAAAAAGGGTGATTTAAAACCAGATTGCAGAATCTGGAAAGCTAAAATGCATAAACTACAAAAAGCGAAAAGTGTGAAGGAAGAAAGTGATTTTTCTTCAGATAATGAACATATTTTTAATCCATAAGTTGCACCTAATTTTTGCAGGCATGATATGTTGATTCAGGAGCTACAAGTCACATGACAAATGACAGAAATTTCTTTACTCATCTTGACCAGAGTAAAACAGAAAAAAATCACCACAGCTAGTGGGCAAATAACAGAAGAAATAGGAGAGGGTTTTCTTTACTATTGTAAGGACCCACCCCACTTTGCATCTTAAGAAGACAGAACTCTTGGAATAATTCTTCCAACAGGAATCCTTTATTAAGAGAAAATGGTTGCAGGCATGCTAGACAGGACTTGGGGTTCAAGCTCTTCCATTCAAGGTTTTAAGGGGTTCCCCAGTAGTCCCACCCAATCAACCCCCCTTCCAGTGATAGTTTCAAGTATCACAATTCCGCCCCCTTTCTTCTTTCTTCCGTCTGGATGGGGACTTCAGATAACTACATGAAAGGCAACTACCCTCCTTTGGTATGCTAAAGCTTCGAGGTTACAATAAACACACATTCAGCATTCCGCTCTTTGAAGTGTAAAGAAGGAAGTGAGGGCCATAAAGCCCCTTTGTTCTCCCCCTTCTCTCCCTCTTATGGCAGAATCCAGAGAAGGCAGAATTGGGAGTTTCTATATTTGATAATTTAAAGATGAAATATAATTGGATTCTGACATCCGGCCCCTCTTAACAATAAGAGAGATCCACCTGAAAGAAAACACAAGTATAAAATTTAGTCAGGCTTGTTAGGATACTCTGTGTGAAACTTCTTCAATAGCTTCGGGGCTCTGACATGACGTTTATGGATCCACTCATTTTGTGAGGGAGGTAGGTGTTTCCAGGCAACTAGGTACTGAGTTGCCCAATGATATCTCCTAGGATCAAGGATTTCCTTTATTTCGAAGTGTTGTTCACCCTCCACCATGAGTGGAGGTGGTGGTGGGGGGATTTTTGGCTGTAGATGTGACTGATGCTCTCTTTTCAGCAAGCTGCAATGAAAAATTGGGTGTATTTGCCTGAGGTTTTTGGGTAATTCTAATTCTACTGTTATTGGATTTATGATTCTTTTAATTGGAAAAGGTCCTATATATTTTGGTCCAAGTTTTTTACAGGGCTGTAGGGACTTTAGGTATTTTGTAGATAAGTACACCATTTCTCCTATAATGAATGGTGTAGGCTCAACCCTTTTTTTATCGGCTTGTGCTTTGTATGCCCGCCTAGCTTCATCTAGTGATTTCTGACTATTGGCCAGGTGTTTTGTAGGTTTTCCATCCATTCTTTCAGTGAAGGGATCGTTGGTTCTTTTGGGGTTAACTCTGGCATAGGGTTGAAACTTTGACCGTTGGCTATTTGAAAAGGAGTGTAGCCTGTGCTGGAGTGGACTGCATTATTGTAGGCAACTTCTGCAAAAGGAAGTAAGTCCGTCCAATCACTCTGTTGGAAATTTAAAAAACATCTCAAATATTGCTCAAGTACCGACTGGCAGCGTTCCGCTTGTCCATCTCCTTGAGGGTGGTGGCTAGATGTCAATCCCTGAGTGGTCCCTAAGAGGGATAAAAATTCCTTCCAAAATGCAGACGTAAATTGCACTCCCCTATCAGAGATGATGCGTTGGGGTGCCCCGTGCAATCTGTAAATGTGCTGGATGAAAAGTTTTGCTAAGGCCTTTGCAGTGGGAATTTTTTGGCAAGGGATAAAGTGCACCTGTTTGGAAAATAGGTCCGTGACTGTCCAGATAACAGTATTCCCATTGCTTTCTGGCAATTCCACTATAAAATCCATGGCTATTTCCCTCCAGGGGGCTGAGGGACTTGCCACTGGTTGTAATAGCCCTGGCGATTTCCCTTGCAACCTCTTTGCTGATGCACAGGTTGGGCAGCTGGCAACATAACTTTCTATGTCCTTTTTTATTGATGGCCACCAAAATTGCCGTTTAATTAAGTGTAAAGTTTTTACAAATCCAAAATGCCCTGCTGATTTTGTGTCATGGCAAAGTGCATGAAAGTTAGTCTTTGAGTTGTTGGTATATATAACTTTTCCCCTACCCAAGGCAATCCGTCTCTCATTGTGCACACATGTTTGTTTTTCTGGAACCAATCATCTGTTTCCAAACTTTTTCTGAATTCAATCCCAGTTTGGCTGTCCAGTTGTGGTTTTATTTTGGCTTGGGTTCTTGTGGTTACTGGCGCTGCCAGTTGTGACTCTGCCATTATTGGTCTAGAGTCTGTGGTTCGTGCGCTGTTATATTGGGGCATGCGAGATAGTGCATCTGCCAGGAAGTTCTTTCTTCCTGGTAAATGTTTGAGCTTAAATTGGAATTGGTGAAAATGCTGGGACCAGCGGGCTTGTTTGGGATTGAGTTTCCTGGAAGTTTTCAGGGCTTCTAAATTTTTGTGATCAGTCCACACCTGGAAGGGGATTTTGTTGCCTTCCAGGAACTGTCGCCACGTGAGTAATGCCCAACGTATCCCATAAGCCTCCTTCTCCCATACGGGCCAGCGCTGTTCTGTTTCCGTGAGTTTCTTGGATGTATATGCACAGGGTTGCAATACTGCATCATCATTTTCTTGTAATAGCACAGCCCCCATTGCCACATCACTTGCATCTGCCTGTATTATGAAGGGCTTGTCCATGTCTGGGTGCCTTAGTACTGGTTCGGCAGAAAAAAGTCTCTTTAGTCTCTCAAACGCTGCTTGGCACTCCATTGTCCATGTTAGTGGCTGGCTAGGTTTTACTGAGGATGTTCCCTTCGTTTTTAGTAAGTTAGTGAGGGGCAAGGCTATCTGTGCAAATGAGGGGATGAATTGGCGGTAAAAATTTGCAAAGCCCAGGAAACTTTGTAGTTGCTTTCTTGTGCGGGGTGGTGCCCAATTTAGTACTGCTTTGACCTTCTCGGGTCCATTTCAATGCCCTGTGGGGATATGCGATAGCCTAGGTAGTCTATCCTTTCCTGGTGGAATTCGCATTTTGAGAGTTTGGCATATAGGTGAGCGGCTCGCAGCTTCTTTAAAACCGCTCTGACAAGTTTGACGTGTTCTTCTTTTGTTTCGGTAAAGATAAGAATGTCGTCCAAGTAAACAAGGACCCCCTTAAACAGGTGCTCCCTTAGAACGTCATTGATTAATTGCATAAAGACTGCAGGGCCCCCTTATAATCCAAATGGCAAGACTTTGAATTGATAGCACCCCATGGGGCAGTTAAATGCAGTCTTCCATTCGTCCCCTTCCTTGATTCTCACGCGATAGTAAGCTTCCCTTAGGTCTAGTTTAGAAAAAATTTTCCCTTTCGATAGGTGTGACAGCATGTCTTTCATGAGGGGCAGCGGGTATAGGTTGCTTTCACTGATTGTATTCAGGGCCCTATAATCCACGCATAAACGTAAAGAGCCATCCTTCTTCTCTCTAAAAAGGACCGGGGCAGCCACTTTAGGCTTGGCTGGCTCAATGAAACCTCTCTCCAGGTTTTTTTTTATAAATCTTTCCATTTCCTCCTTCTCCTTTGGGCTCATGGAGTATAATCTGGGCTTCGGGAGTTTTGCCCCAGGCTTGAATTCAATGGTACAGTCTGTGGGTCGGTGGGGGGGAAGCTCATTCGCCCTCTCCTCACTGAAGACTTCAGCAAGGTCCCTATATCCTCTGGTATTTCTTACTCTTTTTTCCTCTCCTATGGATGCTTTTTCTATTCTTGATTCTGGTAGCCTCCCTTGGGGTTTTAAGTCCATAGGGTCCCCCTTCGGGAATTTGATTTCTGTCGTCCTCCAATTTACCCAGGGGTTCCATTTTTTCAACCATTCCATCCCTAGAATCATTGGGCATTCCATACCTGGGGTCACCACAAACGTTAAGTCCTCTTCATGGTTGCCCAGGGAGAGGTGTATTGGCAGAGTGGCTAGGGTAGCTGGCACCCCCCCTGCTATGGATCCATCTAGCTGGCCAAATGAGATTGGTTGTTCCAGTCTCCTGGATGGGATGCCCAGATTCCCCACTAGTGTTGGGCTAATGAGGCAGCGGGTGCAGCCAGAGTCTATTAAGGCTTTCACCTTCACAGCTTCGGGCATGGGGGGGATTAATATAGTCACTGTTTTGAAGATGGGTGTGATGCATCCACTTACCAGGGGTTCGCCCTCCGAGCTGTCATCTGAGGCATCCACCGTCCCTGTGGTGTAGGCTGGAGTTCTTTCCCCTTGGTGAGCAGAGGTGGGGGGTTCTGCAATTTCCATCATTCTCATGGCCGTTTCTTTTGGCTTAGCTGAAGACTTTCCGGGTTTGTTGATTGGGATCTGTCTGGGTTGTGCTGGGGGGCCTTTGAGCGGCATTCTACAGCTCGATGCCCTTCTCTTCCGCACTTGAAACACCCCATTTGCTTCTTGGCTGTATCCGATGATTTCACCGGTTGGTGTGTCAGCTCAGGTGGGGGGCGGCTCCATTGTTTTCTTCGGCGGTGCCTCTTCAATATGTTGATCTCTGCTTCCTCTGCCAAGACGTACCATTCCTCAAGTCGATGTGGGTCCCCTCGGGGCAGGCAAGCATCATATAGATCATAGTTTAGTCCGTCTTTGAAATGGCCAAGGAGGATGTTTCTGGCCAATTCAGTTTGCTGGCAATGGCCCGGAATTCTTGTGTATACTCGGCCACTGGGCGTTTGCCTTGCCTCATCGTTGTTATTCTTTCACGGGCTTTGCGATCAGCCAGGGGGTCTTCAAATCGTCTTCTCAAAGAGGACATGAAACGGTTGAAGTTACTGAATTCTGGGGCATTGGAGTCATGCAAGTTCACTACCCAATCCGCAGCTGGTCCATCCAGGGCAGATTGCACGATCCGGATGCGGGCTTTGTCGCTGGGAATGTCCTGCCCATATTCCTCCATGTAGCTGAGTACTTGGGTTAGGAAAAACCCCAAGCGTGTTGGCTCCCCTTTGAATTTCACCTCCAACGGTGGACGTCTTGGAATGGATCGGTGCCTCCGTTGTGGGTGGTAGTGTCTTCCGTCCAGATTGCCATCTGTGGTCCGGTAGGGGGTGGGGGCTCCTGGATCAGTAGATGTCCCTGGGGTTGCAGGTTCCACGTCCCCCTCGGTGTCTCTCCCTTTGTGGCTCCAGGAACTGGGGCGGCCGTAGGGCTCAGTATTCTCCTCTCCTAGGGAGCTGAGAGTTCTCTTCATCAGGTCAATAGCTTTCTCTAGGATCCAGTCTGAGTACGGTGCCCAGCTTCCTCCCTCTTCACTTGCGTGCAGGGATTTCTCCATCTCCTGCTTCCATTCTGGTTGCTTGGTCCCCCGTCTCAGGGTCACCTTTCTTGATTCCTTTCTCCACTCACTTTTCTTTCCAACGTTCATCGACCAGCGAGGCTTGTGGTCCTGTGTCTCCACCACTTCTTCTCCCGAGGAATCTGACCTCTCAGATCCCAACATCTGGCAAGGTTCCAACTGGGTCAGCGGCTCTCTTTCCAGGGAGTTTTCCCCCTCTCTTTCTCCATTGTCTGACATGGTAAATTTTTTGCAAAATCCCCCGGCAAGGGTCTCCCTTCCAGGTGGATTAATTTTGCAAGTCCTGTCTAATGTAAGGACCCACCCCACTTTGCATCTTAAGAAGACAGAACTCTTGGAATAATTCTTCCAACAGGAATCCTTTATTAAGAGAAAATGGTTGCAGGCATGCTAGACAGGACTTGGGGTTCAAGCTCTCCCATTCAAGGTTTTAAGGGGTTCCCCAGTAGTCCCACCCAATCAACCCCCCTTCCAGTGATAGTTTCAAGTATCACAATTCCGCCCCCTTTCTTCTTTCTTCCGTCTGGATGGGGACTTCAGATAACTACATGAAAGGCAACTACCCTCCTTTGGTATGCTAACGCTTCGAGGTTACAATAAACACACATTCAGCATTCCGCTCTTTGAAGTGTAAAGAAGGAAGTGAGGGCCATAAAGCCCCTTTGTTCTCCCCCTTCTCTCCCTCTTATGGCAGAATCCAGAGAAGGCAGAATTGGGAGTTTCTATATTTGATAATTTAAAGATGAAATATAATTGGATTCTGACAACTATCCTGTTTCTCAGAGTATCACCAGAAAGATGCTTGTGAAAAAATGTACTGTATGTCCCCGCTCTTGAAACTAATCTTTTGTCAGTGAAGAAGCTCACAAAACAAGGCAATGTAGTGACCTTTAAAATGGACAGTTGTATCATCATAAAAGGGGATATCTTACTTGCAAAGACTAAAATTACAGATAAACTGGTAGTTAATACTGCCAAGGAGGAAAAACATTCAAACTGCATTCAAACATGTGTGGGGGGAAAGGGTCTATTGTTTTTACAGAAACTGCAGAAGACATGCTAGCCTGTGAAGAAAATACATTGTATATATTTTAATCCTATGAGCCTAGCTGAAGCTTGAGAATTGTATCCAGGAAGGTCTCTGCTACACTGAAAACTGGTCTTAATCAGAATTTACTGATATGGTAGTAACTTTAGAGACAACCCCTAGGAACTAACAACCATTAAAGGTAATTTGTAAATAAGGACAGGGGGTGAGAGAATTAGAGTAGTGGGAGATGTACTGGGGGCGGAGATAATGTATTCACTTTAGGCCACAGGTCGGCAATCTGCGGCTCTGGAGCCGCATGCGGCTCTTTGAGCCTTCCCCTGTGGCTCCCAGCCTCCTCTGCCTTTGCAGAGAGAGACAGAGAAAGGCAATTGCACTTCCCTGCTTCTCTCTCTCTCTCTCTCTCTCTCTCTCTCTCTCTCTCTCTCTCTCTCTCTCTGTGTGTGTGTGTATGTGTGTGTTTGTGTGTATGTGTGTGTGTGTGTAAAAAAGAGAGTGCACTCACAGTGTTCTCCGAGGAGCTGAGAAGCTTAGTGGGCGGACCTCCTCCCTTTGCTGCGTCTCTGCAGGAAGCAGGAAGCAGGGAGGGCAGGAGAGAGCTAGCTAGCCCAGCTAGGCTGACTCAGGAATTCTGGGAGTTGAAGTCCATGAGTCATAAAAGAGACGAGGTTGCCTACCCCTGAGCTTGTTGGACAACAGCTTGAAGCTTGCCAGGTGAGCAGCAGATAGGAGGGGGGGAGAAAGAGAGAGAGAGAGAGGGAGAGAGAGAGAGAGAGAGAGAGAGAGAGTGGGGGAAGAGGAGTGGCAGACCAAGGGCAGATAGAGAGGGAGGGAGGGAGAGAGAGAGACAGACAGAGAGAGAGAGACCCTTTTGACATCTAAAATGAAGATAACACTGCATATATCTTTTTTTTACCTTTGTGTGTATGTAATTTTATTCTCTTAAAGTATTCTCTTGGTGATCATTGTTTTAATAGTATGGATATTCCCAAGAGTGATATTTTTACTTTTATTTTTAATGTGTGTGTGTGTGTGTGTGTGTGTGTGTGTGTATACACACACACACACACACCTATAATAAAGGTAAAAAAGGATATATGCAGTGTTATCTTCATTTTACATATCAAAAGGGTTTTGCGGCTCCCGGTGTTTTGTTTTTGGTGGGAAACGGGTCCAAGTGGCTCTTTGAGTGTTTTGGGTTGCCTACCCCTGCTTTAGGCAGTGGTGGGACTGAAATATGTGAACAACCGGGTTCTCTATGTGGATGCTGCTTCCGGAAGTCCATTTTGGGCCTGGGCAACAAAAAATTAGCTACTGGTTCTGCTGAACTGGTGCAAACTGGCTGAATCCCACCACTGGCTTTAGGAGCTTTGGATAGGTGTTCACAACAATTACAGCATAATTACTAAGCCAATGAAGAAGAGGTGGGAGGTAAATTTGTAATGGCAATGGGTAATATAAAGAAATAATATTGATGATTTAAGGTATGTCTACTATGTGCTTGCATGTACAAGGAGTACCGTCTTTGCAAAGGAGTATAAATAAATTACCATTGTTTTGTCTTGGAAGTTTTGGCTGGTGATTGTTTATTTCAACTAGACAACGAATCCCACACATGGCACAGATGACTTGGGCACAGAAGTCCTGACATAATAAATAAATTAACTAAGAAAGACTATCCAAGTGGAATAAGAGAAGAAACCAGGCCACAAAAGGTTTCAATCAGGAGGTCCACCACAAACAATAAAGGCATCCCAGCCAAATGTCTGCCCTGTGTTGCTTGCAAAGCATTAAAACCCAGAGACAGGAAGGAGAATCCAAAAGAGACTGCAGCCGCCACCCTGGTTCCCCAGCCCAGCCAGAGCTAGAGCCAGAACCCCAGCAGCTCCAGTGCCAGCTCTTTGGCGAGTCCAGGCTGAAGCTGGAGCAGTGCAAGCTCAATGGACAGCCAGAACAGCAAGAAGAAGAGGAAGAAGAAGGACAACAAGAAGAAGAAGAAACAGGAAACAGAATTAAAATCAGAAATGGGACTATTATAAGGAGTAGTTGTTGAGTAGGGGTGTTAATACATGTTAGGATATATTTTGTATTGCAACAACTACAGAATTATTCAGCCAGTAGATAGCAGTGTTTAGTTTGCATCTATGATTATAATCTATATTACTTTATTTTCTGAGGAAAGTTTCATGTGACAGTTGAAAACATTAAGCAGCAAGACCCATGGTGATTATATAATGTACACTTTATTTGATCTGTTTGACTATGTAACTATCCTCTGCTACCAATCTGTATGGATATATAATAATCCTCCGCTATCATTTCTATATAATAAAACAGAATTTCTAACAGTCAGCATGCTGAACAGAACAGAATAGAGCTGGAAGGGACCTTGGAGATCTTCTAGTCCAGCCCCCTGCTCAAGCAGGAGAACCTATACCATCTCAGACAGGTGAATTTCTGGACAAATAAATGTCCAGTCTCTTCTTTAAAATCTACAGGGATGGAGCTCCCACAATTTCTGGGGGTAAGCTGTTCCACTGGTTGATTGTCCTCACTGTCAGGAAGTTTCTACTTAATTCCAGGTTGTTTCTCTCTTTGATCAGTTTCCAACAATAGTTTCTCATCCTTCCCTTTGGTGCTTTGGTGAACAATCTGGCCCCCTCTGCCTTGTGGCAGCCTCTCAGATACTGGAATACTGCTATCATGTCTCCCCTATTTCTTCTTTTCTTTAGACTAGCCAAACCCAAGTCCTGTAGCCATTCTTCATGGTGTCATCTGCAAATTTGATGAGTTCCCCTTCAGTTCCCTCATCTAAGTCATTAATGAAGATATTGAAGAGTATTAGGCCTAAGACAGAACCTTGTGGTACCCCACTGTTTACTTCTCTCCCTGTGGATGTAGTGCCATTGAGGACTACTCATTGAGTACTGTTTGTCAGCCAGCTACAGATCCATATGGTAGTGATGTTATCTATTCCACCTTTTTCTAGCTTACCAAGGAGTAGCTTGTGGTCTACTTTGTCAAATGTCTTATTGAAATCTAAGTATACTACGTCCACTGCATTTCGTTGGTCTACTAGTTTAGTCACTTTATTGAAGAATGAAATAAGATTGGTTTGGCATGATCTGTTTTTAACAAACCCATGCTGGCTACTAGTTATAACTTTGTTTGCTTCTAGTTGTTCGCACTCCTTCATGGATTACTGCCCTGTTGTGGCGAAGGGGCTTATGTAACTCAAGCTATGAGCTATGCTGTGCAGAGCCATCCAAGATGGACAGGTCATAGCAGAGAGTTCTGACAAAATGTGATCCACTGGAGAAGGAAATGGCAACCCACTCCAGTATCTTTGCCATGAAAGCCCCATGGACAGTACCAAAAGGCAAAAAGATATGATGCTGGAAGATGAGCCCCTCAGGTCGGAAGGTGTCCAATATGCCACTGGGGAAGAGCAGAGGGCTAGTACTAGAGGTGCCAGAAAGAGTGAAGCGACTGGGCCAAAGCTGAAAGGACGCTCAGCTGTGGATGCATCTGGTGGTGAAAGGAAAGTCCGATGCTGTAAAGATCTTTTCTCCACAGGAACCTGGAATGTAAGATCCATGAATCAAGGCAAACTGCACATGGTCAAACAAGAGATGACAAGACTGAACATGGACATCTTAGGAATCAGCATACTAAAATGGACAGGAATGGGTGAATTTAATTCAGAAGATCATCAGGTATACTACTGTGGGCAAGAATCCCTCAGAAGAAATGGAGTAGCCTTCATAGTCAATAAAAGTAGGAAAAGCAATACTGGGATACAATCCCCAAAATGACAGAATGATCTCAGTGCGAATCCAAGGCAAACCATTCCATATCACAGTAGTCTAAGTCTATGCCCCAACCACTGGTGCTGAAGAGGATGAAATTGACCAGTTCTATAAAGCCCTACAGCACCTCATAGAATCGACACCAAAAATTAATATCCTTATCATTATGGGGGATTGGAATGCTAAAGTAGGAAGCCAAAAGATAACTGGAATAACAGGCAAGTTTGGCCTTGTAGTACAAAATGAAGCAGGGCACAGGCTGATAGAATTTTGTCAAGAGAATATGATGGTCATAGCAAACACTCTTTTCCAACAACCCAAGAGATAGCTCTACACATGGACATCACCAGACGGTCAACACAGAAATCAGATTGACAATATGCTCTGCAGCCAAAGATAGAGAAGCTCTATACAGTCAGTAAAAACAAGACCAGGAGCTGACTGTGGCTCAGATCATGAGCTTCTCATTGCAAAATTTAGGCTTAAATTGAAGAAAGTAGGGAAAAACACTAGGCCACTCAAGTATGAATTAAATCATATCCCTGACGAATATACAGTAGAGGTGACAAATAGATTTAAGGAATTAGATCTGATAGACAGAGTGCCTGAAGAACTATGGAAGGAATTTCACAACTTTGTACAAGAGGTAGCAACTAAAACCATCCCAAAGAAAAAAAATGCAAGAAAGCAAAATGGCTATCTGAGCAAGCTTTGCAAATAGCTGAGGAAAGAAAAGGGAAGCGAAAGGCAATGGAGAAAGAGAAAGATACACCCAATTGAATGCAGAATTCCAAAGAATAGCTAGAAGAGATAAGAATGCCATCTTAAATGAACAATGCAAAGAAATAGAAGAAAACAATAGAATAGAGAGAACCAGAGATCTCTTCAAGAAAATTGGAGATATGAAGGGAATGTTTCATGCAAAGATAGGCATGATAAAGGACCAAAATGGCAGGGACCTAACAGAGGCAGAAGAGATTAAGAAGAGGTGGCAAAATTACACAGAAGAACTATACAAGAACGAGCTTAGAGTCCCTGATAACTATGATGGGGTGGTCACTGACCTCGAGCCAGACATCCTAGAATGTGAAGTGAAATGGGCCTTAGGAAAGCTGAGCAACAACAAAGCTAATGGAGGTGATAGTATTCCAGCTGAGCTATTCAAAATCTTAAAAGACAATGCAATAAAAGTGGTACACTCAATTTGCCAGCAAATTTGGAAAACTCAACAGTGGTCACAGGATTGGAAAAGGTCAGTTTACATTCCAATTCCAAAGAAAGGCAATGCCAAAAAATGTTCCAACTATCGCACCATTGCACTCATTTCACATGCTAGTAAAGTTATGCTTAAAATCCTACAACCTATATTCCAGCAGTATATGGATCGAGAACTTCTAGAAGTACAGGTAGGATTTCGAAGAGGCAGAGGAACTAGAGATCAAATTGCCAACATACGCTGGATCATGGAGAAAGCTAGGGAGTTCCAGAAAAACATCTACTTCTGCTTCATTGACTACGCTAAAGCCTTTGATTGTGTGGATCACAACAAATTGTGGCAAGTTCTTAAAGAGATGGGAATATCAGACCATTTTATTTGTCTCTTGAGAAACCTATATGCGGGGCAAAAAGCAACAGTGAGAACTGGACATGGAACCACTGATTGGTTAAAAATTGGGAAAGGAGTCTGGCAAGGCTGTATTCTGTCACCCTGCCTATTTAACTTATATGCAGAGCACATCATGAGAAAGACAGGGCTAGATGAATCAAAAGTTGGAATTTAGATTGCCAGGAGAAATATCAAGAACCTAAGATATGCAGATGATACCACTCTAATGGCAGAAAGTGAAGAGGAACTAAAGAGCCTCTTGATGCGGGTGAGGAAGGACAGTGCAAAAGTTGGCTTGAAACTCAACATTACAAAAAACCAAGATCATGGCATCTGGCCCTCTCAGTTCCAGGCAAATAGATGGGGAAGAAATGGAGGTAGTGACAGATTTTATCTCCCTGGGCTCCAAGATCACCGCAGATGAAGACTGCAGCCAAGAAATTAAAAAACGCTTGCTCCTGAGGAGGAAAGCTATGGGAAATCTAGACAGCATACTAAAAAACAGAGATATCACCCTGCCAACAAAAGTATGTATAGTCAAGGACATGGTTTTCCCAGTTGCAATGTATGGCTGTGAAAGTTGGACCATAAGAAAAGCTGAGCGCAAAAGAATTGAGGCCTTTGAACTATGGTGCTGGAGAAGACTTCTGCGAGTCCCCTGGACTGCAAGGTGATCAAACCAGTCAGTCCTAGAAGAGATCAACCCTGACTGTTCTTTAGAAGGCCAGATCCTGAAGTTGAAATTCAAGTACTTTGGCTACCTAATGAGAAAGAAGGACTCACTGGAGAAGAGCCTAATGCTGGGAAAGATTGAGGGCAATAGAAGAATGGGACGACAGAAAATGAGGTGGCTGGATGGAGTCAATGAAGCAGTAGGCATGAGCTTAAATGAACTCCAGAAGATGGTAGAGGACAGGAAGGCCTGGAGGAACATTGTTCATGGGGTCATGATGGGTCACACATGACTTCACAACTAACAACAAAAGTTGTTCTCAGATCTGTTTTTTAATTATCTTTTCTAGGATCTTCCCAGGTATAGATGTTAAACTGATTGGTCTGTATTTTCCTGGGTCCGTTTTTTCCCCTCTTTCTTGAAGATGGGGATTACATCAGCCCTTTTCCAAACCTCAGGTACTTCCTCGGTGCTCCAGGATTTATGAAAGATGTGATGCAACAGTTCTGAGATAACATCTGCCAACTCTTTCAGAACTCTGGAATGTAATCTGTCAGGTCCTGGTGATTTATATTCGTCAAGGTTGGATAGGTGTTTTCTTACCATTTTCTTGCTTATTTTAATTTTTGTTTCTAGTATGTCTTTTGTTGTGGGTTTTTTTTTTTGGTATGTTGGGCTATAATTTCTTTTTGTGTGAAGACTGATGCAAAGTATGAGTTAAACAGCTCGGCTTTCTCCCTGTTGCCTGCAATTTCCTTGCCATCTTCTCTCTTTAGTAGGCCTACAGTTTCCTTGACTTTTTTCTTTTTGTTAATATGTTGGAAGAAACTTTTCTTTAATTGTCCTTGATTTCTGTTGCAAGTCTTTGTTCATTCTGAGCCTTTGCTTTCCTGACTTCATCTTTGCATGTTCTGGCTGTCTGCTGATAATCGGCCTTAGTTATGTGTCCCTCTTTCCGTTTTTGGTATTTGTCCTTTTTTAAAATATATATATATATTATTGGATTTTTTAAGGGTGGGGAAGGAATAAAATAGATAGGGGTATAACATAGGGTAAAAAACAAGGGTTAAACCCAAAATAGGGATAGATACAATAACAGGGTTACCCCCAACAACAAATCAGCGCTTTAGCAAGCAGACTGTCATCCGGGTATACATATTGAATGTCAATAGTTAATATAATGCTAAACAGCTATGTTAAAATAGATTTATCATTAATCCTAAAGATGAGAAATTAACCAATACATATCATTCATTCTAAAAAATAACAATGATTAATAAACTATTAATAATATACTATTAATTGAATATTATTACTTATGAATACTGATATACTGCTTATTAATTATAATTACTTATAAGTAAATTCGGAAATGTAAAAATATTCAAAACAATCAGATAACATAAAAGTTGAATAAAAAGTATCATTTACCCTATTTAATTTCATGGCCTTTTCTCGTTCTATCGTCTTGCTAATAATTGATAGAATTTTTCCCAAGTTTTAAAATAACTTGTGTCTTCTTTCTCTTTGATTTCTAAAGTTAATCTATCCATTTCTGCACATTCCAATATTTTTGTAATAATAATCTGGTCGGATGGTAGCTTTTCATTTTTCCAAAACTGGGCAAATACTATTATCGCAGCTGTTGTATTTGTCCTTTTTGTGTTTCAGTTTGTTTGAGAGATCTTTGTGCAACCATGCTGGTTTCTTCTTGGATTTCTTGTTTTTCTTTCTCAATGGTGTTGTGCTGGTCTGGGCTTTTGTGATCACATTTTTTAGGGTTTCCTACATTTCTTGAGTTGTTTTCCCCTTTAGGATTTTCATCCATGGGATCTTTCCTAGGTTCTCTCTGAGTAGCTTTCCACCTAGCTACTTAGCCACCCATGGGAGCCTAAGACCGATGACAGAAGACACCTAGGAACTTGCAGGACTTGGCTTGCTCCTCAGCCAGCTCAAGTCACTCACTTACCTTTCTGTTTTTCACAGAGAGGTGTCTGGCTAATGCAATGCAATATGATTGGACCCTTCAGTTTTCCTATAGAGGCTATGTCATGGCAACCACATGCTCTTCTGGAGCCTCCTTAAAATGGAACTCTTACAGATCACAAGAATAGCACCTGTTTGCATAGATTGACTCATTTCAGAACTATTAAATAACAGGGAGCTTCATTAGCTGAAGAACAGACTCAAAAGTCTATTAATCTTAAGTGAACACCATCTCTTGCGATGAAATGATAGACACATGTAACTAGCCTTCATTCACTTGTAGCCTACTTCAGTCTGCCATCTTGTTTAAAATATCCACCCCCTTTTTCAGGGGCCAATGCATCTGCATAAACAATAATCCCTTTTCATAGGCGCTGGATAAGAAACAGAAGGAAAGGAAAAGAACTGATAAATCTAAGAAAGATGGCAGGTCCTTGCCTATCTCCTTGTATATAATTGCTGTGTAGGGTTCTGTAATTGGAACCGGAAAAAGAAATAAATTGTGTTGCCTAGTCTAACTGTTGCTATCTTGCTTCTGTAATCAGTGTTTGTGTCAGGGACAAATTTCATGCAAGCATGGGAAACATGTACATGGATGTGATGTTCTGAAGGTGGGAATATGGGAGTGTATTGGAATGATTGCTCTCTTCCTTATTGTCATGTTTCTGATTAACGAAACACTTCAAAGAACTTTCAGGCATTTTTTTTAACCTAAAAGCCTTTATTAGTATTACAGAGTGTCAGCACAGCATGGTGGATGCTAAGATCTGAATTTCCCTTCCTTTGCACATAACATTCCAGGCATTTCCCCTCCCCTATTTTGGGGTCATGATTCACATCTTCCAATTAACTTGGAGGGCAAAGATTCACTTCCATTTCTTTTTCCCGGACTTTCCTTATATTCTCCTCCCCTTTCCCTGTCACCTGATTTAACTCTAAAAATACCAGACAGTTCTGCATATATTGTCAAAGCAAGAATATTCAATATTAGCAGTGTTGACATCCGGCCCCCCTTACAAAAAGGACAGATCCTGTAATGTAGACAACGCATATGTTAATGACTAGTTCTTGGTTTGTTGGGGTATTTCACATGAAACCTTTTGACGTGCCTGTCAGCTTTCACCTCACTGGATTTCACCCACGTGGCTTCAGACAACGGGTATCCCTTCCATTGTACTAGGTACTGCTAATATTGAATATTTTTGCTTTGATACTTATACTGTAATAACTCTGATGTCTGATTTTCATTGGCTAAAAAAGTTTATAAAGCAATGCTACTAACTTTCTAAGGTGTGGCACTTCTGAATGCAACTGCTGCCATTGTTCAGATTGTGTTCCCACCCAGGATTTATTTCGATCGAAAATAAAGTGCTGTACCTTTAAGAAGCCTCTGCTTGAGTTTTCATGATTGGATTTTTATGATTTCTCAAGTTTTGCCAAGGGCCAGTGACCTTACATATCTGGTGCATCAAATGGGGACTTGAAGGTTTTTTCCTTCAAAGTGGTCCTTCCATTGGGACCCCCTGTGAATGACTCCCTTTGTGACTTACAACCTTCAGCTATGACATGGCATAGCAAAAGAAGGAGGTTTTTGTGGAAAGTTCAATTTGACAAACTGTTGCCGCCAGATTGATGTCCAGGAAAAAGCAATCGAAGAGATCACTGATCCTATGAGGAAAATAGCCCATGTCCTAGTTCAAACCTGGACAGGTGTCATGGACACAAGCTGGTTTGGAGAGATCTTTGGTGATTGGTGAAGGGTAGTTTTTCTGATTGTATTAGCTTTTGGGGATCTTTTGGTTTTGCCATGTTTGATTCCTGTTATCCAAGGAACAGTTATCTCTACCATCTTGGGGATGATGGTCATAGCATCCTCTGTAAGGAGTGACAAACTCCATAAGCCAGCCAAAGTCCTGACTATCACCGCAATAACAAAAGAATATACGTCATTGGTCACCAAGTAACAGAAAGCATTCTGTTGCAAAATTAAAAAGGGAGGAATTTAGGGTTCTGTAACTGGAACCAGAAAAAGAAACACATTGTGTAATCTAGCCTAACTATTGCTATCTTGCTTCTGTAATCAGTGTTAGTGTCAGGGACAAATTTCATGCAAATGTGGGAAACGTACATAGATGTGATATACTGAAGGTAGGAATAAGGAAGTGTACATGAATGATTGCTGTCTTCCTTATATTGTAATAACTCTGTGGTCTGATTTTCATTGGCTAACAAAGTTTATAAAGTAATGCTACTAACTTTGTGTGGCACTTATGAATGCAACTGCTGCCATTGTTCAGATTTATTTCGCTCGAAAATAAAGTGCTGTATCTTTAAGAAGCCTATGCTTGAGTTTTCATGATTGGATTTTTATGATTTCTCAAGTTTTGTCAAGGGCCGGTGACCTTACAGCTGCTATACAGAATGCTGGAATCTGGATCTGGAAAACATCCATAGAACCACTGGGAATTAAAAGATTTTAATGCCATATTTTAAATTCTCCTCCAGTAAATTCTGATGAATGAAAACCCACTTTTGAAATCCTTCAAAGGAAAAGAAAAGAAAAATTTGATGGAAGTTGTCAAGAGCTCTAAGAAAGAAGAAGGAGAAAGGATTCTTTCCGAAGAGAAGCAAACTTTTGAGAAACATTGTTCCTCAAGATTATGATTGCCATATCCCCTGTGATCACATGATCACATTTTGGGGTACTTGTTAACTGGATCACATTTATGAATGGTTGAAGTGTTCCATGGTCATGTGTCCATAATTTGTGACATTTTTTGCCAGTTGTGGCAAAAAACATTCAGGAGAACGGATTCAGTTAACAACCACATGATTCTCTTAATGAAAACGGTGACTTGCTTTAAAACTGTTGCAAAAATAGTAAAATTAAATAAGTAAAATTGAATAAGGTTACATGGTGGTGACTTGCTTAACATCTGCAATGATTTATTAAACTTCTGGGTTCAGTTGTGGTTGTTAAGTGAGAACTACCTGTAGTTTCCATGCACAAGAAGCCTGTCTGCATAGTACCTTACGTAGTAAATGCTACAGCTGAGCATTCTGCTGTTTCAGGAGCATAGACTAGAATATCTAAAGTGCCTTGGGAATTTGGCTCCTCACTATTGTAACTGAAATACTCCTCTACACTTTGAACTTGTAAGTCCCAATTCAGCATATTATATATATTTAAGGTGTGCCAAGGCTTTATTTATTGATAATGCTAAGTAATGGTGTTACTTATGTTTTCATTTTCAGACACCTTCTTTTTAAGTTCCATTACATCATCTATTTTTTATTGTTTAGATGGTTTCAGTGATATCTGTATGCCAGAGTTCATTCTTTGTCATTTCTTCCTTTTTTCTATTCTGTAATCTTCATCTAGAATAGGGGTAGGCAATTATGGCCCCTTTATGAGCTGTGGACTTCAAATCCCAGAATTCCTGAACTAGCCATGCTTGCTCAGGAATTCGGGGAGTTGAAGTCCACAGGTCATAAAGGGGGCCATAGTTGCCTATCCCTGATCTAGAACCTTATGCATATCTACATCAACAACCAACAACCATATACATCTATGTAGGTTTGTCATTTGTTAAAACTAAACTTCTTTATATTGCTAAAGTCTTAATAAACTGTGGAAATAAAACATGTGGTTTCTGTTAAAATCAAGTGTATCATCTATTCTTTTTCCAAATGTGCTTTTAACTATATTAATCATCCTATTTGTTGTAACTGTTGTGTCACGTTTAGAAGCAGAGTCCTGCCGGTGTGAAAAATATTGATTTTCAACTTGCCAACAAACCTGGAGGGAGGGAAGGGATTGGAATGTGAGCTGTGAAGATCAAGAGGCTAGACCATGAGATTCAAGGACATTCTACCAAGTGTCTGGATAGCCTTGAAGATGCTTTATCATAACAACATGTTTCTGCTTGATTGGGCAATGTGACCTGACCAAGAGGGAGGAGGAAGAATGGGGATGTGGGTGAGGTCTGGCCAGAGCTGGTTTTGCTTTCATAATGTGCCAAATTGGTGAACTTAATAAAGTTTTATATTAATAGATTAGAATGTCTTGAAGATGTTTGCTTGGTTGGGTTCATCAGTTGAAACCATGACATTAAACCAGCTCTCCTTTAAAAAGACTTTCTTAAGGAGTCCTGAGCTCCTGCAGCTATCTGGCAACCTCCAGAAGAGCTGTGAAGATTCAGGAAATGATGGCCAGAATGGTTCTAGTAAAGAATGACCAAGCCACAGGCCAGATGGGCTCACGCATTGGCTGTAGGAGTAGTCAGCTCCCTGAGGATCACCATCCCTCAATCTGGCCCAACCCTTGCATAAGAAGCTGCCAGACCTCCACCAGCAACCACCCAGCAACAGAGGCTGGTTGGTCAGTCACTTCTCCAACCTGCAGTTGCTGATGCCCAGCATTGGCCTTTTCCCCCTGGAGGGGGGTGGTTGCCACCGTACTGGGCTACCCCAGGACCCTTGGGTTCCTCTGCTGGTCAAGGTGCTGCATGAACTCCTATACAAAGCAGTCCTAGTGTATTTAGATGACATCCTCATCTATTTTGAAATGATGAAAGAGCATGTGAAGTTATTGTGGCAGGTGTTGAGAAAAATTTTGGACACTAAGCTATAGGTTAGGCTGTCAAAATGCAAGTTTCACAAGACCAGTTTGGACTGTCTGGGCTATAGGGTATCTTGTGAGGGAATGGAGATGGATTTGGGAAAAGTGAAGTCTGTCCTAGAATGGCAAGCTCCCCAAACCCATAAGCAGTTGCAAAGCTTTCTAGGGTTTGCAAATTTCTACTGCCAGTTTATCCCATCCTTTGCAAAAATATCCTTGCCAATCATGGAGCTTTTGAAAAGGGGGGGGAGGGAGATCCTGTCTCAGCCAGCCATTGAATTGAACAATGTAATACCAAGTGACATTTGAAAAGTTGAAAAGACTGTTCACTGCAGAGCATGTCCTAAAGCACCCTAACCCTGAGGAGTCATTTGTAATTCAAGAAGATGCCAGCAATATTGTGGTGGGGGCAGTGCTACTTCAAAAGAACATAGAGGGACATCTGCAGCTGTGTGCTTACACTACTCGAAAGCTAAACGAAACTGAGAGGCAATGGGCAGTATGGGAAAAGAAAGCCTACACTGTGTGGTGGAGACAATTCCTAGAGGGGAGTAAAATCCCCTTTGAAGTTTGGACTGATCATAGGACTCCCCAAAAATTCTCTCCTAAGCAAGTTCGGTGGGCTCAATACTTCAATTGGTTTGACTTCGTTTTGAAATACATCCCAAGAGGGACTTCCTAGTTGATGTGCTGTCCTGCCTACTTCAATACAAAAGTACTCAGGAAGAAGTGGTGAACCCTGTTATCTCCATGAGGCAGTTGGTAGCTTAAGTAACCACCAGGCAGCAGGAAAGAAGAAAGACAACACTCCCCCCCCCCGGTGATGCAGGCTTGGAGCCCACCAAGGAGAGCTAACATTGAGAGAGGAGTTTACCTGGAAGGGAGCAAACTGTATGTTCCTGACAGCCTATGACTACAAATTCTACAGAGAAGTCATGATTCTAAGCAAGCTGGCCACTTTGGATTCTTAAAGACATTGCACTTGACTAAATGACAATTCTGGTGGCCCGGAATGAAGAAGGACATAGAAAGTTATGTGAAAAGTTGTGCCATGTGTGTGGCCATGAAGCGCAGACCAGGGAAGAGTCCGCGATTGCTACAGCAAGTGGCTGACCCGACCTGGCCTTGGGAAGAAATAGCCATGGACTTTATAGTCGAGCTTGCAGAGAGTGGAGGAAATACAGTGATATGGACAGTGGTGGACATGTTCTCAAAGCAGGCCCACTTCATAGCATGCTCCAGTCTCCCATCAGCCCAGAGACTGGCCAGGATGTTCCTGCAATATATTTACTGGCTGCACAGAGTGCCTAAATGCATAATCTCAGATTGAGGGGGTCTAATTTACTGCCAAGTTTTGGTGTGAATTTGTAAAGCTGATAGGGTCCTCCCAAGGTCTTAGTTAGTACCTGCATTGTTATGTCAACTACCAGCAATCTAATTGAGCAGAACTCCTGCCATTCGCTTAAGTGCCATACAACAATGCTGTATACAGTAGCAGGGGTCTTACCCCATTTAAGATAGCTTCAGGAGTGGAGTTCGTGCTAAAAGTAGAATGCCCAAGAAAGACCTCCTCATCAGTGGCATTGACTGATTAGGTAGACTCCTTAAAAGGCACTTGGGATAATGTGAGGAAAGCACTAGCCAAAACAACAGAGAGTCAAAAGAAACAGGCAGATAAGAAACGAGCTCCCCAGGAAATGTTCCATGTGGGGGATAAAATGTATCTTCTATTAAATATTTAAAACAGAGAATTACCTGTAAGAAGCTAGTACATAAGGCCTTTTCCAATCATGAAAATTATTAACCCGGTGATGGTAGAGTTCAAGCTGCCCAAAATATTGGGTAAAGTGCACTCAGTATTCCATTGTAGTTTACTGATGCCGGCTAAGGGGTCTTGTAAGGACCCACCTCAGCTAACCACCCAAGAAAGCAGAACTCTTGAAACAGGCATTGTCTCAAAAGGAAACTTTTATTAGGGGTTTAGTGACAGTAGGGAAGTCAAGGTGAGATTTGGGGAAAATCCCGCTGAAACGGTATAGTTAACCAAGTAATATTCCTCCTCCCACCAAAGTAATAATGTTCATTTGAAATCCAGCCAATCCACAGATGGTATGATGTGCGGATAACTGGCACAGTTGGCACACATCTCAAAGTCTTCTCCAATTTTGTTTCTTTGTAGCCATCTTCCTGATTAGGGAGACACATTCCTTTCTCAAGTGTATAGAGGTGGAAGAAGAAAAGCAGAAAGCGAAAGTTATCCCAAGTGAAAGCAAATACCCCCCCCCCCAGCAGAATGGCAGTCACCAAAACAAAAGCACAAAAGTATATATGCAAGGAAAACAATAAGGCTTTGGTGACCTGATAGGTCTAGGCCTGTGGTGGAGAACCTGTGGCACGCGTGTCACGGGTGGCATGCAGAGCCCTCTATGTGGGCACATGTGCTGTCGCCCCAGTCCTAGGCCTTCAGCTGGGTTTTATAAAAGCTTTTCGCTTTAGGCCTCCGCTGCCATGTGCAAAAAAAAAAATGTTCATCAATCAATTTCAACTTCTCGTGGGGAAAAAAAAGATCTCACAAAGTTGGAATTGATTGATTGAACTTTTTAGTCCCACCCAGTCAGCTGTTGCCACCGCAGCCACGTCCACCCAATGGGCCATGCCCTCCCAATGGGCCACACCCACCCAATGGGCCATGCCCACTCGGCACCCGATGATACATAATTGGGTTGTGGTTTGTGGGTTTGGGGCACATGGTCTCTAAAAGGTTCACCTCACTGGTCTAGGCTGAGGCCAGTTGAAAAGGAACCTCCTGGACCAATAATAGTGGAGGGTGAGAGGCATTATAAGATTATGTGAATCCTAAATTCTAGGATCCATAAGGGGAGACTACAGTATCTAGTAGTACTGCTTCTTAACTTGCCAACAAATCTGGGGAGAGGGAAGGAATTGGAATGTGAGCTGTGAAGATCAAGAGGCCAGACCATGAGATTCAAGGACATTCTACTAAGTGTCTAGTTAGATTTGAAAATGCTTTATCATAACAATATTTTTCTGCTTGATTGGGCAATGTGACTTGACCGAGAAGGAGGAGGAAGAATTCTATGTTTTTACTATGAGGATGTGGGTGATGACTGGCTAGAGCTGGTTTTGCTTTCATAGTGTGCTGAATTGGTGCACTCAATAAAGTTTTATATTATGAGATTGGAATGTCTTGAAGATGTTTTCTGGTTGAGTTCACCAGTTGGAACCATGACATTAAACCAGTCTCCCTTAAAAAGACTTTCTTAAGGAGTCCCGAGCTCCTGCAGCCTATCTGGCAACCTCTGGAAGAGCTGTGAAGACTCAGGAGAAGATGGCCAGAATGGGTCTAGTGAAGAGTGTCCAAGCCACAGGCCAGATTGCTTTGGAGCTCGTGCGACAGCCGTAGGAGCAGCCAGCCCCCTGAGGATCATCGTCCCTCAGTCCGGTCCAACCCCTGTGCAAGAAGCCACTGGACCTCTGCCAGCAACCACCCAGCAACAGGGGCCAGCTGGCCAGCCACCTCTCCAACTCATAGTTGGGTTCATCAGTCAGAACCATGACATGTTGTTCATTTCTTTTTCCACTTCATAACAGGCTTCTATTTTGTCAAAGTTCATTTTTAAAAGCACTTCCCCAGACTCTCCAAAGAATCTTAAGCCAGAAACAAATAAGAAATTTCTACTAGGTTTTAAAATAATATGGTGGGTCCATTCATAACAAAGGAAATATATACAAATAATTTATTATGATAGTTTCCATTCCCTTCCTTCCTTTAAAAGAGAGAGATCCTATTTCATGTAAAAGTTGTTACCCTCTATGAATATAGTTAGAATTTAGGGAAAATATAAAACAGAGATGTTAGATTCTTTATCCAACATATTCAGGTATAACTTACCCATATCTATACAGATAGTCCTCATTTAGCAATTACTTTGAATAGTGCCCATTCACAATTACCATGGTGATGAAAGTGTAATTGGCACCAATTTCTGCATTTATGACAACAAAATCCTTCAGTGTGAAATTGATTAAGATCTGGTCAGTTTCAAGCAGCAGCTGCCTGGGAAGGTTTTAATTAACTAAGGTCACAGAACTGAATTTGTTAACTAGTAGTTAGCACTTTTTAGGGACTGCTGCACAGTGAAGAAAAGCAGCTCAGAAAGAACTTGTTTAAACTATCTCTCTGCCCTCCAAGGGAACAAAAAAGGGGGGGGGGGAAGGGAATAATGAGTGAGGCACAGGCCACTGTACCAGAGAACTTTAAATGAGATGACAGCCCCCAGCAATCTTCACAATGCCTCTGTCTGTCTTTCAGTCACATAGTTTGCTTAACAACTATTTCACCAAAACCAATTGCAGACACTGAATGAGTATTACCTGTGCACATTGTATAAATCTATTATGCGTTACTGGAAGATTATATTCTTTTAGGGATTAATAAAGCAAAGAAATTCACATGCTATTTCTCAGGTCTTAATCCAGCAATTCTATTCTATTTGCTTTCATCTTTTTCCATTTTATATGCCAGCTTTCACCTCTTTTTGGCCTAAATCCTTGGATTCAGTTCAAAGCCTTACTAGATTTCATTTTCAATGCATGTAACTGGCTTCTATCAGTAGAAAAGTAGTTTTTCAATTTGTTTGAAATAATTCAATAAAAGGTTTAAACTGAATGAACAAGGATAGGGCTACCCACTGTGAGCTGCAGAAATTCAGATGACCACTAAATAAAAGATATAAGAAATTCAGAAAACATTAACTCTTTGCTGGCATCTAATACCTGGACTTTTACTAGCCAGATCTGGTAGCCCAAAACAAATTGTTTGTGAACTAAAATAGACTTGCAATACATACATGCAATGGTGTATGAAAATATAAAAGGAAACCAGAATGCCCAAGGATAAAGCTCCAAAGTTTTGATGATATAATTAGGATTATCCTGGAACACAGGGACAAACCTGCAGTTTCTCAAACTGCCATTTTTCGAATTTTCCATGGCAAATGGTAACTGAAGAGTTATGGCCACTATACACCTTCAGACAGCTTTTACGGTCTTTAGGATCTTTGGGAATCTTGACTAATGTTTTAAGATAGCCAGGATCCCTTGAGATAATTATGAGTAGTGGAAAAACAGAATGGGGTGAGAACTTTTTTTCATATCACTGCAAACTCCCAGTGTACAAAAATAGATCAATGGGACAGACCTATATGCCAGACCTTCACATTTATAATGTGACTGAATATTATGCACCCATTACAAATAAAAGAGATAAATATGTTTTACTTTGAATCATCAGAATTTCATTTTTAATGTGTGCCTTTGTCTACATCAGTGTTTCTCAACCTTGACAATTTTAAGGCATATGGACTTCAACTCCCAGAATTGTGCCATGTGTGTGGAATTCTGGGAGTTGAAGTCCACATGCCTTAAAATTGTCAGGGTTGAGAAACACTGGTCTACATGGTGACAATAAAGGTTATCTCATCTCATCTCAATATATCCTACCCTACCCTACCTTACCTTATCTTATTTTTTTAAAAAAATAACTATATCTTCACAGTAAATTAGTAGCGTATGGACTTATTTTTTGGTGAAAATTTATTTACTTTAATTTACTATATTTTTTTATACCGCTACACTCTACAAAGACTCATAATGATTTGCAGTTAACACCCAGTAATCACCAAAACATTGTAATACATAAAACATCAATTATTTACAACAATAATTATTAAAGTTTAAACATTTAAATTATATAAAGTTTATTTCTAAAATTCAGCGTCTGGGAAAGGCTATTGTAATCCAAGATTACCTGTAGCTAGTAACCACATGTAAACCAAAACTAAGAGCAGACTAGCTCTCCTTCTTGAAATTGGTATCCTCTTTGGTACACTAAAAATACAGGAACAAGAAAACCAGACTCTGGTGGTTTTTAGCTGCCCATCAATGAATTCCATGCGTGAAGGCAGTCATTTGCTGGAATTCTTGTATTAGCACGGCAACTTTACTCCTAATAAATCTTATTATCCCAAGCTTAGAGAGAATTGGTCCTTGTTTTTCTTCTCCAGGCCTGTTTGTTGCTAGGCTGATATGACAGCTATTCCTAAGGGATGATACCACAACAGCAAAGCACAACACATCATGCTATAAATTTAGGGTAGAAGGCATTATTAACCATTATCAGTTTTATATTAAGAATTTTATATGAGCTCTGGAAATGTTTAGTTTCTAGTATGCAAATGTAATTTGATGATATCACATGTCCCTACCATTATTCCCTTTTTTCCCTTGTGGCAAAATGTGCATTTGTGATATTAACACACATGATATATTGCATGTAATTTAATTTCAACTGATATTTACAGTCATTTCTGTAATATCATTAACTGTTATGAGAAATCATTTGCTATTTCCTTTTCTCTAAATACTAAGAAAATCATAATTAGATTGTAAGATAGTTTGGCATTTTTTCCTCTTCTCCCTCATCCCCATTTTGTTTATAATTGGCTGCTATTATTCTTTGCAAAATAAAGATGCTGTCACTAGTAGTATTATCACCTAGGAATAATGTCCATGGGTTTTGTATGTATGTTTATAGATGAAAGGTATCAAATAAATTCATGAGGGGCAAACAATGAATGAATGACAATTGACAATTGAAAAGAGAAGCAAAAGATATGAATTTACATTTTGGCAATAGAATAATCCTACAGTAGGAATACCAGAATTGGGTTGCCACTGATTCAATATGATAGCAAGCAGTTCAATGTTTCTACAAGTTTTTGCACTATCTGGTGATCATTACGATTTTTGCAGCCCAGATATTTACAAACCTGCTAATTTATTCCGAAGAGTTCATCATAGACATCCAGAACAAACTATAATGATGAAAAAAATGAGAAAATGTTGTGATGTAATGCCACAAATCCCATCCTTTGTAAATCACACGGTTTGCATTGCAATGCACATTTTATCAGTTGTCCTGTTTTTTCCCCACCCTACCTTAGAAAAAGTGCCCATTTTTCAGACAAGTCATTTAGAATCTTATGATTACAATGGTCTAAAAATTGAATAACAAAATGAAGAACAGCCAGATTGTTTACTGAGAAACCCAAATACTTCAGGGAGTTAGAATAAACGTACTGAAAGATAAACTAGAGAGTCAAAATGGAAATGTTATAAGGTAATCTAGGTAAAGTATCATATATATGTCCATAGGGTGAAGAAAATGCAAAATAGATATCGGTTGCCTGAGTTTCCAGATTTTGATACCCTGAGATTAACTTCAAGAAACTAAAGAAACAATCTTCTGGCTCAGTGGGTTTGGTCCCTAAGAAGAATATTAGGAGAAAAAAGTGTAACTAAATGAAATGAGTTGGAATTATCTGCAAAATTATAGGGTTAGAAATTCTAGAACATGGATGTCAAACTCAATCGCATCACATGATGTATTGTGATGTATTGCAACATTTGTTGCCTTTGCAGAGCTGGGGTGGACATGGCCTGTGCGTGATACATCCGGCCCTGTTCTAAACCAAGAGATTTTTAACTATAGTCCTTTGGTATTGGGAAATTTCTTTGACATAGCCCAGTGATTCAGTCACTCTTGGAAGACTATGTTGTCTTCAGAACACATAGCAAGTGTTTTATCTTAAACTTCCTATTATTTCTCTCCTTTTGCTTGGTCTTTGGCTGAACCTGCTAAGAATTATTATCCAGATATTTAATGTTCAGAGTCACATGTATAAGGAGATAACTTAACTATGTCTTCATATGAACCTGGAGAAACTGTACAGGTACATAACAGTCAATAGGAAGCAGGTGACCTGGGTGAGAATGTTATTACATGAGTTGAGTTTCAGTGAGATGATGTTGGCTTTAGATCTAGGGATAGAAAAGTTCCCTGTTCTGGATAAGTTTGCTTTCCTGCAGAGGAAGCAGGTATATAGCTTTAGGAGACTCATTCATCCAACATATCATCATGGCAAAAAAAAAAACCAATGCCCAAATTTGCCTGGTGTGTGAATAGCAGCCTACCTGGATGGAGTAACCTAACAATGGCATGTCCTAAAAAAATTACCATTGCATTTTTGCATTCTGCATGGAGCAATGCTTGAAGGTGGCCTGGAAATACAGCTGGTACAGCAAGCAAACATCTGATTGCCAAGAGACTAAATGAGACTATACTAATTCTTAAATTCATCTGTGAACTATCAAGCTCAAGTGAAGGTGTTAACATCAAATAGTAAAACTTTTAAATGGCTTAGGACCTAAAACTGTAGAGGACCCCTCCCCAATTATCTCCCAATTCATGTTTTAAGAACAGCTAGAAAAAGGCTTCTTGTGGTCCTAATTCACTGTATAGTAATTAGCACACAGCATCTTATCCTAGAATGCTTTTGTCAGTGCTGTAAACATTGGATGTTCCCACTCTGACAACTGATGAAAATTGCAGCCATTTTCTCTTTTCTTTTAACATGCTTTTTCTGATATTTAGGTGCAGAAGGGGGGGTTTAGATGAAAGCTTGAGCTCAGCTAGCCATAATAATAACGCTGCTTTGTGGGAACTCAAGGATGAGCTGATAACTTTTTGGCGGGCTGAGGAGCTGGCAAGAAAGCCTGCATTTTAAACTAATTGGAGAATGTAATTTATGACAGCTTATAAATGGGAGAATTGCACTTTGTTATTTTGTATCTGGGGAAGGGAATTTAGTTTTTGGGTTCAACTATGTAGTGCCAATACTTTGTTTCCTGAATAAAATGTTCTTTTTGTTGTTGTTGTTAATTGCGAAGTCGTGTCCGACCCATCGCGACCCCATGGACAATGTTCCTCCAGGTCTTCTGTCCTCTACCATCTTCTGGAGTCCATTTAAGTTCACACCTACTGCTTCAGTGACTCCATCCAGCCATCTCATTCTCTGTCGTCCCCTTCTTCTATTGCCCTCAATCTTTCCCAGCATTAGGCCCTTCTCCAGTGAGTCCTTCCTTCTCATTAGGTGGCCAAAGTATTTGAGTTTCAACTTCAGGATCTGGCCTTTTAAAGAGCAGTCGGGGTTGATCTCTTCTAGGACTGACTGGTTTGAACACCTTGCAGTCCAAGGGACTCGCAAGAGTCTTCTCCAGCACCATAGTTCAAAGGCCTCAATTCTTTGGCGCTCAGCCTTTCTTATGGTCCAACTTTCACAGCCATACATTGCAACTGGGAAAACCATGTCCTTGACTATACATACTTTTGTTGGCAGGGTGATGTCTCTGTTTTTTAGTATGCTGTCTAGATTTCCCATAGTTCTCCTCCCCAGAGCAAGCGTCTTTTAATTTCTTGGCTGCAATCCCCACCTGAGGTGATCTTGGAGCCCAGAAAAATAAAATCTGTCACTACCTCCATTTCTTCCCCATCTATTTGCCAGGAATTGAGAGGGCCAGATGCCATGATTTTGGTTTTCTTAATGTTGAGTTTCAAGCCAACTTTTGCACTCTCCTTCTTCACCCGCATCAAGAGGCTCTTTAGTTCCTCTTCACTTTCTGCCATTAGCGTGGTATCATCTGCATATCTTAGGTTGTTGATATTTCTCCCGGCAATCTTAATTCCAACTTTTGTTTCATCTAGCCCTGCCTTTCTCATGATGTGCTCTGCATATAAGTTAAATAGGCAGGGCGACAGTATACAGCCTTGCCGGACTCCTTTCCCAATTTTGAACCAATCAGTGGTTCCGTGTCCAGTTCTCACTGTTGCTTCTTGACCCGCATATAGGTTTCTCAAGAGACAAATAAGATGGTCTGGTATTCCCATCTCTTTAAGAACTTGCCACAATTTGTTGTGATCCACACAATCAAAGGCTTTAGCATAGTCAATGAAGCAGAAGTAGATGTTTTTCTGGAACTCCCTAGCTTTCTCCATGATCCAGTGTATGTTGGCAATTTGATCTCTAGTTCCTCTGCCTCTTCGAAATCCTGCCTGTACTTCTGGTAGTTCTCGATCCACATACTGCTGGAGTCTAGCTTGTAGGATTTTAAGCATAACTTTACTAGCATGTGAAATGAGTGCAATGGTGCGATAGTTTGAACATTCTTTGGCATTGCCTTTCTTTGGAATTGGAATGTAAACTGACCTTTTCCAATCCTGTGGCCACTGTTGAGTTTTCCAAATTTGCTGGCAAATTGAGTGTAGTACTTTTACTGCATCGTCTTTTAAGATTTTGAATAGCTCAGCTGGAATACTGTCACCTCCATTAGCTTTGTTGTTGCTCAGATTTTCTAAGGCCCATTTCACTTCACATTCTAGGATGTCTGATTCGAGGCCAGTGACCATCTCGTTGTGGTTATCTGGGACGTTAAGCTCATTCTTGTATAGTTCTTCTGTGTAGTTTTGCCATCTCTTCTTAATCTCTTCTGCCTCTGTTAGGTCCCTGCCATTTTGGTCCTTTATCATGCCCATCTTTGCATGAAACGTTCCCTTCATATCTCCAATTTTCTTGAAGAGATCTCTGGTCCTCCCTATTCTGTTGTTTTCTTCTATTTCTTTGCACTGTTCATTTAAGAAGGCATTCTTATCTCTTCTAGCTACTCTCTGGAATTCTGCATTCAATTGGGTGTATCTTTCTCTTTCTCCATTGCCTTTTGCTTCCCTTCTTTCCTCAGCTATTTGCAAAGCTTCCTCAGACAGCCATTTTGCTTTCTTGCATTTCTTTTTCTTTGGGATGGTTTTAGTTGCTACCTCTTGTACAATGTTGCGAACTTCCATCCATAGTTCTTCAGGCACTCTGTCTATCAGATCTAATTCCTTAAATCTATTTGTCACCTCTACTGTATATTCATTAGGAATATGATTTAGTTCATACCTGAGTGGCCTAGTGCTTTTCCCTACTTTTGTCAATTTAAGCCTAAATTTTGCAACGAGAAGCTCATGATCTGAGCCACAGTCAGCTCCTGGTCTTGTTTTTACTGACTGTATACAGCTTCTCCATCTTTGGCTGCAGAGCACATTGTCAATCTGATTTCTATGTTGACCGTCTGGTGATGTCCATGTGTAGAGCCGTCTCTTGGGTTGTTGGAAAAGAGTGTTTGTTATGACCATTGTATTCTCTTGACAAAATTCTATCAGCCTGTGCCCTGCTTCATTTTGTACTCCAAAGCCAAACTTGCCTGTTATTCTGGTTATCTTTTGGCTTCCTACCTTAGCATTCCAATCCCCCATGATGATAAGGACATCATTTTTTGGTGTTAATTCTATAAGGGCTTTATAGAACCGGTCAATTTCATCCTCTTCAGCACCAGTGGTTGGGGCATAGATTTGGATTATTGTGATATTGAATGGTTTGCCTTGGATTCGAATTGAGATCATTCTGTTATTTTGGGGATTGTATCCCAGTATTGCTTTTCCTATTCTTTTATTGACTATGAAGGCTACTCCATTTCTTCTGAGGGATTCTTGCCCACAGTAGTATACCTGATGGTCATCTGAGTTAAATTCACCCATTCCTGTCCATTTTAGTTCGCTGATTCCTAAGATGTCGATGTTCAGTCTTGTCATCTCTTTTTTGACTACCTCTAGCTTGCCTAGATTCATGGATCTTACATTCCAGGTTCCTATGGAGAAAAAATCTTTACAGCATCGGACTTTCCTTTCACCAACAGATATATCCACAGCTGAGCGTCCTTTCGGCTTTGGCCCAGTCGCTTCATTCTTTCTGGCGCTACTAGTACTAGCCCTTTGCTCTTCCCCAGTAGCATATTGGACACCTTCCGACCTGAGGGGCTCATCTTCCAGCGTCATATCTTTTTTCCTTTTACTACGTCCATGGGGTTTTCATGGCAAAGATACTGTAGTGATTTGCCATTTCCTTCTCCAGTGGATCACATTTAGTCAGAACTCTCTGCTATGACCTGTCCGTCTTGGGTGGCCCTGCACGGCATAGCTTATAACTTCACTGAGTTACACAAGCCCCTTCGCCACGACAAGGCAGTAATCCATAAAGGGGAAATGTTCTTTAAGGAAGAATTTTTGCCTTGAAGTTCTTTTGATGGGTTTCATCTATCGGAAGCATGACAGCTTTACTGGTAAACTGACCCCCATCCCTTCAGGCTGAAATGGCAACTGAATACCACTTATTTATATCACCATTTACCAGTAACAGGACACCAAGAAAATGATTCTTACAGAACTACATGCAGTATTTTGTCATTCTATTATATGTTGGATTTCTTATTTTTATTATCTTACTCCATAACAGATCTTTTTATTGCTTTCATTTGTTGTGCTATTTTACTATTAATTTTGCCTCAACATGTGGAAGCATTTGGTCAATTTTGTTTAGCATCAGAAACTATTAGAGGCAAGGATAGTTTATACTTGGATGGGAAATCCTTCCTAGGATCTTCCAAGGTTAAATATTTGAGCTGAATAAAGCATCGTAAGAGAAGCAATAGCAAGCTACCTGTGTACTATTATGAAGAAAGCTGCTGGTTGTATCAAACCTAATCTGAGGAAGTAATTTTCATCAACATATAGTCATTACTGCAAAATTGCTATGACACTAAATTGACTTTTCCTTGGAAAATTGCTGACTGAACAATCCAGATTCACTTGTAGAGAATTATCTTTATGAGTGTATATTGCTATGTACACACAGAACTTCTGCATGGTGAATGAGGATCATAACAACTGATTGGATTACCAGCAGAAAGCATGTTGTAACTGGGGAAGAACAGCCTAATGGTCTCAACTGCACACTCATTCCATGCATAAGAGGAAAGCTAGGTAGATTTCCCAAGATGAAAACTCATTTACAGCACAACTAAATCCATTATATAGCAAGGAAGGAGAAACTCTTTTCATTAAATTAAATTTGGAATTAAATTCCAAATAAATTATAACTCTTGTGTAAGATTGAGAAAAAAATATTGTGAAACAATTAGTGCTACTGCTTTGAGGCTTGTTTATTTACTAAATACATCTCCATCTATACACAGCCTAGGGAAACATAGTTAACTCAACATTCAGAAAGGTATTTCATTATAAGCATATCTACATAAATATTAATATAAAGAACCTATCATCTGATAGCTGCATTACATATCTGTAACACAAGGAATTGCATGTCAGACTTATTTTTTTCTCAAGAGGGGTGTGTATCTGTGTGTGTGTGTGTGTGTGTGTGTGTGTACCCACACTTAATAAACCTTGCAGCAAGTCCTAAAATGACCAGCTGTGCAAATCTTCTTTGATAGGACCTTGCTACTGCAACTTGACCTTGTTTTCTTTCGATTAGCCTGTGGCACATACAAGCACAGTTCCAGGAAATAAGGCAGCAGGTGCAAGTTAATTGAATAAAAGAACCATGCTGCTTCCTACTGGAAGAGGAAGGGTCTGCTTGGGTATAAGCCAAAGAATGTTCATTTAGTTATCAGACTCATATCTATACTGCATCTATATCTGTGGCTAGAGTGCACTTGCAGGCAAGGGAAGAAAAAAAATGGTGTGATGTAGTAAATATTTTAATATCTCTTTAAAAAGATCTCTATTGATTTTCCAACTTATTATTGCTCAGTATGAACAGCAACCTTATACACAATTTTGTTAGAAGATCTCAACAGCAGAAAGAGGCCAGGTTTTGAAGAGAAACTGTTTTTCATACCTATGATGATCCAGAAGATATTTGCTACATTTACAGCTTTCTAATTTAATGATGAATATATATAACGATGTATTCTTGAATTCCTTACAAGGTGAATCCCTTGACAAATAAAGAAATGAAGAACATGATGCTCCTACAACTGAAATCATTGCTCCAGAGGAAAGAGTAGAGCATACTGAACTCCAAAGTAAATCTTTCAGATGCAGACCCCAATGGTAACACAGATCAGCCCATCCATCAAAAGCTGCAGCAATTGAAAGGATGTGGGGGGAAAGGGAGAAGGATAGTCACATGACTATTGTGGGTCCACTGCTGCCTTATTATCAGTATCATCAGTAAGGCTGAGATCCATGAGAGTCTCTGTAAGGTCCTGCCTCGACTACTCCCAAGAAAGCAGAACTCTTAAAACAGGCATTGTTTCAAAAGGAACTTTTACTGAGAGATAGTGATAGCAAGAGAGCAAAGCAAGATCTAAAGTTTTTCCACGTGAAATGCTACATTAAAACTTTCATTTCACCAAACCCCACCCAGAGTCCAACTGTCCAGATCGTGTCCAGCCAATCCACAGTTGTGAAGTTGTTATAAGAACCGGAGCTGATAAGGGACAGTTCCCAGGCACTTCACCAGATCTTGCAATGGACTGGAGATAAGGCAGATGGCCCCTGGCACATTCCATTCCCCTTTTCACATCCAAAGAGATATATCAAAGTTCAGGAAGAACAAAAGAGAGGAAGTACAGCCCCAAGCTCCCCTCCCAGCAGAGGAAAACCTCTCCCCTCCTACTAGAATGGCAGAGCCCTGAAAAGAAACATTGAAGGGGTTTCTGACATGCTGCCCCCCTTAAAAGAAGGAGAAATCTGCCTGTAGTCTGCCTCCCTAATATAATAGGAAGGAAAAAGAGAATAATAGGTTAAACAGGTTTATCTGGATAATGAGCATGAAAGTGTTTGAGTAATCTAGGGGCTCTAATATGTTTCTTATATACCCACTCATTTTGGGAGGCTGGAAAGTCTTTCCAGCCACCAAATATTGGACAGCACCATGGTGCCTACAGGAATACTGTCTGGCAGTTCCACAATAGAGTCCATAGAGATCTCTCTACAACAGCTGTTCTCAACCTGTGGGTCACGACCCTTTTGGAGATCGAATGACCCTTTCCCAGGGGTCACCAAGCCCCCTCCCTATTGTCCGGACTACACTGGGGTGGGAGCTTCTTGCCGACCGCTGGAGGGCAGGTGGGGTGACTCTGCCCCGAAGTGCTCCCAGTCGCACCAATCTAAAGGCAGGATATTGGGGAGCTCCCATCCCATTGCAGCCCTTGAGTCTCTTTGCCTGAGCGGCCCTCAGTAGCTCACCGCTCCCGCAGACTCTTTCGCCCACGGCAGTGATGCCCGTTACTTCACCTAGCCGCTTCCCCTTGTACTGGGCCGAGAGGGCGGCGGGGCTGTGCGGAGCAAGCGAGGGAGCCTCCTTCCCTCCGAGCTTGGTGAACCAGCCTTGCCCTTTTTGCTCCCCCGGTGATGATTCTGCCTTTTAATGCCACTGGGGGAGAGGGACCAACCCCCGCCCCCACCTTTATTGCTGCCAACTGAAGAAAGCAGCAGGTGAGAACCGCCGCTCGCCCGGGGAAGTCGGCGTGCTTAAGAGATGGGTGGGCCACTTGCTCCCTTGCTCGCACCAGCCAGCTGGCCAGCCGGCCAGCCAGCCTGCTCACCCTTGCTTTACTTGGCAGCTAGAGAGGCTCGGAGCTTTCGTGGACTTCCGTCCCAGGTTCTCCTCCAACCTTTGTAGGCTGTCTGGGCCACCCAAGCCTCCCAGACTGCTCATACCCAGTCAATAACCTCCACAACAGAGGGTCGGAACTGGTCAAAAGTTCCGCACCTCCAAATCGATCCCCAATCGGACAGAGAGGGAGGGAGGGAGGGAGGAAGAGAGGGAGAGAAACAGAGACGGAGAGAGAAAGAGAGAGGGAGAGAAAGAGAGGGAGAAAGAGAGAGGGAGAAAGAGAAAGAGGGAGAGAGAGAGAGAAGAAGGGAGAGAAAGGGAAAGAGAGAAAGAGAGAAAGAGAGAAAAAGAGGGAGAGGGAGAAAGAGGGAGAGAGAGAGAAAGGGAGAGAAAGAGAGGGAGAGAGAGAGAGAGGGGGAGAGAGATTAAATTAGTAACATGGTTCTTAAGTGAATCTGGTTTCCCCACTAACTTTGCTAGTCAGAAGGTTGCAAAAGGTGATCACATGACCCTGGAAAATGTGTTTGTGTATGTGTGTGTGTTGTAGGGCAAGGGGAGAAGAGAAAAGGTCAGGTTTCCCTTCAGAGCCATAGGTGGAGCAGCTGAAGGTGTGATTCGGCACCCATGCTTCAAGACAAAATTTCATTTATTTGTAATTAGAAATAAATATTTCACAATATATAATTACATATTGTTTTTGTGATTAATCACTATTCTTTAATTATGTTCAATTTGTAACAATGAAAATACATCCTGCATATCAGATATTTACATTATGATTCATAACAGTAGCAAAATTACAGTTATGAAGTAGCAACGAAAATAATTTTATGGTTGGGGTCACCACAATATGAGGAACTGTATTAAAGGATCGTGGCATTAGGAAGGTTGAGAACCACTGCTCTACAGGGTGCTGAAGGGCTCGCTACCGGTTGTAAAAGGCCAGGTGTTTTTCCTTGCCTTCCGTTTCTCTGTGGTGCAAATGAGGCAGCTGGCTACATAACTTTCAATGTCCTTTTTCAATGATGGCCACCAGAACTGCCTCTTTACTCAGTCAAGGGTTTTCACAAACCCAAAGTGTCCCACCAGTTTTGAATCATGGGAGGCCTGCATAGTTTTTAGCCTTTGCGTGGCTAAGACATACAGTTTTCCTCCCATCCACCTCAGTCCATCCCACATTGAGCAGAAGTTCTTGTGCTCTAAGAACCATTCATCTGTCTCTAGAGCCTGTTTGAACACTGTTTTTAAATCTATATTTTATTAATAATACAAAATTTAAAACACATTGGACATAGATATGACATCACTGGTTCCATACATGTTCCGTCACTTTACAGTAATATTAGTACTCATATAGACATATAGTTCTTGAGCTTGCTCACTATTTATAATATAATAATAAACCTTTTCCCCTTATTTCTGTATATTTATTTATCTTTTAAATACACATTTGTCTATAATCTATATTTTATTATAACACTATACATTTGTCTTGGCTACCCTGTTATCTATCCAATCATAAAATTGTTCCCAGATTTTGTAGTACTTAGTTTCACTTTTATTCTTGAGTTCCAATGTAAGTCTATCCATTTCTGCAGAATTGAAAATTTTCAGTAATATTTCCTCTTCGGTTGGAATATCTTTCTCTTTCCATTTTTGTGCGAAGACTATTCATGTCGCTGTTACTATATGCAGTAATAAATTTGTATCTTTCTTATATTTTCTTTCTATAATTCCCAATAAAAAAAATTCCGGTTTGGCCTCTATATCTATTAGCAAAATTTCTTCCAGCCATTTCTTTAATAAATTCCAAAATTTTTGTACCTTTGGGCATTCCCACCATATGTGGTAGTAATTCCCAGCGGTCTCTCCACACTTCCAGCATATCGAGGATTTCCCCTTATTCATTCGTGCTAATCTTGTGGGAGGGAGGTGCCACCTATAAAACATGTTATAGAGGTTTTCCTTATAGGAGGTTGCTAAAGTAATTTTTAGGTTTTATTCCCATAAACTTTGCCAATTATCCAAATCAATATTGTGCCCAAAATATTTACACCAAATTATCATCGTTTCTTTCATCTGTTCCTCGATCATATCTTGCTCTAATAAATATCGTTATAGTTTACTTATGGTCTTGCCTTCCCTAATAAATAAGATTTTATCTAATTCTAAAACGTCTTGCTTTATGCAAGATTTACCTGGCAGGGGAGACACCTTGATCACGAAGGAGGTTTTCCCAGGGTGAGACTCATCCATTGCACTTCGGGTGTGCTGACCCCTGCGATTTCCCCAAATGCGGGAAACTCGACTGCATAATTTGTGGTAGTGGGCCAGGTGGGCGGGGCCACATGTCTAGAGAGAAGGCTGTGCGGAATGGCTCTCCATCTATGAAAGTCGAATACATAGCCTTTTCCATCCAATTGGCAGATTCTTTGGAGTCCCAGATTCCTTGGAGGGGAATCAGAAGAAAGAGGCACCCTGTAGCGCAGCTCACAGCGGCAGTTGAGAGTGCAGATGGCAGGAAAGCCTCGGAGAAGTCGAGCGGCAGAAGGAAGGCCGCCCATAATGGTGGCCAGGAAGAGACAACAACGGGCAGCTGGACAACATTAGCGGCGGACTAGCTGGACAACAGAGAGATGGACCCGGGCAAAATGATCCTGGCAAACCTCTGTGAATGACCAGGGGTGAAAATCTTCTTGGGGGATTGCAAAGAGGGAAGAATCAGAAGGAGGCCTAAGGAAGGAGAAAATTTCCTCCATAGCAAAGTGGCAAATAGCAAGTGGGGGCAAAGAAGAGATCATTTCAGCGTGTTAAATTTTCACTGGGGAATGAGGGAAAAGAGGAAGAAGAAATCTACTATTATTGCTGATAATTTAGCTCGGGAGTGAAAGTGCTGACTAATCGGAGAGCACAGACATGTTGAAGCAAGATTGACTGTTAACTAGGATGATATGGAGCAAGAGACACTTACTGGCTGAGGGAAAAACTGGTGAAAATTTAAATAAGAAGAGGAAATTTAAAGAGAAACAAGACCTATTTTGGATGGCCTGCTAATAACTGACTTATAAATCAAGGAAACTCAAGGAGTAATTTTAGATGTGGGAAATTTAATAAAATAGTATAGTGGAACTTTTTTCAAAAGGAAATCATCTTTTTAATTATTACTGTTCTTGTTATGCAAGCCTTAGATTACTAGTTTATTAATTTCACCACCTACTGCACCAATTATTGATATCATCAAGGGATCTAAATATAGATTTTGTTATTAAGTAACTGTTGACTAAGGGGAAGGTTTGCAACCTGTAGTTGGGGTAGGAAAGATTAAGAAAGGAAGGTAAAGAATATATAAGAGCTAGTTGAGAGAGTGACAGTTGAAGGGTGCTGGAGGATATTAAGAGAAATATAAGGAAGTGGAGAAGTCAATTTAAAGCGGTATTAAAAATGATAAGTATCTCAAATTTGACAAAAATTGGTGCAGGAAAGAGGCAAGGAATCCAAACTATAACAATGAAACCAAGCCCAGCAGGGCAAAGATCTATGGAAGGACTTTTACAGAGAGAGAGAGATCAAACTCATTTAAGGATCTACAACAGATGTTACAAACAATGCAGGAGGTTATGTTAAAGAACCATGAGGATTTGAAACGAGAGATAGGAGAAGTAAGGAATGACACGGGAGAAATGAAAGAAAAGATGAGATCGATGGATGATAAATTTGAATGCTTCCAACAACAACTTTTAAAAAGTGATCAAAAACTATAGGAGATGGAAGATAGAATGGGAAGGGAAGAAAGAAAAGTGGAGGAGATGGAAGAAAGACTAATTCAAGCTAATAGAGACCTTGAACAGACAATAATCCAATTGGAAATAGACAAGGCTACCCATTTTCTACGATTTCAGAATGTGTGGGAGGGAAAGAATGAGGATCTTCCGGAGATGATGGCAGAGCTATTGGCAGATGACTTCCAAGGTCCCTTCCAACTTTATCAAAATAATACAATATAAATTCATGGGCAGACCATAATCCCATTAAAATTAAATGGAAAGGGCAAAAAAAGATAAGCAGATGGACCCTAAAAAGAGCAATTTTGAACCAAAATGAATTTAAATTAAAGATGGATGATCAAATGAGTTTGTTCTTTCAAACTAATAAGAAAGAAGATGCAAACAACCAAAATCTGTGGGACACAGCAAAAGCTTTTATGAAGGGTATTGCAATATCATATATGGCCAAAGACAACAAACAAAAAAGACAACGGCAAAAAAACTTAGAGGACGATCTTAGCAAACTGGAAATGGAGTTGCAGGAAGAACCCATAAAACGGGAATTGAAACATCAAATAAACATAATTAAACATAAATTAAATATCATCAAAAAGGAAAATATGGCACAACAAATTAAAAGTATTAAACAAAATTTTTTTGAAAATGCAAATAAGCCGGGAAGATGGCTGGCTTATAGACTAAGGAAACGGAAAGAAAAGAACCAGATTAGCAAATTATATAATGAAGAAGGAGAGTTAATCTAACAAAATGAGGAAAAGAGGAAGGTAGCGTATGAGTTCTTTAAAAACCTTTATGAGGATAAGGAGAAGGTAGAAGAAGGCAAGATGGTGCAATACCTTCAAAAATCAGATTTGCCCAGAATCTCGGAGGAAGGTAAAAATTCACTAAATAATGAGATAACAGCAGGGGAGATATCTGAGACAATTAAAAAACAAAAAAGTAACAAAACACCAGGCCCAGATGGTCTACCTTCAGAAATCTATAAAAATCACCAGAAATTATTAAGCCCACTGTTATTAGAGGTTTATAATGATGTACTGAATAAAGCTAAGATACCTGAATAGTGGAAAGAAGAAACAATCACACTGATTCCCTCAAAAAATTCTGATCTGACTTATATTAAAAACTATAGGCTGATATCTCTACTAAAGTCGGACTATAAAATCTTTATGACAATTATGGCAGATAGATTAAAGAAAATTTTAGAGAATTTTATTCATACTGACCAAAACGGCTTTCTTCCTGGACGGCATATAAGGAATAATATTAGGATTATTTTGGACACGATAGAATATTATGAAGCTCATAATGAAAAACAGATGGCGTTGATATTCATTGATGCGCAAAAAGCATTTGACAACGTCAAATGGGACTTCATACTAGAACAATTAAAATATATGGATTTTGGAGGAAAATTTATAAAGATGTTCAAAACAGTCTATTCCAGACAAGAAGCTAGAGTGGTGATAAATGGGGAAACGACAAAGAACTTTTTAATCCAAAAAGGCACAAGGCAAGGCTGTCTGCTATCTCCACTGCTTTTTATCTTATCATTAGAGGCTTTAATTAGAACAATTTGAGAAGACAAACAAATCAAAGGTTTAAAAGTAAGAAAACAAAGTTTTAAGGTACATGCATTTGTGGACGACCTTGTATTTATTATTGAAGAGCCTGTACAATCTGGTCTTAGGCTGATGGAAATGCTGGAGGACTATGGGGAAGTAGCAGACCTGAAAATAAATAAGGATAAAACAAAAATGATAGTTAAAAATATGACTGAAGAGCAAAAAAAAAAAAGAAAGAATTGGAGGGAAAGATAAATATGCAGACCACGAAAAAAATAAGATATTTGGGAATCCAGTTGACAGCAAGATGCACCACACTGAAAGAAGATAACTATGATAAATTAATGGTGCAAATTAGGTCTGATTTGGGAAAATGGGGAAAACTACAGTTATCTTTAATGGGTAGGATAGCCACCATTAAAATGAATGTTCTTCTGAAAATGTTGTTTCTATTTCAATGCATACCAATTTGGCTTAAAAAGGATTTTTTTTTACAAATTTGGATACACTCATTTCAAAATTCATATGGCAAAGGAAACGACTGAGAATCAGATTAAAACTATTACAAGATGCTAGAGAAAGAGGAGGATTTGGCCTACTAGACTGGACAAAGCCTACCAGTCTAAGGCAACGGTGTTGGTTTGGCTGAATGAGTGGATGCATCTCAAAAATACAAGATTATTAGCACTAGAAGGTCATGACCTACAGACAGGGTGGCACGCTATTTTATGGGAAGAAAGACATTTAGCCCAGCAGTGTTTCTGGAAGCATTATATTAGGAGAGCATTATTGGATATCTGGAAAAAAATAAAAAGAAATAATTATATGAAAATTCCCAGCTGGGTGTCTACATTAGAAATGTACATATATCCAAATTTGATAAAAACTGGGGGTGCTGCCACCTATAAAGATATTTTGAATGAGAAAGGAGAATTAAAAGCTAGAAATAATTTAAAGGAAGAAGGAATTGAATTGGAATGGTGGGCGTATCTTCAAATCCAATCCAAATTTAATAAAGACAAAAAGGAACCGGGCATAAAGCAAGGCTGTTTGAACATTGTTGAGGCAGCACTGTCCAGTTGGGTGAGGGTTCTCTTCTGTGATTTTGTAATGACTGGTGCTGCCAATTGCTGGGTTGGTAATAGAGGTTTGACCACCTCCGTTTTGGTGCTGTTATATTGTGGCATCCTAGAAAGAGCATCAGCTAAGAAATTCTTTTCCCCCAGCAAGTATTGGAGAGTAAAATTGAACCAGTGGAGGTGTTGTGTCCACCACACTTTGGGGGACAACTTCCTAGATGTCTTTAGAGCATCTAAATTTTTGTGATCAGTCCAAACTTGGAAAGGAATCTTGCTCCCTTCCAGAAAGTGTGTCCAGGTGAGGAGGGCGCAGCAGACTGCATAAGCTTCCTTCTCCCAAACTGCCCAACGTTGTTCAGTCTCTGGTAACTTTTTGGAGGTGTAAGCACAGGGCTGCAGTTTTCCTTGTTCTGCTACATTGCTGGCAAAGCCTGCATTATAATTGCCTTTGCTGGGTCTGGGTGCTTCAAAATTGGCTCTGCCAAGAAAAGTCTTTTTAAGTTTTCAAATGCCGCTTGGATTCTATAGTCCATTTTAGGGGCTGGCTGGGTCTCAGTTTATCCACTTCTTTTGTTTTTAGCAAGTTTGTGATAGGTAAAGCAATCTGGGTGAAACAGGGGATGAACTGTCGGTAGAAATTTGCAAAGTCCAGGAAGCTTTGTAGCTGCTTTCTGGTGTGTGTGGGGGGGTGCCCAATCTAGGATGGCACATACTTTCTCCAGGTTCATCTCCACCCCGTCGTATGAAATCCTGTAGCCTAGGTTGTCCATTTTCTCTTTGTGGAATTCACACTTTGACAATTTTGCATAGAGCTTAGCTGCTCGGAATTTATTTAGGAGTGCTCTGACCAACTTCACGTGTTCCGCCTTCGTTTCAATATAAATTAATATATCATCCAAGTATACCAAAACTCCCTTATACAGGTGCTCATGGAGCACCTTGTTGATCAGCTGCATGAACACAGCTGGGGCTCCTTGTAGACCAAAAGGGAGCATTCTGAATTGAAAACATCTGAGGGTGCAGTTGAAAGCAGTCTTCCATTCGTCTCCTTCCTTAATCTAAACTCTATAATACGCCTCCCACAGGTCCATCTTAGAAAATACTTTTCCTTTTGATAGGTGGGCCTGCAAGTCTTTCATGAGAGGCAAGGGATACACATTTTCCATGCACACAGTGTTCAAACCCCTATAATCCATGCAGGGAGGAAGAGACCCATTCTTCTTCTCCCTGAACAACATAGGTACAGCCACCTGGGATCTGGTTAGTTGTATGAACCCACAAGCCAGGTTTTTGTCAATGAACCTACGTAGTTCACCAAATTCCCTGAAGGTCATCAAATACAGCTTTGACTTTGGTAACTTCGCCCTGGGGACAATCTCGATAGCATAGTCTGTGGGCCAGTGGGCGGTTAGTTCATCAAACCTCTTTCACTGAAAACCTCAGTCAGATCCTGCTACTCCCTGGGTATGGTTTCCATGGCCTCACCGCTCAAAGTGGCTGCTATCTCCCTGATCTGTTCTCTTCCCAGGCAGATTTGTTTGCTCAGTAAGAGATTCTTTTCTACGGGGAATTTCAAACATCCCTCTCTCCAGTCTATCGGTGGGTTCCATTTTTTCAGCCACGCCAACCCTAGGATGAGAGACCACTCCATTCCAGGTGCCATGATGAAGGTTAAAGTCTCTGAGTGGCTCCCTATGATTAACCCAGGGGTTCTGTAGCTAGCATGGCTGGGACACCCCCATGACAGACCCATCAAGTTCACAGGAGATGGGATTTTTTAACCTCCTTAACTGGTCATCTGGTGCATCCTGAGTCTAAAAAGGTTCCTTCTCTGCCCAGAATTAACAGTTCTATGGGCATGGTCATTGGTGCGATCAGCCCATTTACCAATGGGTCATTGTCGTAGTCACTTTCTGGTGCACAGATTAATCTTCTGGTGGGGTCGGCGTTCCACCCTCTGGTTTTGGGGCTGGACGGAACTCCATGATCTCTGCACTCCTCAAGTTTGTGTCTTTCTGGCATTGGCTGGGCTTAGTCAGCTTTCCCGCAGATTGCCAATCACCTCTTTGGGTCGGGGTTTTTCTGTGGCATTCCACAGCATGATGACCCTCTTTGCTGGACTTGAAGCAGGCGGGGGGACAAAGTTGAGGTTTTTGCTGTTTCTCTCTTCTTCTTCAACAGAGATTGTTTCCATGTTTTTCTGGAGTGGAATGGGTTTCGGTGCTGGTCAATCACCTCCTCGGCCAGGAGGCACCAGTCATGTAGCCGAACCAGGGCATTTCTAGACACATAGGCATTGTACAGGTCATCATTCAGCCCATCCTGGAAACAGCTATTTAAGAGGTCTTCATGCCAGTTAAAGTGGCATGCCAGGTCTCGGAACTCCTCTGTGTACTCAGCTGCTGCTCAACAGCCCTGCCTCATGGTCTTGATTCAATCCCATGCCTTCCAATCAGCCAGGTGGTCTTTGAACCTCTGTCTCAAGGAGGTCATGAAACGGTTAAAGTTTCAGAGCTCAGGCACGTTGCAGTCATGCACGGTAACCATCCACCAGGCTGCAGTTCCTTCCAGGGCTAGGGTGACAGCCCTGACTCTGGGGAGGGTTCTCCCATACTCTTGCATGTAGGTGAACACATGAGCCATGAAGAAGCCCAGTTGCTGGGGATCTCCATCAAACTTCACCCTTAGGGGAACCAGTTTTGATTCCTCTGGTGGGGCTCTCCCTCTAGGGGCTGGTGGAGCATTCCCCTCTCTGGGAGCTGCAAGCTGTTGTGCCAATGGGCTGCCATCATTTCCATAGCTCCAGTTGCCCCCGCTATGGCTTCAGTGGTTCCTGACTCACTCCCCCCGCATTTGGTGTTTTCCGGTTGATCCTTCCTTTTGCTTCTGCATTTGCCTGGATTTTGTCTTTAGGTCCTGAAAGGCTTCCACCATGTATTGCATGGCTTGTTTCAGGATCTGGTCAGTTGACTCCTGCTCTCCTTCAGATTTGTCCCCACCATTGAAGAGCAGCTCCATCTCCCCGCTTCCAGCCCTTTTTCTGGCTGCCTCGGATCAATGTTACTCACTGGGCTTTCTCTTCCCAATCTTCTCTCTTCCCTACTCCAACCAACCATTCTTGGAGCTTTCTGTATTTACTATTTCTTCCATCCATCCAGAGGAACTTTCTTTTGGGTGGGTCTTTGCAGTGGACTCTCTCCAGCACTTGGTCTCATCTTGTTTGCTGCCATGGAGGTATATGATGCATGGTCCCCATGTTAGGGTGGCTGCCTCTCCAGGTTAACTTTTTTGCAGATCATACTTAATGTAAGGTCCTGACTCGACTACTCCCCTGAAGAAAGCAGAACTCTTGAAACAGGCTGTCACGGTTCTGATAGATCAGGAGTGTTAAACTGCCGGCCTGCGGGCCGGATGCATCACATGGAAGCCCACCCCATTGCTGGCAATGGCAAAACCGGCCTGATATGTTGCACAACGTCACATGACGTCGTGAGTTTGACATGCCTGCGATAGATGAAACCCATCAAAAGAACTTCAAGGCAAGAATTCTTCCTCAAAGTATATTTTATTCAGGAAACAAAGTATTGGCACTACATAGTTGAACCCAAAACTAGATTTTCTTCCCCCAGATACAAAGTAACAGAATGCAAGTCCCACCCCTACAAAGCAGTCATAAATCACATTCTCCAATTAGCCAGGAGCACGGGCTCTCTTCCCAGCTCCCCAGCCTGCCAAAACATTATCAGTTTGTGTCTTTGAGTTTCCCACAGAGCTGCATTGTTATTATGGCTAGCTGAGCTCAAGCATTCACCCCATTCCCCCCTTCAACATCTGATTTCTAAACAGAAGAAAAAGCATGTTAAAAGCAAAGTAAAAATGGCTGCAATTTCCATCAGTTGTCAGAGCAGGAACATCCAATGTTACAGTGTTGACACAGGCATTGTTTCAAAAGGAACTTTTATTGAGAGATAGTGATAGCAAGAGAGCAAAGCAAGATCTAAAGTTTTCATGTGAATTGTTACATTAAAACTTTTGTTTCACAACACCCCACCCCAGAGTCCAACTGTCCAGATCACGTCTAGCCAATCCACAGGTGTGAAGTTGTTATGGGAACCGGAGCTGATAAGGGGCAGTTCCCCGGTGCTTCACCAGATCTTGCAATGGACTGGAAATAAGGCAGATGGCACATTCCATTCTCCACTTCACACCCAAAGAGATACATCAAAGGTGAGGAAGAACAAAGTAGAGGAAGTACAGTCCCAAGCTCACTTCCCAGCAGAGGAAAACCTCCCCCCAGTAGAATGGCAGAGCCCCAAAGAGAAACATTGAAAGGGTTTCTGACAGTCTCCCTTGAGAACACCCAAACAAGCTTGGGTCATTCTCATTTAGATTCACCACATCTAGGCTGCAGTAACCTACACTAAGTGACAGCAAAACATTTTCTCTTTCTATTTTTCTATTATTTTTGCTGCATTCTACTGGTTGGGTTGCAATCCAAATATCATCAACCTATTTTCTTGCTTTTGTTTCTTCATAAGAGGAAGGAAAAAATAGAGCAAGAACAGGTAACAATGAGCATCTTGGAAGGTTTTCTCTTTCTTGGCTTCAAGGCATTTTTCATCAGTTTTCACCATATTTGCACTCCTACATTGTTCAAAAAGTTTGCTTCTGTTTCTTGATGGATTAAGTGAAGCCACCTTAAAATCCAGCTAGTTGTTGCAATATGCCCAGTAGCAGCTACCTATTGTTACCCTGTTTATTAATTCCTTTAGTAGCCATATTAACATTGTTTTCCTGTGTTATGCTGCAGTTACAATGCTCATGATAGACTTACAAAATATTGTTCCACCTAACCACATTCTGAAACTGATAATTGGATTTTCACGAATAATTAAGAAAACAAATTTTCACATTTACACAGAATTTGATATTGGAATGGAACGGAATGGAATGGAATAGAATAGAATAGAATAGAATAGAATAGAATAGAATAGAATAGAATAGAATAGAATAGAATAGAATAGAATCTGGAAGGGACCTTGGACCTTCTAGTCCAGCCCCCTGCTCAACAGGAGAACTTATAACGTTTCAGACAAGTGACTGTCAAGTGTCTTCTTATAAACTTCCAATGATAGAACACCCACGATTTCTGAGGGTAAGCTGGCCCACTGATTGTCCTCACTGTTAGGAAGTTCCTCCTTAATTCCAGGTTGTTTCTCTCTTTGATCAGTTTCCAACCATAAGTGCTTAATAAACAACATGTTGTCTGGGTTAATAACATGTAGTAAAATCCTAATATCTACCCTGTTTTTCCAGCCATTGATAAAATACATTCCATATTTGAAAATATTCTGTCTTCTTTTTCTTTGATCTTCAATGTGGACAGGCAGCAAAGGCTGTAAAGAGCTCTTCCAAAAGTAAAAGTTTTTTTTCTTAAATTTTTATTTTATTCTATTTTTATTTTAACTTTTTACCCCTTTTTAACTTTGCATTTTTAACCTACTTTTAACCCATTTCAACCTATTTTTAAACCCATTTTAACCCCTGCTTCACTTTTTATAAATGTCACAGACTTTTTATAAAAGCATAGGAAAGAGCCCAGAAGCTGGAGTCTAGTGGAATTATAATGCAGCTGACTAAATGGACATTGGCCTGATTGGAAAAACATGACTGCAACAATGCCCAGACAACCCAAGATAAAAGATTTTTTTCAGATAATGGATACTGCAGGTAAGTCTCCTTTTCTCTTTTCTTCCCCCCTTGTGACCCTGGCAAACAAACCTAGCCCCCTTCTAGACTGGGAAAAGGAAGACTGCTTCTCTGTGGAGGAGGGAGTTGAAACTCCAGGGGAGAACAAGAATAATACCAGGAAAAATTCTAAAGGAGACTTGGAGTTTGTTCCTAAAAATTGTCTGCTAACAGTACAAACAGTCTCTGCTATATTTGACCAGCTCCTGGAAGCAAATGGAGGGATTAAAGAACTAAGTCTCTAATGAGAAAACTCATCAATGAGCTAGCTGAAGAAGTAAATAGCAAAGCTCACATTCCAAAGCTTACTCATGATGTTCGGCCAGCCTGTGTGGACTGGGGGTCTCAGGGCGAAGAGGATGCGGTAAGAGGCTGGTCTTGCAGAGACACAGGATCTTACTCCAAGTTGTTAACACTCCTCTGAACAGGGGCAGGTGGCATAACAGGAGAGTGGTTTTGATCTCTCTATCCCAACTCTTACGCTGTAGGGTATATTCTAACGAGCTAATAGAGATTTCTTGGCTCCCCGATAGACAAGACTGCAAAAGAATATTGCTAACCTTTGGGCAGATTATTTTGCCATCAATGTTATTCAGGCTTGAGACCTTATTAAAGAAATTTGGTATTTGGCCAAGACGGGTATTTCATGCCACTCAAATTCAGTCCCTGTTAAAGTCTGGGCAGAGAGCCAAGACAGTGAGGGAGGTTGACATTAATCTTGGGAACTCCAAAACACCAACAGCCAAACAAACAAGCCCTCAATTAACAAGGTTAGGAAAAGACAAGGACAATAAAAAAGAATATTTAAACCTACACAATGGAAAGCTTCCGTTCATGGATGATGAGGAAGAGCTAGTTCACCAGTTTGCTACCCTCTGACCAGAAGATCAGGAGATGGTATTGGAGAAGACTGATACAATTAGTCAAGCATTGAGGTTGGCAGCTGGTGTAACAGAAAGCTTGAATGTTTTGCTTCCTTCTGGTAGCTCCTCCATGGAATTGCTATCAAGTCTGGCTTCTGAAAGCACTCAGGCCCCAACAAATAAAAAGAGAAGGTGTACTAGCCCAAAACAAAAAGAGGAGGAAAGGGACATCCAACAGGACTTGGTACTACAATTCCAAATTGACCATCCAGCATGTCAACCAGACAAGGAGAGGGAAAGCAGGAGTACCCGCACACCTGGAGAGGTGCCAGTCTTGGAGCAGAAACAGAGGCATGCTGACAGTCAGGATAGAGAGGAGCAACAAAAAGCTCTGCAACCCACGAGGAGAAATATTGAACCGCACAATAACTGTGTTTATATGGGAAGCATAGTTGATATCGGCCCTGCTCCAACATCAAGTTGACATCTGGCATTTCTACCCCCTAGCCAATCAACCAAGCCAGACCACTTTGCCCCTTGGAATCCCATACAGATGCTGACTTGGAATGTGGCTGGCTGGAAAAGGAGGTTGATGGTGGTCTAATGAATTTCCTCTCTAGATTTGATGTAATAGCCTTTCAGGAAACCTGGTTAATTGAAATGGATGAACCAGTACAATTGTCAGGCTTCCAGGGATGGACTTCCCCAGCCCAAAAAACAAAGGGACACTCTCTGGTGGGTTATCCATTCTTATAAAGCAAGAATTGCAATGGCAGGGGGGGAAATTATATAACGAAGACAAGTATTCGTATTTCCTAGCTGTTAAATTTGGATATAAAGAGTTCAAGTTAATGTGTATATCCCTCCAAACGCATCCCGGTATTATAACTCTGAATACTGGAAGTTATCCTAGATGATATATATGTATTGTACCTTCAGTCCATAGTGGTTCTACTAGGAGATTTTAATGTAGGTTGGGTCCCTCTTTGTATAAGCTAGCCCAGAAGAAGGGAGTCCCAGGGGAGTTTTTTGATAACCATCCTCAGTGGTTTTCGAGAGACCACAAAAGTAACGCTGCTGGCCTGGTCTTAGTCACCTTAGTTTTTAAGGGTAATCTCCAAATTCTGGGAGGTAAGGATAAGAATTACACGTATCCTTACACATACAACTCAGCCCATTCAAGTAGCATACTGGATCATTTTTCTGTGACTAGAGACAAAGTCGATCTCTTCTTGGAGGTCACAGTACACTTTAGTGACAATAGTGATCATCAGTTTGTAAGTGTGATATTGTGAGGCGCTCAGGTTTGAGACATATAACATGGCTGACAGATGGCTCACCAAAAATGTAGAGGTGACCCAAAACAAAAGGATAACTTGAGCCAAAGTTAACACTAAAGCAATATTAGACTGCCTTATAGCAGAGACTGCTACCAACTGGGCCAGAACAATCCAGTCACCTACTACTGACTAGCTGTTGGCCTTAATGTGTTTTCTAATCTCTGTAACTCCCTAAAGAACACCTAACAACTAAACCTGCTACAAAAAGAGTCCAAGTGGGTAGATCCTGTTGGTTTGATCCTGAATGCCAGCGCCTAAAAAAGAAATTGAAGGTAATCATGAGGCTCGCACAGAGGAATCCTACTGCTCATACACAAACTGAGATGTTGCACACAAGAAGGGAATATAAAAAAATTATAAAATTAAAGAAAAAAAGTTTTGCCATTTCAATCTGGTCAGAACTTGAATTGGCTGCCAAAAGTCATAACTCAGTAATATTCTGGCACTCTGTAGCAGGAATCCTAAAGGAATGGAGATTTGCATTTGATATGCCAATCCCAGCTGAAGACTGGGAAAAATATTATCAATGTCTGTTTGCTTCTACGGAACCTATAGAGAAACTGTTTTTGAACAGTGACTTAGTAAATACTAGAACTCTGCCCCTTTGGCCCCAGTCTAGGTAAAAGAGATACAATCCATCATTAAAAGCCTAAAGAGTAATAAAGCCCCAGGTGAAGATTTTTTTGCCAGCAGAATTATTTAAGAAATTCCCCGACTAAAAATGGAAAATGTTTGTATAATAATGTATAGTAATAATAATACGTATTATTCTTAATATGAAGTATAGTATGAAGGAAGAAAAATGTAAATAAGAAACAACAGGGCAACAAGGACAAATATTCTAAAGAAGAATAAGGGGGAAAAATGTAAATAATAGAAGACAGCGTTACGAAATCGCTGCTAAAAAAAAGTGAGGAGTATACACTATGTGTGTATGTGTGTTATGTTTTGTTTTGTTTTGTTGGTTTTAAAAAAAAATTAAAAAAAAAAAGAAATTTCCCAACTGGTGGGGTCCAGTACTGACAGATCTTTTTACACATATAAATAATACCTGCCGTATACCAGATGGGTGGAAGATGACAATAATTGTCCCCATTTAAAGAAAGGGAATAAAAAGGATCCTAGTAATTATAGGCATATTAGTCTTATTGACATTGTAGCAAATATATATGCTAGATTCCTTTTGATTAGAATTGAAATCTGGGTAGAGGAAAATAATATCCTCACAGAAGAACAAGCAGGTTTTAGACAAAACCGATCTACCATCAATAACCGCTTTGTCCTGAACCATCTAATTGCCAAATATGCCTATAAGAGGAGACTCCTGCTTGCTGCTTTTATAGATCTTACAGCAACATTTGATAGAGAAGTACTATGGAGTAAATTGATATCTCTTAAAATAGAACCTAGATTGCTAGCTTTGATTAAAGCCCTTTAACACAAGTACCTGTTTGAAGGTGCAGTAGGGGTTAATGGGGCCCTGACTAACAGCATTCACACAAATAAAGGGGTAAGGCAAGGGTGTATCCTGGCCCCATTATTATTTAATCTATACATTAATGACCTGCCATTAACCATTAACCATCACTGCACATTCCAGTATTTTCTTAATTATGTCATCTTCAGATGGTGTTTCTTCATTTTTCCAATTCTGTGCAAAAACAATACTTGCTGCTGTTAATACATGTACCATTAAATATACATTTTCTTTCTCATATTTTCCTGAAATTATACCTAATAGAAATCATTCTGGTTTAAAATCTACATGCTTTCCTAACATGTTTTCTAACCAAGTATGAATTTTTATCCATTTTTTTTAATTTGGGGCACATCCACCAAAGATGATAGTATGTGCCTGGTTTTTGCCTACATTTCCAAAAATTGCTAGACATATTTTTAAACATTTTTGCTAGTCTGGCCTGTGGTAAGTGTCATCTATAAAACATTTTATACAGATTTTCTTTATATGCAGTTGCCATTGTTATTTTATAGTTACCGGTACTTTCCCAAAGATTATGCCAGTTTTCTAACTCTATATTGTGCCCAAAGTTTTTAGTCCATGTCATCATTTTTCTTTTACTTGATCATTTTCTATCTTTAAACTTTACAAAAAAAATTATACAATTTCTTAATCAGTTTTTCATCTGATGTTAATAGTACCTGGACAAACATTATCTGCTCTGTATAGAAACCATATATTTGGTTATCTTTCTCATATATTGTTTCTATTTGTTAAGTCGGTGCCCTGTTTTTCCAACTCTTGTTTGGTTTTTAAGTTCCCTTTGATATTCAAGATATCTTTGTACGTTACAATTTTATCAGGATTAATTAAATTTGGGTGAGTGAACACTTCCATTGTTGAAAGACACCTTGGAATTTTCATATATATTTTCACTTTTATCTTTTCCCATATTAAAAATAAATTATTTCTAACATAATGGTTTTGAAAGTATCTATGAATTTTGTTCTTCCCATACCATAAAAAGCGTGCCATCCCAATTGTAAATCATGTCCTTCTAGGTATAGTAGTCTTTTATGTTTAAGAGTAATCCATTCCTTTAACCATGTTAATGCACATGTTTGGTAGTATAAAACCTAGTCCAGGAGTCCAGAGCTCCATTTTCTTTAGATTCTTGTAACAATTTCAATCTAATTCTAGCTTTTTCCCCTTGCCAGATAAGTTTCAAAATCAATGTGTTTAACTCATTAAAAAATGTTCTCTATTTTTATAGGTATTGTTTGGAATAGAATCAGTAGTTTTGGAAGAACATTCATCTTTACCATAGCTATTATTCCTAACATTGACAATTGTAAATTTTTCCATTTTTCCAGGTCTAGTTTTATTTGTTTTAATAGTTTTATATAATTGTTGCGCATTCTTTTATTGTTGCGCATCTTGCTGTGAGGTCTATTTAACTTTCTTGACTATCTGGAGATCTATTTTTCCTGACAGTTGGCTTTTTTGTTTATCTGTATGGTTCTTAACTATAATCTTAGTCTTTTCTCTATTTATTTTCAATCCTGCTTGTTCTCTGAATTCTTTCATCTTTTTTAATAATTTATAGCTTGTCTCCAAGGTTTCTTCTAGTATAAATACTAAGTCATCCGCAAATGCTTGTAGTTTGTATTTTTCATCTTTTATCTCCATTCCCTTAATTTCTGGGTCTTGTCTAACATCTTCATCAACGATTTGGATGAGGGGATAGATGGGGAACTCATCAAATTTGTGGATGACACCAAGCTGGCAGGAATAGCCAACACTCCAGAAGACAGGCTTAAGATACAGGAGGACCTGGACAGACTTGAACTCTGGGCACTATCTAACAACATGAAATTCAATGGTGAAAAAAGTAAGGTTCTACATTTAGGCAAGAACAATCAAATATACACGTGATCTTGATTACAGTAAGTATTTAGGATCATCAGCATATGTACCATGGGATCCTTCATTAACCCTGGCAAGTCATTGATATATAAACTATCGTCCAGGTAGCATTGCACTCGCACCGGCATCAGTCTGAGATGGGCCACTAATACCGCCAATAGCTTTGTGAACACCCGAGGAGCCGATGAGAGGCCGAAGGGTAGAGCCCTGTACTGATAATGCCTGTGCGCATGGCAAAACCGAAGGAATCTGCGGTAATGCAGTCTGAACATGAAGATAAGCCTCTGTCAAATCTATGGAAGAGAGGAAATCTCCCTTCCTGATGCTGGCCAGAACGGACCTGAGGGACTGCATCTTGAACCTCCTGTAGGTTAAGAAGTAGTTTAGTCCCTTCAGATCCAAAATCGCTCTCCAATCCCCCGAGGCCTTGGGGACCACAAACAGAATGGAGTAAAACCCCTTTCCCCTTTGGTCCAGAGTTACTGGTTCTATGGCCTCTATTTCTAACAAGTGGGATATGGCCTTGGACACTAACTCAGTCTTGCTTGCGTGCCTTGAGGATGGGCACTGAATGAAGCAGTCTGGGGAAATGGATCTGAATTCTAGGGCTAGACCGAATCTTATGGTCTCCCTTACCCAGGTATCATTGGTGGTAACCTCCCAAGTGTTGCTGAACAGAGCTAAGCAACCGCCTATAGGAGGATCCATTTGGCATCACTTAGACTTCCTGTATGGGCAGCCCCCAGTTCCTCTGAAGGGACGCTTGGTTTGGAATTGACCCCTGGTTCCTAAAGTTTGGCGGTCCTGTTGGCGATCCTGTCTGGGGGAAAAGGATCAGGAACCTCTGGGCCAATCCCAGGACTGCCCTGTTCGAAAGGGCTGCCTCCATTCCCAAGAACTTACGGAGCCACATAATGGAAGTCCTCGCAAAAAACAATGAGGACATTGCCACCTTGATTGCCCAGGCTGAGGCCTGGTGAGCTCTGCGGAGAGAAAACTCGAACCTTTTATCTTCCGCTTTGACAGCCTCCGCCATATCTCCAGGAATCGTGGATGTGGAGAACAGTGAGGTTAAGGGAGTGTCTACTGTAGGTACCTCTAGGAGGGAAGAAAATGCAGATGAGACATAAAACAGTTTCTTTTCCATGCTATTGGGTGGAGGTAGAGTGGCCAATGAAGTCCACTGCTTCTCCACTGTAGTGCAGAAAACAGCTGGGCAAGGGACCTGTTTTTCCTCCACAACCTGTACCACAAACAATGGATTAGACTCCTGTGCAGGGGAGGTAGATGGTTTAGGCTCCTGCTCTGTAACCAAATTGGCCGTGGTGCATGCTTTTAACAATAGTGACCTAAATAGAGAAGGATCAAAAAGACTCGATAATGGAGTCGGATCCGGGGCCACCTCTTCATCCTCTGACATAGGGATGTCAGTTGTCTCCAGGTCCACAGATTCCGCTTCACCTAGCTGAGACGAAGTCTCAGAAATACCCGAGCCCGCTGACTGGACCTGCCCAGTGCAACCTACGGACAAGGGTGGAGGAGGCGGTATCTGTGAAGACCTTTGTCCCATGGAAGATGCCATAAATTGATCAAAGACCTGGTGCATAAATGTCTGGAACTGTTGTGCCCATAAGTTTTGCTCTGTAGAACCAACACCAGCTGCAGTGGTTTCAGGAGCCTGTGGAGTGAAGGTAGCAGAAGGAACCGAAGGAGTAGGAGGAAGAGGTGGAGGAATAGGAGGAGGGAGACCAACCTGTTCAGTTCCCCCTTGAGGAGACCAAGCTCGGGGAGCCTGATAAGACAGCACCAGTGGAGGCTCAAATGGTGAGTTATTCAGTGAAGCAGGGGGAACCACTTCAGTTTCACTGGACCTGAGCCTTTGAACTTTGGAGAATTCTCTCTCCAGTGCCAGATGTCTCCTCGAGGCCTCTTGCTCAGCAGCCTTGGAGGATTCTTTGGTGACCAAATGCTTGGTCTTAGCCTTTTTCTGTCCCCCCATGCTCAAATCAGAAGATCTGTGTTTAGATTGTGTGGGGGGAACATCAGAACCCTGCGATGTCTGAGGAGTATCACTATCTGCCATTGCGCACTGGACCTTCCAGACAGGAGAAGCCCAGGAGTGGGGATAAAAGCACGCAGATCTAGTTGTCCGGGAGGGAAGCTTCCCATGCCCTGAACAACCGCAATGACAAACAGCCAGACAGTTCACTAGAACTGTCCTCTTAGGCCCTGCAACACAGCGCCACGAGCTAATAAGAACAGGTCTTCCAAAATTCTCCCTCAGAATTATCAGCCAATAATATGTAGGTGATCAAATAGATATCCTCTAATGAGGCTCGCACCTCCGTTCTGTTGAATCCTTATGGAATAATGATATTTAATATCTTCTAGAAACCCCCCTGAGAGCCTAGCATAGCAGGCTACTTGAAAGAAAAACAGCCAGATCTAGGCCTCAATCCACGTTTCTTCAAGATGGCGGCCACACCCAGGGTGTGGGTCAAAATGGCAGCCGCTAGTTTCTTCACCACCCAAAATGGCGACATTAGAGAGAATCTCAATTAAGTCTCCGCAAGCCTTCTTTCTGTTCTGGAGCCCAAAGGAGCCTTAACAAGTCTCTATTTCCCCTTCTTAGTTATAAGGCAACAAGACTTGTGGTTAAGCTGCGCAGCCCTCGCTGTGGTCAGATTCTTGCTGGAACCTCATGGCCATGAGGTAGGCAGGCTGCAGCCCAGCTGGCCGCTCCGATCGCTTCCCTAAACACCGACAATGGAACCGCATCTGCTTTGCTCATCCGGAAACCTCCATCGTCGCGAAAATCAGCTGGGGAGAGCTAAAATTGACTAAGTCTCCTGCGTGGCTCCAATCGATCCCCTGAGGCCAGGCAGGCCTCCTGGCAACGAAGCTCTAACACTAAACAAAAATCCTACTAACTTGAACAACCACAACTATCGATTAAATAAAAGAACATTCTGAAACAAAAACTCTTCTTCCTATCCTAAAACAACTTTTTTTGAATTAGCCTAACTGAGGAGCTACAAAAATTGTGTCCTACTGAGCTGAGACTAAGACAAAACTGGGGAAAGGACCAAGGCATGGCTAAAGTTCTGTCTTAGTCTCAACTGAGCAGGAAGGCTGAGATTACCCACTGGTGGATGCTACATCTATCATGCTGGAGAACATTATATTTTCTCTACAGATTTAAAACTCTTTCCCTGGAAAAGGATTTCCCAAAGGCAAGAAAAGCCCCCTGACGGTGCTTGGGTCTTTTCAGCCTTGTCTCTGCTGTGGTCAGGCCTGCCATTCAACTTTCCAGTCAGCTCAGCTCTGCTGTCTGGTCTGCTCCACTCAGCTGGCAACTCAGCTTTACAGATCAGAGCTCTCTAGCTCAATGCACCTCTACTGCTGCTGTTGCATTTCTCCCCTTCACTGATTCTGCTGCTGCCTTTCTCCCCTCTAGAGATTTTGTCACCAATTTCTCACGCCACCAGTTCCCTTTGTTGGACAGGTTGCTCCAGGCCCTTTGTCCCCCTGCTGGGCTAGCAGGAGGCAGGGGGGCTGCTGAGTTCTTTGGGGAGGGAATGTTGATCAAATCCTCCACAAGTCCTCCACCTGGGATAGGTCACTGGGGATGGCTGGATTATGGGTCTAGGCAATTACTGAATATACTGTGACCCAATGGTTTACTGCCTCCAACATCCTCCCTTCTTGTCTGCTGTTCAGCCACTGGTTTGCTGCTCTCAGTTGGATCTATCATTCTCTGTTGCCGGCTGCCTCCAACTCCATGTGCAGCCATTCATTCGCTGTGCTGTTTTGCTGGTGTTTTCCTCATTACTCCAATTTCTTCTTTTCCTTTATCCTTTCTGTCTTCTTTATTTAACTTTCTGCTCCTTTTTCTTTCCTTTTCCCCCCTTTTCTTGTATTTCCTACTTAGTTTAGTAACTTCTTTCCCCGTGATCTGATACTGCTTCCTACGCTGCCACCATAATCCCCAAGGACAATTATACCTGCCCCAAATGTCTAGCATTTTGTACTAGAAATGTTACTGCTACTATCTTTACCTAATCTATAGACTATATTATTATTAAAAAAAAATTCCATCTGAAAAAACAATATAACATTAACATCACCATGGTCTATTATGGTTATTTTATTTTCTAAATGTCACTGTTGTAGTTTGCAGCTATGTATTTTTATGCTATTATCTTTATATCTAACCTTATATTCCTATTAAGTGCATAGCGTATACATGGAATGTACAGGTCTTTAAATGAAGACTGTTTTATCTTTTTTGCTGACCCATTTGATTGTAATAAATGATATTTGCTATTTTAAAGCCTGAAATTCAATTTTTCAATATATATATATATATATTATCGGAAACAAAAGGACAATTCTGAGCATCTTGCTTCTTTTTCTTGTGCTATGTTCAGCAGTGCAGTGAGGTAATAGATTCATAAAGATGCAACATGCCTAGGGATGATCAGGACATCAGACAAAAGGTCATCCATCTTCTAGCCTCAATTTCTTAGGAACAGATATGACATTTAAATTGTATATAATTTTGTTTATAACAAAATACCATGTCCTACTGGGATCATTTTACATACATTATGTAGTCTTATATAAGCTATTTGGATAACTCATTATTTACTTCATAATATAATGTCATGTGCCATCAGCATGTCATTAGCTGCTAAGCACAATAAATATAACTCTTCTGAAACTGGCACTGATTGTAGGAGCTGTCACAGACTGTGCCAGCATATTCTGAGATGTCAAACATCAGTTTAGGAGGATTTTTACATACACAGCTGAAAAATAATAAACTGATGAACTAATCTATATCTGGACTGTGAAATGAGACTGTTTAATTTGTAGATATATTTGCACATGAAACCAGACATTCAGACATTTCCTGAAAAGTACCATATATAATCACATTAGAAGGATTGCCAAGAAAAAACAGGCTTTAATTCAAACCAGTAAAGATTTAAAATTGTATCTTTCTTCTATGTACATTGATTTAGAAATCACATTATAGTACTCTAAAAAAAACTTCATAGAACTATACCTTAGAGTAGACAAAAGTGCAACACCACCATTGAATTTATTTGAATCCACTCATGAAGCCATGAGTCTTTCTTTTCATATTTACTCCTTTGTCTTTTGTTACAACTCTTGATTTTCTAACATGAATTGTTATAGTATAATGAATTGTATAGTTTTTATTGCTGCTCAGTTTTCAGTTGATAGTACTTCCAAAAATATTTCAAAAAATGTTATAAAATGCACCCTGATTATTAACATGTATCACAAAACTGACCCATTTATCTGAAAGCTTTGGAAGAGATCTACAAAACGGAACAATGAACATGGCATTTGGATATAAAAGAAAGCTTTCTCTCTAGGATTATCTAATAAAGAGATAATTAATAGGATTGATACAATTGCTAAATAATGTGGATTTAAGGGAAAAATATTATTTTTTCAGCAATGGATGGCATGTAGTCTAAAATAGAAATGAGAAATGTTTGACCTCCAGAAATTGACAGCTTCTACCAGTCATATCAATATGGTCAAGAAGAAGAATAGTGTTAAAAGTATACTGTTCTATAAAGTTTCTGTAAGAGTGGTCCACAAGTAAACCTCTATAAGAGTGTATCCAGTTATATTGAAACTACTTTCAGAAATCTTTTTTTATTCACCTTGGGAGTCTTGAAATCAATAGATTATGAAATGACTGTAGGATATAAAATTAGATTGCATCCAAATTCTGTTGCTGAATCACTACTTATGACAGAAATTTACAATAGGTTATTTATTATTGTGATTAAAAATGTATTTTCCTATTATAGCACTAATTGGTATCATAAATTCTGTACTAATTAGGTAAGCCAAGGACTGCTAGAAGTGCCTGGTTACATATAGGCCTGGGCATCCACATATGAAAAATAATAGTTTTCTATACATTTTTCCCAGCATTTTACAACAGTGTGTATCTTTTAAAAAGATGAGACAAGAAAAATTATTAGAACGTTATGTTGAAATCATCCATAGAGCAAATAATAATAATAATAGTAGTAGTAAAGTTGGAAGGGACCTTGGAGGTCATCTAGTCCAACCCCCTGTTCAGGCAGGAAACCCTACACCATTTCGGACATGTGTACCCATAATATCAGCACACAATAACAAATAGCATGTGTACCCATAATATCAGCACACAAATAATGCAGTTTAGAGGCTTGAACCAGATGTTGTGACACATTCACATTATTTTCATCAAGACATATATTTTGTCACTTTAATATCATTGCTGAAAATATTCCATGTATTCTAGAAAGGGAAAGAGAAGTAAATCAGAAGAATTAGAATGCTGATTATCCATCCCAACATTACCTGGACAAAATGGTCCAATTCCATAAATCATATTAACAAAGTTTGCTTTCTCTAGAGCAGTGATTCTCAATCTGTGGGTCGGGACCCCATTTGGGGTCAAACAACCATTTCACGGGGGTTGCCAAACAACACAGTCCGCCATTTTTTCTCCTTTTCCTTAGCTGTGCTACTCCCTTTTATTCTATTGGCTTTTGAAAGCCAATAGAATAGACTCTCTTGAATAGAGTCTAATTCTATTGGCTTTCAAAAGCCAATAGGAATTGTCCAGGCTGTCTCTGCCCCGCTGAGCCCGCCAAAAGTCCCATTCTGCAAAGGTGCTGCAAGTTGTCTGCAGCGAAGGCGAGCTGTCTGGAAGTTTCCACCCCTCCCTGCTGAGCAACTACTAAAAATGTAAGTAAAAGAGGGCCAGGGGTGGGAGGTGGGAGGCCGGCGGGTGCAGGGAGGGTTGCTGGCACGTGTGGGGCCCGGCGGGTGCCTTACCTCCCTTGGGCTGGGCCAGCTGGTGGCCCAGCCGGTGGTCGGCCTGCGCCATCTCTGCCGCTTGCCAGCTATGCCTCGGCCGGTGCAGGGGGCGGCACCATGCATGTGCGGCGCTCCCAGGCAGGGAAAGTCCTCGACTTACGACCGGTTGGGTAGTCCTCGACTTACAACTGGTTGGGGGTCACGGCATTAAAAAGGTTGAGAACCACTGCTTTAAAGTCAGTTAAATTACCCTTTTCTTACTGTTTAGTAAAAACTTTAAATAAATAAGCAAACTTATCCATAGCATAGGAATTTAGGAAGAAATCTGGAGCAATATTTTCCTCATGCTAGATTGTTTCCAATTGCCATAGACAGAACAGTGTCACATGCATGGGAATTCCATTCCCATTATTATACCCTTGCTTACTGCTTTGTTGAATTTGTTGAACTTCTTTGTTGAATTCAAGTGTTTCCCAAAATATTGTATTATGCTATAAATATTAGGAAAAGGGGGAAACTTCAGGGCTTTCTGCAATGTATCCATTTTACTTTGTTCCTCTTTTGCTTTGATGTATCTTCCTGGGAAATGGGAGGGGGAGGGATGAGCCTAGGGCCATGTGCTTTGTCTCATCTCAGAGAACCAAGGTCATGGTGCCTGAGAACAACTTATCATCTTTTCAGCTTAGAGTTCTCAACACTTTCGCACCTCTGGATTGGCTCCCGATGGACTGGGCAGTTGGGAGGGGTCTGAATAATAGGGGTTTAACCTAACTTTTTGCGTGGGAGTTTTAGATCCTGCTTGTCTTCCCTGCAATCACTATATCTCAATAAAAGTTCTGTCAAGATTCCAATAGACAAGATCAAACAAATCAGAACTCCAAGGCTAAAGATTTCCTCAAAGAACATGTTTATTGGTTACATAGTATCAGCACAGTCAAAGTGAAACCAAGTCTGAAATCCTCTTCAAAGAGAAACACTATTACAAAGTTGAACTTCCCACTCCATTGCTATGCAATCAGCTACATTACCCAATAGAACAGTTTGGCGGGCTTTCTCACCAAATGCTCAAGTCCCCCCTCGAACCAATAGAAATTACTTTGGTTCCCACAGGACAGTGAAATGTTTAGATTAGCAGAAATCCTCCATACCCTTTCCCAATTCTGTGGCAACTTAGAATGAGCAAGATGGCTGCAGCCAGGTTCATTGTAGAGTTGACAGTTGGACTCCCCCTAGGAAGAAAGCAAACATAGGCACAGGTTAGGAATTCCCCTGTCTTCTGAGGATGCTTATCATGGAATTTCTTTATTAATCTGTCTGCCTTCACATCGGTATGTTTTACCCAGGTAGCTTCCGACAAGGGGTAACCTTTCCATTGCACCAAATATATTTTTCCCTTATGTAATCTAGAGTCAAGAATGTATTTTATCTCATAGTGAGTTTCTCCCTCTACTAAAATGGGATCAGGTGGTTTCTTAAGGACTGCTCTTAAAGAAGACTCTGTGATTGGATTTAACAAGCTGCAATGAAACATGGGGTGAACCTTCCCTAATAACCATGGAAGTTTTAACTGAACTATGACAGTATTTATAATTCTGATTATGGGAAAAGGACCGAGAAACCTAGGTCCTAATTTCCTACTTGGTAATTTTAGCCTTATTTAGTAGAGAAGGAAACCTTCTCTCCCACATGGAACGGCTTCTGGGGAGATCGCTTTTTACCAGTCTGTTCTTTATATGTCTTAGCAGCCTTCGCTATAGCTTTTTTTTACATTTGCCCAAACAGTTTGTAAAGAGGTCACCCACTGTGAAGCAGGAGGTTCTTGGGGGTATTTGGGCATAGGGACAAAGTCCCAACCAGTAGCTATCTTAAAAGGAGTAAGTAATCCTTTTCGGTGCTGCATGGAGTCAATAGATATGTTTTAACAATCTGGCTAGTTTGGGGGCAGATGGGAGTCCTGAACAAGTGATGAAATGAGCTTGCTTTGAAAAGAGATCAATTACAGTCCAAATCACTGTATTTCCCCTGCTCTTGGGTAATTCCACAATAAAATCCATGGCTATCTCCTTCCAGGGTTGGCAAGGATCAGTCACTTGTTGAAATAAACCAGGAGGTTTTCCCAGGCGGTTTTTCATGGCTGCGCAGGTAGCACAGCTTCACACATAGCTTTAAATGTCTTTTTTCATGCCTAGCCACCAAAACTACCACCGCACTAAATGCAAAGTTTTGCATCATGACTGCGTTAAAGGGCTTGAATTCTGAGGGATGCCAGAAGATATAGTTTTGACTCCTTCCAGGCTAGTCCATCTTGAAAAGTCAATAACGATCTATTGACTCTGAACCAGGGGTCTGTTTTAATCCCTCTTTGAGGTTTTTTATGAGTTGACTGTCTGGCTCATCGAATTTTCTGAGTTTGCCCTCTCATGGTTACTTGAGAGGCTGATTGTAGTTGAGGAATGATGGAATTAATAATTTCCTCCCGGCAGCTTTTATATTGGGACATTCTAGACCAGGGGTAGGCAACCCAAAACACTTAAAGAGCCACTTGGACCCGTTTCCCACCAAAAACACAACACTGGGAGCCGCAAAACCATTTTGATATCTAAAATGAAGATAACACTGCATATATCCTTTTTTACCTTTATTATAGGTGTGTGTGTGTTTGTGTGTGTGTGTTTGTGTGTGTGTATGTATGTGTGTGTGTGTATATATATATATATATGTATATGTATGTGTATATATATATATACATACACACACACACACACACAGGTAAAAAAGGGATATATGCAGTGTTATCTTTATTTTAGATGTCAAAAGGGTCTCTCTCTCTCTCTCTCTCTCTCCCCCTCTCTATCTGCCCTTGGTCTGCCACTCCTCTTCCCCCGCTCTCTTTCTTTCTCTCTCTCTCTTTCCTCTCTCTCTCTCTCTCTCTCTCTCTCTCCCTCTCTCTCTTTCTCTCTCTCTTTCTCCCCCCCCTCTCCTATCTGCTGCTCACCTGACAAGCTTCAGGCTGTTGTCCAACAAGATCAGGGGTAGGCAACCTCATCTCTTTTATGACTCATGGACTTCAACTCCCAGAATTCCTGAGTCAGCCTAGCTGGGCTAGCTAGCTCTCTCCTGCCCTTCCTGCTTCCTGCAGAGATGCAGCGAAGGGAGGAGTTCCACCCAGTAAGCTTTTCAGCTCCTCGGAGAACACTGTGAGTGCACTCTCTTTTACACATACACACACACACACACACACACACACACACACACACACAAACACAGAGAGAGAGAGAGAGAGAGAGAGAGAGAGAGAGAGAGAGAGAGAGAGAGAAGCAGGGAAGCGCAATTCCTCTCTCTGTCTCTGTCTCTCTCTGCAAAGGCAGAGGAGGCTGGGAGCCGCAGGGGAAGGCTCAAAGAGCCGCATGCGGCTCCGGAGCCGCAGGTTGCCGACCTGTGTTCTAGACAGAGAGTCTGCCAGGAAGTTCTTTCATCCAGGGAAGTATATGAGGGTGAAATTAAAATGGTTGAAATACTGTGCCCATCTTACTTGCCTGGGAGACAATTTTCTAGGAGCTTTTAGTGCCTCTAGGTTTTTATGATCAGTCCACAATTCAAAGGGCATTTTACTCCCTTCCAAGAAATGGCACCAAGTTAACAAATCCCATCTCACCATAAAAGCCTCCTTCTCCCAAACAGCCCATCATTGTTCTGCGCCTGAAAGCTTCCTTGAGGTGTAGGCACAAGGTTGAAGGTTGCCCTTTTTATTTTTCTGTAGAAGGAGAGCACCCACAGCAACATCACTTGTATCGGCCTGAATGACAAATGATTGCTCTGGTTCGGGATGTTTAAGAACGTGTTCTGCTGCAAATAGTCTTTTTCAATGTTTAAAAGCTACTTGGCATTCCATTGTCCATTGTAAAGGCTGACAAGGGCGACCCCCCTTTCCCGGTATTTAACAGTTCAGTAATTGGCATAGTGATTTTCGCAAAAGAGGGGATGAATTGTTGATAGAAGTTCACAAACCCCAAGCTTTGGAGTTGCTTATGGGTTCGCAGAGGTTGCCATTCCATCACTGCTTTGACTTTGGCAGGGTCCATCTCCACTCCCTCACTAGAGATTCGGTAGCCCAAAAAATTGAGGCATATCTGGTGAAATTCAAATTTAGAAAGCTTAGCATAGAGGCTGGCTTTTAAGCACCTCTCAGACTAACTTGACATGGTCTCAGTGTAGGTGAGGATATTGTCAAGACTAACGTGACATGGTCTCAGTGTAGATGAGGATATTGTCAAGGTAAACCAAAACTCCCTTGTAAAGGTGATCACGCAACACCTGGTTTATCAGTTGAATTAATATAGCACGGTTAGGGTTAGGGGACAATTGAAGGCTGTTTTCCATTCATCCCCCTTCTTAATTTGCACCTGTTAATAAGCGTCTCTTAAGTCCAACTTTGTAGGCCAAGTAGGCCAGTATGTCTTTCATCAGAGGGAGTGGGTACATATTTTCTATGCTGAAAATATTTAATCCTTTAAAATCCACACAGAGCCCCAAAGACTCATCTTTCTTTTCTTTGAACAGCACTGAGGTAGGCACACGTGATTTAGCAGGCTGGATAAAGCCTCTGGCCAGGTTCTTGTCAATGTATTCTCTCAGTTCCTCCATTTCTCTAGGCATCATAGAATACATCTTGGGCTTTGGGAATTTGGCATTTGGTAGAATTTCAACTGCACAGTTGGTGGTTCAGTGAGGAGGAAGTGCGTCACACTCTTTCTTGCTAATCCCCCCCCCCCCGCTAAGTCATGATATTCATTGGAACAAGTTGGAACCCTGGGCTCTGGCTCCCAACTGCAACAGCCCCCTTTACTTTGCTAAAGTCAGTGGGTGGGAGGAATCCTGTCACCAAGGTCAGAATCTTCACACCGTTCTCCCACCAGATGTTTGGTTGCCACTTATCGAGCCATGCCAAGCCTAGAATCACTGTCTCTTTCATCTTAGGGATCACCACAAAGCGGATGATCTCCCAATGCTGTCCCTGTCTATTTATTTATTTATTTATTTATTTATTTATTTTATTTATATGCCGCCCAATCCCAAAGGACTCAGGGCGGCACACAAAATTAAAACAATCATCTAACAATAAAACAATAAAATAATACAATCATACAGCATGTCTGATCATATCCCGCCCCCCCCCAGGGACATCAGCCCCAGGCCTGCCGGAACAGGAGAGTTTTAACGGCTTTCTTAAAGGCCGGCAGGGTGGGAGTAGTTCAAACCTCGGGGGGAAGTTGATTCCACCAGGTTGGAGCCACCACAGAAAAGGCCCTTCCCCGACGGCCCACCAGCCGACATTGTCTGGCCGACAGGACCTGAAGGAGGCCCAATCTATGGGACCTCACCGGTCTCTGGGAACTGTGTGGCAGTATGTGGTCCTGTAAGTAACCTGGCCCTATGCCATGAAGGGCTTTAAAGGTGATAACCAACACCTTGAATTGCGTCCGGAGACCCACAGGAAGCCAGTGGAGCTCGCGGAGGATAGGTGACATGTGGGCATACCTTGGCGTACCCACAATCACTCTCGCGGCTGCATTCTGAACCAACTGCAGCCTCCGAACGCTCTTCAAGGGTAGCCCCATGTAGAACGCGTTACAGTAATCCAGTCTTGAGGTGACAAGGGCATGAGTGACCGTGAGTAAAGCCTCCCGGTCCAAATAAGGCCGCAACTGGTGCACCAGGAGAACCTGGGCAAAGGTCCCCCTGGCCACAGCCGATAGATGTTGTTCCAAATTTAGCTGCGAGTCCAGGAGGACACCCAAGTTGCGTGCCTGCACTGAGGGAGGTAAATTTGCCCCCCCCAGGACTAATGATGGACCATTGGGAGGCAAGACCCAGAGCGACTCGGTCTTGTCAGGGTTGAGTCTAAGCCTGTTCACCCCCATCCAGACCCTCACATCTTCCAGGCACTGGCACATCACGTCGACTGCTTCACTGAAAAGACACGGGGTGGAGATATATAATTGGGTATCATCCACGTACTGATTATACCTCACCCGGTGTCGCCGAATGATCTCACCCAGCGGTTTCATGTAGATGTTAAAAAGGAGGGGGGACAGGATCGAGCCCTGAGGCACCCCATGATCGAGGCGCCTAAGGGTTGATCTCTGTCCGCCCGCCAACACCGACTGCGACCTGTCAGAGAGGTAGGAGAACCACCGCAATACAGTGCTGCCCACCCTCACCTCTCCGAGACGACGCAGAAGGATACCATGGTCGATGGTATCGAAAGCCGCTGAGAGGTCAAGAAGCACCAGGATAGAGGAATGACCCCTATCCCGGGCTCGCCAGAGGTCATCGGTCAATGCGACCAAAGCAGTCTCAGTGCTGTAGCCGGGCCTGAAACCAGATTGAAAAGGGTCCAGATAATTGGTTTCATCCAAGGATCACAAGAGTTGGGACGCCACCACCTTCTCTACAACCTTCCCCACAAAGGGGAAGTTGGAGACAGAACGAAAGTTCTTCAAAACAGCTGGGTCCAGGGAAGGCTTCTTGAGGAGGGGCCTCACCACCGCTTCCTTTAAAGGTTGCAGGAAAGACCCCTCCATCAAGGAGGCGTTGATTATCGCCTGGAGCCAGCCTCGTGTCACCTCCCTACTGGCAGAAACCAGCCAGGAGGGGCACGGGTCCAATAAACAGGTGGCGGCATTCATTGCCCTCACAGCCTTGTCCACTTCAACAGGGGTCACAGGTTCAAACTCGCTCCAGATAACATGAGTAAGACCAGCCCCCGGCAACTCGGCTGGCACTGCCCAGTCGGAGTCCAGGTCTCTCTGAATCTGAGCAATTTTGTCCTAAAGAAACTGAACAAACTCCTCAGCTCTCCCCTGCAAGGGTTCCTCCGCCTCCTCCACTTTAAGAAGGGAGCGGGTCACCCTAAACAAGGCGGCCGGGTGAGATTCTGCGGACGCAATAAGTGCGGAAAAGTGAACATGCTTTGCCGCCCTTATCGCCACTAAATAAGTCCTAAGATAGGCTCTTAATAGTGATCGGTCAGATTCAGAGTTACTGGCCCTCCAACGTCGCTCTAGACGTCTCTTGTGGCGCTTCATCTCCCGGAGCTCTTCAGTAAACCAAGGTGCCCTCCGGGGACCACCACCACAGAGAGGTCACAAAGGCGCAATTCGATCCAGGGCCCCGGACGCCGCCTCATTCCAGGCCGCAACCAGGGACCCGGACGAGTTGTGGACAAGGGAGTCAGGTATTTCCCCAAGCTCCTCCTGGAACCGATCTGGGTCCATTAGGCGCCTGGGGCGGAACCACCTAGTCGGCTCCCTCTCCCTGCGATGGGGGAGTGATGCTCTGAAGTCCAGCCTCAATAGGAAATGATCTGTCCATGACAAGGGCGAGATCTCTATTCCCCTTAATTCCAGATCATGTCTCCATTGCCCCGAGAGAAACACAAGGTCGAGTGTGTGACCACCCCTATGAGTCGGATCCTGAGTTACCTGGGTCAGGTCCATGGTTGCCATGGAAGCCATGAACTCTTGTGCCGCCTCTGAGTGATCACCGAGTGATGGTAAGTTAAAGTCCCCCAGTACCATAAGTCTGGGGAACTCCACCGCCAACCTGGCTATTGACTCCAGCAACGCAGGCAGGGCTGTTGCAACGTAGCTGGGAGGTAGGTACGTCAGCAGCAAGCTCAACTGAACCCGTGAACCCAACTTCAATAGGAGGGACTCACACCCAACAACCTCCGGGGCAGGAATCCCACGAGGACTCAAGGACTTCCGAGCGATGACTGCCACTCCCCCACCCCTGCCCTGATGTCGAGGCTGATGAAGCACCACAAACCCGTCCGGGCATATCTCCGAGAGGGAAACACCCCCCTCAGGGCCCAGCCAGGTTTCGGTTATACATGCCAGGTCCGCCCCGCTGTCCAGTATTAAATCACGGACAAGGGGGGGCTTTGTTGACAACGGACCTGGCATTAAGGAACAGCAGCCTACAACTAGGGCCCTGTACTCCCGTCACCAGTACTACAGGATGAGCCTTTTGAGGGGCCGGAACAAGAAATCGCTCTAATATAGCGAGTCCTCGTTCCCCAAAGATGGCCTGCCCCTCAGCTCCCGCCATATCTGCCCATCCCAGTCATAACCCGGATGCTCCGACCTTCTCCCCTCCCCAGAGTACCCCCACCCTCACCAGCCTTCTCTCTTCCTGACCGGACTAGCTTTCCATACAGACCAAGCCCAAGGGTAAGTCCTGCCCCCCCAATTTTGCTATTGCACTCAGCAGAGGGGGTACCAGGCTCCACCCTCGACTCCACCATTCTCATACCCCAAACACTCAATACACATTCACACTCAATTTATATACATAAAAATAAAAATATTCACATTCATACGCCCTAAATACAATAATAAAATTTATACCTAACAGGGCCACCGTTCATCTACATACATACACATACCCACAACAAACATTCTCTAAAAAATATTGCCCCTCTGTGTCCCAGGCTGGTGCAATGTGGCCGGCTAGGTGATCATTAGGTATTTGTCTTGGGGCAGCCCGTACTTGGCCTTATGCTCCTCAAAGAGCTGGGTCAACTTCTCCAAGTACCTCTCGTGCAGCTCATCAATGGCTTCTCCGGACATCCAACAATTGTGTAAAGTCAACCCAGCCACAGCGGGACTGAAATTCGTCTTCTTCCACGGGGTGCCAGTGTAGGCCGGCTCCTCCGGCCTGCTCGACATCCTCCCCATGGGTCCGTTCCCCAATGCCGGCCCGCCGCTTTCCCCGGCAGGACCCAGCAACAGCGTACAATTGAAGCTGAAGGTGCTGGCCTTGTTGTCGCGCTTCCTCTTGTTGCTGGCCGTCACCGCAACGGCGGCGGCGGTGGTTGCCGCCGGGGCAGCGGGCGAAGTCACGCGGGGAGCCCAGGTCACCAGAGAAGGCCCCGCCGCGGAGCCTGAGGAAAACGACGGGGCGGCGGCGGCGATGATGGCGGAGAAAAAGGAAAAGGAAGCCGCGCGCGGGGCAGCGAGGGTCGGCTGAGTGCCAGGCCGGATTGCCCAGGCAGGCGGCTGCGGCGAGGCCTGCCGCCGCGGGGGAGGCTGCGGCTGCTGGTGGGGCAGGCCGGAACTCTCCAGCAGCAGAAAGTCGGGCCGTGGGTCGCTGCCACACGGGACGCGGGACATGCCGGGCGGCAGGGACGAGGCGGCGGCGGCCTCCAGGCACAACGAGGCAGCCGAGGCGGTGGACAAAAAAGTCAAGGAGGAGGCCGGGGTGGCGGGCTGGGGCAGCGGCAGCGGGCTGGGGCAGCGGCGGCAGCTGCTACTGCTACTGGCAGGCGAGCTGGCTCCGAGGCCTATCTCCTCTTCCCTCGGCCAGCTCTTCCAGCCCTTCCAGCTCAGCGGTGGAAGAGATCTTCGGGGTCTAAATGCAATGGTTTGGTTAGGTGCGTCACAGGGGAACCTCCGATTAGGGACCCATCTGCCTGTTCAAACTTCATGGCTAGGGGCAACAGTTTGGCACAAATTCCCAGCTTAAGTACTGTAGGTTGATTAGGCACCTAGTGCAACCTGAGTCTATTAGAATGTCTACGTCTATTTGGGCTCCTGTCTTTGGCACTATAATTTTAGCAGGGATAGCGAAAGATGGAATGGGTTGACTTACCATCAGATCATCTTCACCATTTTCATCACTCTCATAAGGAGCCAGAAGGAGCAGGTGTTCAGTTGGAGCTCTTGCTTCTCCCTGGGTCAGAGAGGAAATTTTGAAAGCTTGTTCTTGTTTGCTCCAATTAGACTTCTCTCATCCTGCTCGTGGTGGTTTTCTCGACTTGGCAGCTAGAGTGGGTGCACTCTTGATTTGAGGGGCAGGAGCTAGGCACTCTGCAGCTCAGTGACCCTACTGACCACATCTGAAGCACTTGATAGGAGCTTCAGTGGGTGCTCGGGAAATGCTAGCTGCAGAGGCAGGTTGGAGGCCATGACCAAATAAGCATTTCTCTGGTCCTCACTTTAGCTTAAATTCCACAATGGTCAGCTTGTTGGGTCGATCCAGCTCGGTGTTTATGGTCGCTGCCATGCTGTACCACTCTTGGAGTTGATTTGGAATCCCCTGGTAGATACATGGTTGGAGTAGGTCATGGTCCAGCTCCTGCTTGAAGTAATGAATCAGCAATCGCTCTGACCACTGTCCCAAGTGACCAGTGACTCTCTGGAATTCCTGGACATATTTTTTCTCTGGGCAACCAACTTGTTTTAAACAGTAGATCTCTTTTTCCGCCTGCAAGGCTTGGGATGCATCCTCAAACCTTGCCCTCAATTGCTCCATAAATAGGTTTGTGTTCAGCAATTGTGGAGTTCCCTCATCATGCATGCTGGTCACGCACTCAGCTGCCTCCCACTCCAAGTTAGCTGTCACCACATTCACCATTGTGGCATTGTCAGAGTAGGCATAAGCATAGAGATCGAGGTGGACCCATATTTGGTTTAGGAAGAAAGGTAACTTTTTGGGATCTCCATCGAACGTTGGCTTGATCAGAGGTGGCTCGAGGTGTTGCGGTGCTAGGTACGCTGTGTAGCTTGTCAATCCTGGAGCTGTGCTCATATTACTCTCTGGAACTCTCTCTGTTGGGCTCTTGGGCTCATGGCCCAAGGCTGCAGCAGCGGGCTGAGTTGTGATCAAGGCCTTGAGATAGCTGCTGACAGGGGAGCGGGCAACACAGCATGGGCCCCGGCAATGGGACTGGGACTTCGGCGAGGAGGTGGCTGCGACAGATAGGGCTTTGCTTTAATCCCCATCGAAAACTCGCATTGGGCAGCAGGGGCCACCTCTCTTCCAACCGATTGAACTTATCCTTCAGAAGCTCACCTGAGGGAGTGTGGACTGCCATCTGGTACTTCCAGTCCATAGAGTCATCCCAGCCAGTTGGCCCCTTCCCCTTCTTCCATGCTGCAGTCGAAGAACCTTGGAGCAGAATCACCAAAAACTCTCTTCCGCAGTCTTGGGGGTGGTTCTGCGCTCTGGGGCTGCCTCAACCTGAGAGCCGCTAGAGTTGTGGTTCCCTCCTGTGGTACCAACTTTCCAGGTTGAATTATCCTGCTCTTCGGACAAGCCCCTGTCAAGCACATCTTCAGCAGCCGAAGCAGCCACTTGTGCTCCGATGGCAAAATCCCCACTGTGACCAGTGGCAGATGCACAAAGATCTCTCTAACAAACTAAAAGACAAAAAGGACAAATACAAAAAATCAGCAGACAGCCAGAACATGCAAAAAAGAAGTCAGGAAAGAAAAGGCCCAGAATGAATAATGACTTGCAACAGAAATCAAGGACAACAAAAAAAGTTTCTTCCAACATGTTAACAAGAAAAAAGTCAAGGAAACTGTAGGCCCACTAAAGAGAGAATATGGCAAGGAAATTACAGGCAACAGGGAGAAAGCAGAGCTGCTTAACTCATACTTTGCATCACTCTTCACACAAAAAGAAATCATAGCCCAACACACCAAAAAAACCACTGCAAAAGACATACTAGAAACAAAAACCAAAATAAGCAAGAAAATGGTAAGAGAACACCTATCCAATCTTGATGAATTTAAATTACCAGGACCCGACAGATTACATCCCAGAGTTCTGAAAGATCTGGCAGATGTTATCTCAGAACCATTGCACTGTAACAATGCTAAGAAAAAGACTCAGGCATGTCTTGAGCAGAGGTTTGAAGCTGCAGAACACAGCTTCACAAAACTGAGTTTATTGTTTCTTATATACTTTTTACATACATAGGCTTTACCATTAACTGCTGACATTTTACATTTAGAAGTTTAATCTTTAGCTGTTGACATAAAGTAATTGAAAAATTCCTTTATATAAGCAATTATTTTCTAGTAACATATTACCTGCTGAGAGCAGGTAAAAACAAATACAGGTAAATTAGAAAAGGAGAAAGAACTGATAAAGACAAGAAGAGATAAAGATAGGAAGAGATAAGGGGAAACTTAAAGCATATTATTTATTTAGGTAGGTAAGATATTAAGTCAAAAGGGGGTGATCTTTTGGCTGCTTCCTTGGGACAAAGGGTATCAAAAGGTTATGAGGTTTGTGGGGGGGGAATGCATGGCAGTTTGCTGCGCGTGCAAATTCCTCCACATCTCACTTTCCTCTATTTTATTAATGAAGACATTCCAAGCAGTAGTAGTTAGTGGGTCTTAGCTTAGTATGGAAGATTGCAAGACATCTTATTAAGTAAAGAAAAAAGACATTGAAATAAACAACAACAAGGATAGCAACTATTATAATGAGATATTGAACAATCTTTCCAAGAAGGCCAATGGGAAGCCATGACTATAGAGCACTCCACCAATTTCCTAAGGTATCAATTTTTAAATCCGAAGCCAAATTATGTAATTTGTTTTTGAATAACGCCAGATTGATCAGAAACATTGAAACAACACATAAAACTGAAGCTGGGACACACACAGGTATAAGACAGGTAGACAGTAGATTTTCCATGTCATATGATTCAGAAATACAAAAGTCTGTCACTTGTGTTACATTAGCTAATTGCACCCAAATATTATATTTCATCCGTGATTCTAAAGGATGAGGTGGGAGAGCTTCACCCCCCACGCAGCAATTAAGAAGGAAAGAGAGGCAAAGAATGACTAAGGAATTTGCAGTCAAAATCGCAAATATGGCAGCACATAAATTCTCTGGTGTAGGTTCTTTTCCCTGTTGTCTCAGAACCTCCTGCGCTTTGGATGTTAGGTTCTTCACATCGCCCCAGGTTGTTGGCCGACTGTGATGGTGAGAGCAAAAGGGATGTTGTGCTGTCTGAAGAGTCACCTTCTTCATTTCCAGTATTGGGTTCTGGACTTGATGCCACAACATCTTTGGCTGGTCACACACACTGGGCTGGAATCCAGAGAGGGCCTGTAGGAGCAAGCACAGCCGCATAGCTTCGTCCCCATGTTAATAAAGGAACTGGACCTAGCCAAGTTTTATCAGGCAATTGCCGATAATATACCAATGGATTAGGAAGCACAGTTTTCTGCTGAAAGTGACGCTGGTAGGCAGTAGTGTTTTGAAAAGAAATATTTAGCTGGTTTAAAGTTATTAAGACTTTATTGACGTGATGCAAATTGCAAATTAGGTCCCCTTGATTCCTCCTTTTTTAATTGTTTATGAAGGCAGTCCTTAAAGGACCAATACATATGTGAGAAACAAAGGATAGCTGCTATAAAGTTAAAAACAAAGCCATAAGATTGGAGTTGATCCTGGGTGTGATGTAAGCACCTATAAGATTAAAAATAAGTTGGCACACATAATGAGAATCAGAGATTAAGTTAAAAGTCTGTTGAGAAAAGGTGTGGAAAGCTAAAATAACAGCAGATAATTCTGAGTGTTGTGATGAGGATTGCACTGCAGTGTAGGCAGATGATATGAAATACAGCCTATATATTCAGCATTGAAGAGATAAGTTATTCTGAAAATAAAATTGAAAATCAAATTTTGGGATAAGAAGAACAATATTAATTAAATCAGTCCCATTTTAAGGACAAGCTTGATTGTGTCCTAAGGTTATTTCAGCAACAGCCTGGATAAAAGATAAAACATTTTGGGATGGGATAAGTAAAGCCATTCAATACAATATACTTTTTTGCGGTTCTAACACAGTTAATACTCCTGTAAGTATCTTACTAGTAAGAAATATCAAAAGTGTTAAGTGACAATTCCTATGTTGTTTTCCTTTGGTCAATAAGTTAAATTCCAAGTTAATCAAAGATGGAAACAAATTTCTATTAAGTAGGTTAAACATTTACAAAACTTAAGTTTTGCTAGCTGAAACTGCAAGAGTGGGGATTAAATTTCATCTCCATTCGCAAACTGGAATTCTAAGCAGAGAGGGGAAAAAAAGTTTAAAACGAACAGTTCCCCCCCCCTTCTTTCTTTTGCTCTCTCTTGCTCTTAAAGCAACACAGCCAATTGAAAAACAAAAGAGACAGGAAAAAATTTTGTTACAAACTTCTCACTACTTATTTTTGATAACGAAAACTGGAGTGTTCCATGGAGTAGTGGAAGGGGCAATGTGTTTGGCTTGTAATTGTTCTTGAACAAGAATTTTTAAGGCCTGTAATTTGTACAGAGGAAGAGGCTATTGTTCCACCCAAACAGGGGTAGTAGTTAACCAAGTTAAGGGTAAGGCCTACTTTATTCATCGAAGGTGACGGTAGCTCCCCATTTACTAAGCAAGTCTCTTCCCCAAAGGTTGACATGAATGTCAAGAATGAAAGGACGAAGTTGAACAGTTACAGTAGAATTAGGAAGACTTGCAGAAAGAAATTGTGTACTTTGTAGTGCACCTTGTCGCCCTCCTACACCCCAGACACTAGGGCATGGGTCAGTGGGCCAAGATGCAGGCCAATCTTTAGCTGAAATTACTGAAACATCAGCCCCTGTATCAATTATGCCCTCAAAAGGCTCACCCTGAAAAAAGACTGTCTGACGGGGTTGCTGGGTGGTGATTGGGGTGGTTAATGCAATTACAACAGGATCTGTGGAACCAAACCTGCCGTCCCCTCGATCCCTATCACGACCCCCTGCAGGGACAAAATAGGGCAAATGGAGTAATTGTGCAGGACTAGTATTACTTGGCAAAGTCTGTGGCATGTTAGTCCATAATTGAATAAAGATGACACCTGTATAGTCAGAATCAATTACTCCAGGTATTATAAAAATTCCCTTTTTTCCCATGCTAGATCGAGGCAAAATTAATCCAACATATCCAGAAGGGAGAGGTCCAGAAAGTTATGAAGGAACTACTTGTACTTCTCCTGGAAATTTGAAACACACTTCTTGTTGGATAGCTAAATCTATTCCAGCACTCCCTCTAGTGGCAGCAGGGCTATTGTTAATTGTTGATGGAATTACTGAAGGGTCTCTGTTTGGATCGGGGCCAGAGACCGGCCCGCTTTGAAGTTTCCCGACCGACATTCATCAGCCCAATGAAATCCCTTATTACACTTAGGGCATTTTGTTTTTGGACGTCTCCCAGCATTATTTTTAAATGGTAGGGAGGCATACTTTCCTCCCCCAGGATTTCTGCAATCCTGTTTAAAGTGTCCAATTTTACCACAATTATAACATTTCCCCTGAGGTTTTGTAAGAGCTGCAGCTAAGAGATTTGTTTGAAAAGAAACAGTCCCTATGTCCTGACATGCTTTGATCATTTCTGCTAAATCTGGTTGAGCTCCCAATCCAATAATGTCCCGTTTACATTCAGAGGTGGCATTTTCTTTAGCCAATTTCATAAGCAATTCAGCTTGGGCTTCAGGATTATCAATTTGTCGTCTCAAGGCATCTTGCAGACGGTTAATAAAATCTGCATATAGTTCATTTGCCTTTTGACGAATATTTGAAAATGCTTGAGATGGTTTCCCAGTTATAGGAACTTTTCCAAAAGCTTTGTAAGCACATTCAGAGGATATCTGAAGAGTAGCTATAGGCAAAACAATTTGTGCATCCACTGGAGTGTAATCACCAGAGCCATATAACTGCTCTGGGAGGTAAGCACCTCCAGAAGTTGTTGCTCTTAATGCACATTGATGTCTAAACTCACTATCCCATACCACATACTGAGCTGGTGTTAATAACATACGAATTGTTGTTTTCCAATCTTCTGGTACCAAAACATGATTCCTCATTGTTGCTTCTAACATACCTTACACATATGAACTACCTAACCCAGTATCTCTTATACCCTTATGCAATTCTGTTAAGATTGCATAAGAAAGTGGTCGATATTCAACCACTGGGGCTCCATTTGCATCTACCTGCCCAGTCAAATGTACAGGACAAACTGAGAGCATATCTACTATTTCCTGCATATCTCCCTCTCCTTTTGCCATTTGATTTTCTAATACATGGCAAATAGAAACATAAGATCTAGAATTCTTTTGCTCTGAAGGTGTTACATCTATCGTGGAAGATATAGGAGCTGATGGAACTGAAACCTTTTCATGATTAAAACCTGGAGAGGGAGTAGAACTTAATTGTACTGCATCAGCCCCATATTTTTCCACTGCATGGCGACATTGATGCCAACAATGCAAAACATCCACTGAGGCTCGGGGTTCCTGATGAAGGGTGTTACCTATTCTTTCCCAATCCTTAAGTTGGAGTGTCCCCCTTTCAGGATACCAAGGACAGTTTTTTCCTATCTCACTCACCAGCTTCCTAAGCTCCCTTTCAGGCATGGTCATGCCCGATTTGTGTAAGAGAAATTTTAACTCTCTTACATGCTTTTGCTGATGATGAGATATATCGCAGCCCATACTTACAGTTTGAGAAATCTCGCAGGACGAGAAGACGAGAAGGTGCACCAAGGGGTCTGTTCCAGACGACTGTAAATATGTTGGTTGCTGCTTTCCCTTGGAAGGGGATGTCCCAGTTCAAGGCGCCATTTGTAACAATGCTAAGAAAAAGACTCAGGCATGTCTTGAGCAGAGGTTTGAAGCTGCAGAACACAGCTTCACACAGTTTCACAAAACTCTGAGTTTATTGTTTCTTATATACTTTTTACATACATAGGCTTTACCATTAACTGCTGACATTTTACATTTAGAAGTTTAATTTTTAGCTGTTGACATAAAGTAATTGAAAAATTCCTTCATATAAGCAATTATTTTCTGGTAACATATTACCTGCTGAGAGCAGGTAAAAACAAATACAGGTAAATTAGAAAAGGAGAAAGAACTGATAAAGACAAGAAGAGATAAAGACAGGAAGAGATAAGGGGGAACTTAAAGCATATTATTTATTTAGGTAGGTAAGATATTAAGTCAAAAGGGGGTGATCTTTTGGCTGCTTCCTTGGGACAAAAGGTATCAAAAGGTTATGAGGTTTGTGGGGGGGGGGAATGCATGGCAGTTTGCTGCGTGTGCAAATTCCTCCACATTGCATCACATCTTTCACAATCCTGGAGACTGGGGAAGTACCCGAGGACTGGAAAAGGACTGATGTGGTTCCCATTTTCAAGAAAGGGAAAAAAGCAGACCCAGGAAACTACAGACCAATCAGTTTAACATCAATACCTGGGAAGATCCTAGAAAAGATCGTCCTTTTCCTGTAGTAGTTCACATAATTTGCATCTGATGCATGTATAATTTGGGGGTTCTTTGGGCATCAGTGCATACATGGAACATGTATTGCATACCATAATAGCCTCAGTTGCCTGTTCCATGAGTTTGGTGTTTGATAGTCTCTGTTGTGCTGCTTTGCCGCCACCTGTAGGCCTTTGGTCCACCATTGCCTCATTGCCACCACCTGCAGGCCTCCCGGTATGCTGCTGCTGCCTCGCCTCCCAGTCTTCCCGGTATGCTGCTGCTGCCTCGCCTCCACCTGCAGGCCTCCCGGTTCGCCACTGCTGCTCACAGCGGGCCTCCCAGTCCACCGCTGCCACTGCCCGTCTCTGTGCTACCCCCAGCTGCCTCACTGGTCAGCTGCTTTGCACTGCCATTGGCTGCCTCCTCTCCACCATTTGAGCTGCCGGTACATCACATGGCCTGGTTTGCTGTGCCGGTTGTCGCTTCATTGTGCCAGGTTGGGTTGCAGGGCTGCCAGGCCTTTCAGGTAGGCCTCCATTGGCCTAGAAGTCCTCCAGTGTCCTCTTTATTATCCTGTGTGGCCATTGTGTTGGATGGGGGGAGGCGCTCTGGTTCCAGTTTGCTGCTCTTGGTTGCCTTTTTTCCAGCATTGAGCTGCTTAACTGTGCTCTTGAACTGGATCTCTTGTTCTCTGCTGCTAGCTGCTCTGACTCCACGTGCAGCCGTTCGTTCGCTGAGCTCCTGTTTGCTGGTGCTTTCCTCCTTGCCCCAATTTCTTCTTTTCCTTTGTCCTTTCTATCTTTCTTAACTAACTTTCTGCTTCTTTTTGCTCCCTTTTTTTCCTCCCTCTCCTAGTACCTTCCTACTTAGTTTGGTTACTTCTCTCCCTGTGATCCAATGCTGCTTCCTACACTGAGTGCAGACAAAAGGAAAACTTTCAATAGACAGTGATGTGACTTCCATCCTTAAAGCTGCACTAACAGACGACCAATGGTTCAAGACACATACTGTGCTTCCCCAAAAATAAGATCCGGTCTTATATTTTTTGGCCTCCAAAAAAGGCACTAGGACTTATTTTGGGGGGATGTAGTCTTTTGCTGCCACCATGCAAACCCAAGCACGAGCAATACTGGTAGCAGCTGCACCTTCTCTCTTCCAAAACACGCCACAATATGATCTGAATAACACCCAGCTTGACCTGCTATTGAAACATTTTCTGGCTCTTTCCCAAAATGTGCTTACAGCGGCTGCCTAAAACATGCTTGTAATGGCTGCTAGACACGGAGCGGGCAGCCCCATGCCTCTGCCTCTGCCTGCTGCAGCCCGAAGCGGTTCCAAAGGAGGTTTGCAGGGGCCAAGTGCTCACTCTCTCTTTTTAAAATAAATCCTGCAGTCTCTTGTCACCACATGCAAACCTGAGCACAAGCAATAGCAGCTGCACCTTCTCCCTTCCCGAAATGTGCTTGTAGTGGCTGCCTGAAATGAGCTTGCAGTGGCTGCTGGACAGGGAGTGGGGGGCCCCCAATTTTTTTGCTGCCTTCTGCAATGCAAGGGATGGCGGGCGAGTCCTGCTTTTCAATTTCCATGCCCTTGCCGCTCGCTTGCAACTGGGACCGCTGCAGGTGGCACTGGCAGCAGGTGGAGGCAGAAGCATGGGGCTGCCCACTCCATGTTTGATGCCCTGATTTCTATAGGAAGTATACAGTTAAACGACACATCAGTTTTCAGTTTCAACTTTTCAGTGAAACTGACCATGGCAAACTTGTGAAAACATCAGCATCAGATATGTAAACAAAGCAACCAGCTGCTTTTTTATGTATTTTAAATTAAGAACAATGCCTTAAGCGAGAACTAGATTTGATTATTTCTGACATATTTCAAGTACGTTTTAGGTTGTTCTTCTTTGTGGGCAGCCGTTTAATATAGCCAATGAAGCAAGACAATTGTAACATGTCACATTCAAAAAAATCTAACATAGCATTATTCTCTTGCAAGACAGGGAGAAATTATCAGGTAGAGTTTTTGCACGCAGAATTCTTCAAATACAAGCCTTGCTATATGCACAATGTGGTGGTTCAGTGGTAATCATGACCATAATATAGCAAGGGCTAGAAACTGCCCAGTACTACAGGCATATTCCCTCTCATCTTGTCCTTGATGACTTCCCTTCATAGCTATTTTGGTTTTGATAGGAGTGAACAAGTACTATACATCTGCTCTCATATGCTTGCCCAGTGCCTCACACTCTGGTCAGATATTATGTTATCTTTATATCATTGTGTGCAAAAACAAAAAAACCCTGTGACCTAACTTTGTTTCACATAACAAAGCATTGCTTTGTTGCCAGGTTGTTTTTACACACAATGACTACAGCAAGAGGGTGAGCAAGTGAGGGAATGAAAGAGTGCACAAAACAAATAAGTAAATGAAAGAATGAGCAAGACATATTAATACAATGGGACAGACAAGCAAGTGAGAAAGAGAAGAAAATAAGAGAGAGCATCAGAAACCATAGAGTAAGTGCAAGAAACAGAAGAGGGAAAAGTAAGAGCAATAATGAAACAAGAGGAAACATGAGGGATGAAAAAAGCAAGTTAGAGAAACTAGAGAGACAAATGAATGTAGAACTAGACATAGGAATAAGGGAGAAAAACCTTAACAAATGACAGGATGAGAGAGCAAGCAAGACAGAGAGATAACCCAAGAATATTCTGTGGGATAAGAGCTCTTTTGCAGTACATGACAGTGCATGGCAAGGATCTTGTGGAAATATTACTACCATCCACTTTCCTTTAACATGGCCTGCATTAATCTTTAGGGAAGCCCCACTGAGAGGTGCACTAGTACAATAGGCTGGAATTACTATGGATGTTACCCTATAGCAGATGTCACCAACCTTTCTTGGTTGGCAGACCAGAGGGAAAGGAAGGGGGCAGCATTTTACACGCATGCAAGAATGTGCTCACGAATAGGGCTGTGAGCATGCACACGATGCAAATGGGGTGGTGCTAGCACCCATGTGACACTCGCAAGCCCTGCCCCGTTCTTGCATGGCTTGGCATCCTATTTTCGCACCCCATTTTTGTGCCCCACGGCATGGCAGCATCCCATTTTCACAGCCCAAGGTGCGGCATCATCCTGTTTTTGCGCCCCATGGCTGCGGCATCCTGTTTTCACACTCTGCGGCCATGGCGCTAGCATGAGTGGGGGGTGTACACACATGTGTGCGCACTGACCAGCCTGTCCCATGGCCAGCAGGCCACAGCGCAGTAGTGGGCTATGGCCCACAGGTTGGAGACCCCTGTCCTATAGGCCACTGGACATAACAGGCTCCCAGAAGAACTCAGTCCAATGATAAATCCTCTTACACACAGGTTTTTGGAAACATGTTCATCTAATTCTTTTTCTTATTATGCTAATGGTATCTTTAATCAGAAAAACTGCTATCTGCAATGGTACTTCTGCAATGTATAGAAGGTCTAGAGCAGAGGTCCCCAACCTTTTGGGCACAAGGGAGAGAGGTTTTTCCGTGGACCAGGGGGTGTGTGGTTTTGTGTGCTGCCTGCATGTCGCGGATGGGGCTCTGCTTGTTTGTGCGGACCGGTTGCTGGCATGCCACGGTCCAGTACTGGTCCATGGACCGGGGGTTAGGGACCTATGGTCTAGAGTCCTAAAAATAAGTTAGTTTAAGTGTGGCTAGAATGATTCATCTTACTAAAACAGAATTTATACTAACTTTAGTTTATAAACTATCTTGGGCTATATTTTCAAGCAATTAAGGAAAGTAGCAAACATCCCACCGCTGAGATAGCTTGCCATGATTGTGTACTACAACACATTATGGGAAGATTGGAAGTTGATGAAATTAGATAGCCCAGGCGATTTCTCGTAGTGATTTTTAAGGCAACAAATCCTTCGCTCACATATACGGGCCATTCCAAATAAAATATACGACCTCTGGGTATCCCTATGGTGACCATTTCCAGCTTTATAGCCATTTCTCTTTACTTTGCCTCGCGGTCGTTCCCCTTTTCTTCCGGCTTCTTTTTCGCTCTGCCCTCTCGGTCCCTTCTCAGAACATCAGCAAAGAAATACAATCCTACCTTCCTCCTCCTCCACGGAGTAACGCCACTCTTCGCAATCCAACTGTCTCTCGAAAATGCATTTGCCTGGGAGGAGGGGGAGGAGGGGAAAGGGCGCGTGCCCGCCTACTGCTTGCGCGCCCCAAGCAGAGGTCAGTGGCGCGTGCCAGCTCCCGCTCTAGCCTTAGCCTCTCCCGCCGATGGCAGGCATGCGCCCTAGTCATCCACCACCAATTTGGAGGCGGGCACAGGCGCTGAGCTTATTACTGTCCTGCCCCGCCTCTCTTCCCTCCCCAGAGAGAGCGAAAGACTGACGGAAACCAGGGTTACTCAGACGTCAGACAGCAGCGGTGGTGGCAGCAGTAAGAGGGAGGAGGAGGAGGAGGAGGAGGAGAGGAAGACAGCAGGCCTGGGCAAAGCAGGACAGGGAAGGACGCCTGATAGTGGACGTATATTGGTTCCTCCTTCCCAATCCGGAGCCGCTGGCAGAGCCTGACAGATACGTATGCTACAGGGACACGGAGGGAAGGGAGGGGGTCCGTCATCTGTTCCAGCTGCAAGAGGGGAGAAAAGGCTGCTGCTGCTGCTGCTGCTCTGTTGGCGAGGTTGCCCGGTCCACTGAAACAGCTAAAAAAAAAACCAAACCCAGGCGAAGAAGCGGAGGTAAGGGGCTTTGAGATCGGAAACAAATGGGGGAACAACTCCGGAGCTAGAAAAGAGAATTGGGAGATATGTCGCCGCCGTTCTCCTTCCCTTTCCAACGCCTCCCCCTGCCGACGCTGTGAGCTGGGAAGGGAGGAGGACTCGGGAACTGAAGGTTAAATCAGGCGGAGCAGGCGCAGGTTTGCCTGCTGCGGGGACGGAGTGATTTGGTGCTGAACTGGGCAGACCCTGCAGGGCGGAGTGGCGGACAGCCCGTGAGTGACAGGTTGCTGAAGCTCAGGGCGGAAAGAGCATTCCAGCTCCGGGCCAGAGGATGCTCAGTAGAGACCCGGGAGATGAGAAGGCAAAACTGTTTGTGCATTTGAATGGGACTAGATGAAACCATGGTGGAGGAAGACCTTGCCCACTGTAATTCAGACTCATCTTCATCCGATTTGGTCTGGGAGGAGGAGAGTAGGATTGTTGTGAAGCATCCATTTTGCCATATGATGGGTCTTGAAAGAGGGCAAGCTTAGTTTTCAAAGGGATGCTTTGGACATCTCTAACTGCCTGTTCCCTGAAGATTCTTTCTTTGGCAGGCATTGCTGTGAAGTTTTATTTTTGCTAAATTATTTGGAGAAGGAAAGGGGGTAAACTCCCAGCACCTGACTTTTGATGTAGTAGTCCCAAATTTGATCTGAAATATCTGCATGCATTTTTCAAGAATGGGTCTTCTATGCTGTTTCTCAGCATAGAATGAGGAAAGAAAAGAAATCTAAAAGGTAACTTTAAAATATGAGAACGACATAGCTTTTACTGAAACAATGTACATAATCAACTAATTATATTGTATCTTTCCATGGTTATGCTTCTATGGTAAAAAGTTGAACCAATGAATTTGGATCCACTTGTGTTTGCCCCCCACCCCCAATGAATTTATCTAATAAAATAGCGGTTATTGTTTCTCGCTCTTCACTGAAAGAGGCCTGGATATTTAGTGAAATGAAATCTGATTGCATTTGCTGTTTAGGGTTAGAAATGTTGCCAAACAGCTGCTGCTTTGTGTTTCAATTGCTGAGGTCCCAGGAGTGGGTTTTGGACAGGGGCATGGTTTGTAAACGATGAAGTCAGGGAGACAAGGGTCAAGTGTAGATTTATGGGTCAATAGTTCTCCTTCTGCTAAACTTTAAGAAATAATCATTTGGAAAAAATGGTAAAATACCACAGAAAAGGCTTTTAATGTGTAACATTTTACCAATAGTAACATTTCCTTTGAATTTGAATTTGCATTCATAGTTTTCCTTTAATTTCACCTTGGGTTTATTTGTTTGTTTTGGACAAAATAATTGTACAGTTTTGTTTTCTTATATTTAATAGATTTAATGTTCTTTATTTTGATGATTGAAGCATATGTAAACACAAGAAAATGTTTTTAATAATACCTTGCGTAATAAATATTGCAGAAAAATAAACATTGCATTTATCACATTTTGTCTTTTTTGAGCTGTATTATGTTCTTTTATTTCTAATGGTATGCATTTGCTTTTTAAAGTAAATTGCTTTTAAGAAAAAATATTTTAGGAATATTTTGTACTAAATTTCTATTTTTCTTGCTGCATTATATTTTATTCTTGAAAGGTTTTAAAATAAGAATAGTACTTAGCACTAGATAAATTTATTTTAAAATGTTTCAGAAAGAGAACATAATAGCACCCATATATTCCCAGTTTCAGCACATCTTGCTTACTATTTTTGTTCTTAAAAGTATATTTGGTTTGTTTGGTTTTTCTATATTATATGTTCAGGAATGGAGATAAGAGGTCTTGTCTGTGAAATGGAATATTGAAGATGAGCACAGAAAGTTCTGTTGGATCCAACAAAGCATGGAAGTTGTTTACAAAATAAAAATATGTTTTATCAGACTTGTGATAGTCTGGAGGAAACAGCAAACTTAGTCATTCCCTTTAATATCTGTACTACAGATCTACTGCCAGAGACCTACTGAATTGTCCCTTAGACCAAATTAAAAATTGTAAATATAAGAGAGTCAGAAGGTGAAGTTGTGGTCTTCAACATTTCATAGCAATGAAAATGTGTCAAAAAATCTGGGCTATTTCCATTGCAAAAATTGCTAATTGAAGAATAGAGAAGCCAGTAGAAATAAAGTAAGAATGCATATCATTATCTTTTCCAGAGAAGGAGAAATGGATTTCACTTACAGGTGAATCTTGAAAATAGTTGCAGTTTACATACAATAGCATATTCTATTATCAGGGAAGAAAACAATTATGTTAAAATTGTTACAAAGCAGCACAGTATGCCAACCAAAAATAGGGCAGCTCAAGAATAATATTAGATGAAGATCACCAGGAATTTGGTTTGTCTTGAGTGAAATCAAAGTGCTCCCACTTCTAACATTGCAACAAGTACCCAAGACTAGATAAAAATTACCATAGTAAAGAATATCCTTGAAACTGGACAATTAATGTTTGGTTTCAAGGATAGCCATACATTTTTGGAAAATGACTTCAAATTTCTCCGTGAATCAAGGCTATGCCCAAGAAATGCTGAATTATGAGCAATTAATTGCTTGATTGTTAACTTGACCATTATGCAGAAAACAGCCTAGTTAGTGCAAAAAATGCTACTGTTATTATGGATGTCCTGTCACCATATACACTGTTAGAAAAGTGATAACTTTTCACACTTTCCACTTCATAACTGTGGATTGACCAGACTAAGGTTTTTATGTCTGTTTATTAGCAGTATGGCTGCTCTTAATCAGTTACACATTATAAAATGATATTTTGGGAAGTCCCTATTAGGTTATGATTAGAAGGTATCAATGATCTTCTTAATGCATGGAAATAACAGATGAACAATCAACACATTTTGTTCCTAATGTCACCAACTTTTTATCAGCTGGAACTACTACTTTTCAGAACAAGAAGCTGATGACAAAACTTTGAGCCAAAGTTTCTGAGGAATGTAATTAATACAAAGAATGTAATTAATGTAATCAAGGTCCCTTCCAACTTATTATTGTTGTTGTTGTTGTTGTTGTTGTATGTATTGAGCATCAAAATGCAGAAATCCAGTTTATCTGAGTTCTTTAATACCAAAAATGCCAATAGTCTATGAGAGTTGGTGATATTTTATTATTTATTTGAATTTATTTGTCTAATGAAGTTTATAGTGAACAATTGGATTTTCAAAATAATAACATAATGATAGCTACTGATTCTTTTTTTAAATAAACAAAACTGACTCCAGTTATGCCTAAACTCAATTAAAAACCACCTAGATTTTATTGATACAAATTTATATAAGATGTTTATATATGCAAAACTATAAATAGATTTGAGGAATTTTGTGCAGCAAAAATATATACTACAGTAATTATTGCACATAAGCCATATGTGTAATAATAATAATAATAATAATAATAATAATAATAATAATAATAATAATAATAATAGAATAGAGCTGGAAGGGACCTTGGAGATCTTCTAGTCCAGCCCACCGCTTAAGCAGGAGAACCTATACCATCTTAGACAAGTGATTGTCTAGCCTCTTCTTAAAAATCTCCAGTGATGGAGCATCTACAATTTCTGGAGGCAAGCTGTTCCACTGGTTAATTGTCCTCACTATCAGGAAGTTCTCCTTAATTCTAGGTTGCTTCTCTCTTTGTTCAGTTTCCAACCATTGTTTCTTGTCCTTCCCTCTGGTGCTTTGGAGAATAACGTGACCCCCTTGTCTTTATGGCAGACCCTCAAATATTGGAATACTGCTATCATGTCGCCCCTGTTTCTTCTTTTCTTTAGACTAATCAAACCCAAGTCCTGCAGCCATTCTTCGTATGTTTTACTCTCCAGGCCTTTGATCATCTTAGTTGCTCTTCTCTGAATTTTTTCTAAACTCTCAACATCTTTTTTTGTGATATGGTGATCAAAATTGGCTGCTGTATTCCAGGTGCGGTCTTACTAGGGTTTATAAAGCAATACTAATACTTCACGTGATCTTGATTCTATGCCTCTGTTTATACAACCCAGGATTGTATTAGCTTTTTTGACTGCTGCTGCACACTGCTGACTCATGATTAAGTGAGGACTCCAAGGTCCCTCTCACAGTTACTGTTTTTAAGCCAGGTCTCGCCCAGTCTGTACTTGTACCTTTGATTTGTCCTGCCTAAATGTAAAACTTTGCTTTTCTCCAGATGTCAGCTGTGTAGAGACTTGACCCTCATGACTGATTGTTTCATACAAGTGGTCCTTGGTGCTATCTAGGCTTGGTTGTTTTCTTGCAGATGTTTCATTACCTAAAATAGGTAACATCAACATGATGGTGTTACCTTGTTTGGGTAATGAAATGTCTGCAAGAAAACAACCAAGCCTAGAGAGCACCAAGGGTTCCTCATTTCAACCTTGAGCTACAAATATTCTCCTTTATCAGTTTCATATGAATGCTTGAGTTCCATGCCATATGACTTCAGCAGATCACACCCTTTTTTAAATTTCTTCCACTTTCTCTTTTTAATAATAATTCAAAGCATTTTAATACAGAAATAAGTTCTGTTTTTAAGCTTTATTTTTATGCATGAAAATTATTTGTAGCAATATGTCTTTTCTCCAGGTTTCTGCTCATATATGTGTTTCTTTATAACTTTTTTAATTACTAAGCTATTGTGGTCTGAAGTTCCATTTTACTAGTTATTCCTTTCTGCTCTACTGCTCTCTGACACAAGTATCTTAAATGTTTAGCAACTAGAGTCCCCACATCCCTTGATACATTACAGAATAAGTATAGAAAGATTCTTTTATATTTCATGTAAGGGCCAAATTTGTCTCTTGAAGGATGATAGAATATTGCTATATGCTTTCTGTGGAAAAATTCCACAGATGTCATCTGAAGAAGACTTTAGTTTTTTAGAGAATAGCTCAGAAGGCTGAGCAGGAATGTGAATTAATACTGGAAGGGATGAAAGCATGTTAGCTGGATAAAAGCTCAATTTAGTGACATACAATTAATGCTTTTCAACTATATAATAATTTACTATGTTTTGTAAATCTTTGATTAAACACTGATGACTTTAATTTGAAGAAGTTTGGGTCAAAGTAAAGATATTTCATTTTCATGCAATTGACAATGGAAAATTTGATTATATTGCATTGAGAATTAATATTTGTAAAGGAGATCATAAGTAATCTGAAATCAAGTTCTGTAAATGGATTCTGTTTTCATAATAAACATTAGGCTGCCATATTTGGCAATTGAACCATTCCTCCCAGGTGCACTTTTATTACTATGTAATAAAAATCACTGTGTGGCTTGCTAAAAGAGGGAATGGTATCTAAAATCCTTGAATTATGTAAATATTTCTGCCAAAAAGCATTGATTATCTCTAACTCAATAATCTCTAATTCATCATGCAGTAATATTTTATACCACTTACAGCACAGAGTATCAGAATTCATAATTTACTGAGTTACTTCTGTGGGGTTTTGTTTTCTATTTTTAGGTGGGGAAAGAAAGAATTAAAATATTTTATCCAAATGCAGATTGTATTTAATATTCTTTAGCCATTGCCTGAATCCTCTTGTGTCTGAATGTCTTGGGAGTTCAACTCATAGCTTATTTTAAATACTGAGAATGCCAGCTTGGCATTCTCAGATGCGTGGAGGTAACAACTCTCAAAATACCCAGGTAATGCAGTCTTCAAGGTTTGCATCCAAGTGACATAGATTTTTAAGTAAGTTGTTGCTACTACTATCCAAAATTTTTTTCCTCTTAACCTAACATTTTAATGTTATGATTGGAAACAATTTTCCTCCTATAACATTTGGTTTTAATGTGCCCTGATAGGCTTGGACTTTAAAGTGATTGGAAGAGTTAACAGTATAAATATAGACATTTATTTGCTTGCTTCTCAGTTTCTAATTTATTTTAACAGCTAGTTTCCTTGGGAGACAATGTTTGCCCATTGAGACAATTTCAAGAATTCAATCTCCTTTTTGAAAGATATTCAGTTTCCCTTTTGACCTTGCATTAGCTAAAATTTTATTGCATATTTAAGGCTAATTTTTGTCTCTTTCTTCATTAGGTTAAGAGTCCTTCTTTAAAATTATGACTGAAATTATGCTCATATAAATATATTATAGGTAGCCCTTGACTTATTACTGTAATTGAGCCTGGAATTATAATCATAAGTCATGCAGGTTGTTAAGTGGGTCACCATGTGACTGTGCTCGATGTTACTTTTTTCGTGGCATCTATTAAGCAAACACCATGGTCTGTAAGCAAATACAATGGGCTTTTTTCCCCTGGAAACCAAAAGTAAGTGCCAATTTATTATTGATGGCTAATTTGTCTGAATACCAGGCCTCCATGAATTCACTAATGTTCTTGGACTTGGACCTACCTAGATCTTCAACAGACACAATCCACAGGCACATAGGAATAATATCTATATACCATTCAAAATAGACAATCAAAAAACCAAAAAGGAAATAAAAAGATTAAAACACCTCCTCACCAGCAATCAACATCCAGATGAGCAGAGGTTATCACCAATATCAGGGGTCGTCAAACTTGGCGCTTTTATGACTTGTGGACTTCAACTCCTAGAATTCCTCACCCCTGACCAAGATTAACATTAGACCAACAATCAAGAAGCAAACAATATTTCAATCAAGGAACTATCAACAGAATGGTTGTGCACAACACAAACACAAACACTCCCATGCATGATAATTGCATACATTTGTTACATAGGAGGTTAGGTCATGCAAGTTTAGAATGCTGCAAAGAATGCCAGGCCTAGCAGAAGGACTACACATTAAGCAATGCAACACATATTTAGATTGTGCTATTTGTAAGGAGTCAAAGTCCAGAGTATATCTTATAAGTAAGAAAAGCTCAAAGCAAACAAACCAGAGTTTTGCAGTTAGTGCTCGCTGATTTAATTGGTCCTATGGTACCCTCTCTAGGAGGGGCTAGGTACGTACTAGTCTTAGTACATGACTACATCAGATACGGGTTTTGCTATTTATTAAAGAACAAAACAGAAGTTCTACAACAGTTCAAGCAATGGTGAACTGTGTAGAACGAACATATGGCCATAAAATATGCTAGCTGCAAACAGACGGGAACAGAGTTCATGTCTGACAATTTCCAAAAGTGGCTGAGGAACCTAGGCATAAGGCATAGATGTACGAATCCGTACTCACCAGCAGAAAATGGAGTGGCTGAATGGAGGAATGGCATATTACAAACCATGAAAGACTCACTGCTGGCAAATGCAGGAATGAGTAAAACATACTGGGGAGAAGCCATGAAAACAGCAAACTATCTAGTAAACAGGGTATGGAATGTTGTTATCAATGAAACTTCATATTAACTGTTATATGGAAGGAAACCTTCATTGGCTCACCTAAGGACATTTGGCAGTTATGCTTGGATGCATATTCCCAAAAGCACCAGAAGGAAGGGACAGAAAAAGGCCAGGAAACAGGTTTGTTGGATATGAGCCAGGTTCCAAAGGCTATAGATTCACAGATGGAACAAAGAAGGTTGTGATTTCAAGATCTACTAGTTTTGCAGAACAAAACAATTGGGACAGGGTGCATGCTAACATTGAGGTGTTCACGCCAACACGTAATGCTAGTTCTGAGGAAGGAGAAGCTACACAAAGCCCAATGAAGGAAAAAGAGAATAGCAGGTCAGAAATAATAGGAATAGAAGAGTATAGACCTGAGGTAAAGAGAGAAGTCACAGAAACACAGGAACAGATGATACCGAGGTGGTCTGAACATAGCAATAAAGGTGTACCTCCTGATCAGTTCTCAGCAAATGGGGTTAGAGCATGTAGTGTAAGGTATGAATCCCATAATTACCAAGAGATGTTATCATTGCCTAATGTAGAACAGGATAAATGGGAGGAGGCTATGAACAAAGAAATGGAGTGTATGAATGTGCATCAGGTGTTTACCCTTATGAGATTAACAGAAGGAAAATGTTGAATGCATAAATATGGCAATGGGAGAATGTATCGGGAGCTGAAGCAAACATGTAGACATAAAATACTGTAACGTCAGGGAGCTGTAAAGGATAAATTGATAAAGTTACAGCATTGTTCCACTGACAACAATATAGCCGATATATTGACTAAGTCTTTAAATGCAGGCAAGCATCAAGAGTGTATAACAGCATTTGGGTTAACAGCTGTTTAGCTTTAAATGTGAGGAGTGTTAAGGTACTGATTTAACAGCTAACCATTGTAATGTATGCAATGATGGGAATGACTCAGCAGGGTCTGTGTCTCTTTAAGAGCCTTTGTGTAAAGGGAAGGCTCTGCTGATGTGTTCTTTCTTCTTCCATTTCCTGCTGGATCTTGCTGTACTAGCTCGTGTATGTATATTGTTCCTGGTGTATGATATTGTAGATAGTGTAAGATAAACCACCATTTACTATAAACCAATGTTTACTATGTTTACTTCTGAGTTATCTCATGCAATAAGACTGTGCACGCTCTGATAGAGAGGAAGTAATTAACTCCATTATTCCTCCACCGCAATCTGCTTCTCAAATAACAACCAGATCACACAGAGACCCCCTGCTGGTCCTGATGATCGCTCGCTAAAGGAATTAAAGGAGAAGTTAGAGACTGATGCCTGGTTTAAAGATAACAAATCTATATTAAACTTAAGGGGAGGGCTAGCTTGGAAGGGTTCTAAGTTATACCTCCCAAATGGCCTCAGGCTCCAGGCATTGCAGTGGAGTCATGATGCTAAGCAAGTGGGTTACTTTGGTTTTTTAAAGACATTGCATCTGGTGCAAAGGCAAGAATGAAAAATGACATTAAGAGTTATGTTAACAGTTTATTTTATTTATTTTATTTAGTTTATGAGACTTATATACCACTTTAAGTGCAAGCACTCTCTAAGCGGTGTACACCAGTAAGCAATGTATGTATATATTTTACATTGCCCCCAACAATCTGGGTCCTCATTTTACCTACCTCGGAAGGATGGAAGGCTGAGTCAACCTTGAGCCAGTGAGATTTGAACCGCTGACCTGCTGAACACAGTCAGCTAAAGTGGCCTGCAGTTCTGCACTCTAACTGCTGTGCCACCTCGGCAGTTGTGCTGCCATGAAAAGGCATCCCGGAAAACCACCAGGTTTATTACCAGGTGGCTGATCCCTCTGAACCTTGGGAGAACATAGCCATGGATTTTATAGTGGAATTACCTGAGAGCAAGGGGAACATTGTAATATGGACTGTGATTGATCTATTTTCCAGACAGATGCATTTCATTGCTTGCTCGGGTCTTCCCTCTGCCCAGAAGCTAACCAAACTATTTTTGAAGCACATATACCGACTCCATGATGCCCCAAAGCAGATTATTTCTGAAGAGGGGTCCAGTTTATTGTGAAATTTTGGAGGGAGTTTGTTATAATGATTGGGTCCTCCCAGGGGTTATCATTAGCTTTTCATCCAAGTACTAATGGAGTTTCTGAGAAAGCTAATGCAATGGTGGAACAGTACTTTAGATGCTATGTAAATTACCAGCAGTCCAATTGGGCTGACCTGCTGCCTTTCGCATAGGTAGCCTAGAACAACACGGTGCACAGTAGCACTGGACTCACCTCATTTAAAATAGTAACAGATCGAGACTTTGTGCCCATGTCTGAGCATCCACAGGAACCTCCTACTTCCCAGACTCTGGACCCATGGGTGACATCCTTCCAGGGGGTTTGGGTGAATGTGAAGAAGGCATTGACCAAAGCTACCAAGGTTTACAAAGAACAAGCTGACAAACGACACTCCCCTCAGAAACCTTTTCATGTTGGACAATTAGTTTATCTTTCAATAAAATATTTAAGGTTAAAATTACCCAGTAGAAAATTGGGGCTGAAATTCCTTGGCTCTTTTCCTACCAGTAAAATCATTACCCCTGTCACAGTGGAATTGAAACTACTACGACTGTTGAGGAAAGTTCACCCTGTGTTTCATTGCAGTCTATTGAAACCTGTGTCAGAATCCTCTTTGAGACCTGTCCCAAGAAAGCAACCTGGTCCAATGGTGGTGGAGGGGGAGACACATTATGAAATTAAATGTATTCTTGATTCTAGGTTGTACAAGGAAAAGTTACAATACCTTGTTCAGTGGAAAGGTTACCCCCTTTCAGAAGCTACCTGGGTGAAATGTACAAATGTGAAAGCAAATAGATTGATAAAGAAGTTTTATAATAAATACCCTCACAAGCCTCAAGGGAATGCTTAACCTGCTTTTTCTTTTCCCTTCAGGAGACTCTCTCTCTTTCTGATGGGGAGCCAACTGTCAACTTTAAAATTGAGCATGGCTGTAGCCATTTTCCCTATTCATTTTTGGTTGACACATAAAAAGGGGAGAGGGGGAATTGCCAGGTGTTTGGCTAGTCAAAATATTCTTTTGTCCCATGGGAACCAGACTGCAGGCTGGGGTTTCGTAAAAAACCCGCCAAGATGTATTGGGCAATGTAGTTTCTTGCATAACTTTAGAGGTGGGTTTTCTTAACTTTGTATTGTGGAATTGTTACGTGTGTCTTAAGACTTGGTTTCACTTTTGACGTGCCAATACTTTGTAACTAATAAACATGTTCTTTGAGGAATTTCCAAGCCTCGGAGTTCTGCTTTATTTGTCTCTCTCTGTCAGAACCATCACAAGTACTACATCTACATGGAAGGAAGGAAGCAGTGGGTTACCACAAGGTTCTGTCTTAGGCCCAGTATTCTTCAATATGTTCCTAAATGACTTAGAGGAGGGAATAGAAGGGGATCTCATTAAATTTGCAGATGACACTAAGCTGGCAGGAATAGCCAACTTCCCAGAAGACAAGCTCAGAATCCAAAAAGATCTTGACAGACTTAAACAATGGGCCCTATCCAACAAAATTAAATTTAATGTGGAGAAAAGCAAAATTTTACAACTGGGCAGGAAAAACCAAAGTTACAAGTACAGATTAGGCGAAACCTGGCTCAAAAACAGTAATTGTGAGAAGGACCTTGGAGTCCTAGTAGACGATCACTTGATTATTACCAGCACTGTGCAGCAGCAGCCAAAAAAGCTAATACAATCCTGGGTTCTATAAACAGAGACATAGAATCAAAATTACCTGAGGTATTAGTACCGCTTTATAAAGCCTTAGTAAGGCCACATCTGCAATACTGCACATTACAAAAAAGATGTTGGGACTTTGGGGAAAAAAAAGTGCAAAGAAGAGCAACTGAGATGACTAAAGGCCTGGAGACTAAAACATATGAAGAACAGTTGCAGGATATTGGAATGGCCAGTCTAGAGAAAAGAAGAACTGGAGGGGAGGACATGATAGTAGTATTCCAGTATTTGAGAGGCTGCCACAAGGAGAAGAGGGTCAATTTATTTCCCAAAGCACCAGAAGGCAAGACAAGAAACAACCAATGGAAACTAATCAGGGAAAAAAGCAACCTGGAATTAAGGAGAAACTTCCTAACAGTGAGGACAATTAACCAGTGGAAAAGCTTGCCTTCAGACATTGTGGGTGCTTCATCACTCGTGGTTTTTAAGAAGAGACTGGATAACCACTTGTCTGAAATGATATAGAGTCTCCTGCTTGAGCAGGGTTATGGACTAGGAGACCCCCAAGGTCCCTTCCAGCTCTATTCTGATTGATTGATTGATTGATTGATTGATTGATTGATTGAAATTAGATCCCTATGACTTCACTTCACTTAAAACATTGTATAAGAGCTGAGAAAAATCCCCCTAACACTTGGAGAAAATGACTTGAGTTAGTTCCTAATAACCACTTTTATTACTATTCAAGGATGTGTATATATAACAAAATTTTAAAAAAATATGTCTGAAGCAGCAGCTAAAGTAAATCTTTTGTGTGCTGCTCAACTCTTTCTGGAGAGAAGATTGAAGAGCGTCATAAATAAGAACAAGGTCTAAGAGGAGATAATCAATCAGGCTTTATCCAGAGGTGGTTATTTTTTATCATTTTCAACCAGCAATGGGGGAGATGAGTCTCAGGCTTTTGCCTTTGTGAACTATGACAGGCTGTGAGATAGCCTTTTCTATTCTATTTCCTCCGTAGTCCTGCTGCAACCTTCACACAATTCATTTATTTTCATGAGAAAATCAGCTTGCTCTCCTTGAAAAATTCATAACTTTTATATGGCTGTTTGGAAAAGTTGCAAATTTATAGTTTGAGGTAAATCTAGCCTTTTACCAAAATTGAATATCAAATTAAGCAATACTTTACTTAAACATGGTGTATTGGCTAAATCACAATTGGTTGGGTTCACATATTAAGCTAAGCCATGCCTTGTCAAACAATATGCCTTGTCAAAACCCAGACTTCCAGTTTGATGTTGTAGTGACACAGACGCAGAAAGGCAGGGCTCTGCTTTCCGCGCCCGATTTCGCCCTGCTGAGGGCCCTAAAAGAGCCTAAAATTGCCCCAGAGAGGCGATGAGTAAGGAGGGGTGCCTTGTCGATCATGGAGAGACAGCGGTCGATCCGTTTGATCTGAGGAAAGGCCTCCGAACCAGCAGGGGGAAGACTGGCTGCATTCCTGTGGCCAGCCTCCAGCTACTGACAATTGAAGAAAGAAGCACTAATTAGCAGATCGTAAACAACATGTTTGGAACTGGGTGAGAATATTGATCTTTTCTTTACTATTTTACAACTGGATTTCCTGGAAAAGGCTCCCAAGAAGCTAAAAACCTCCAAACACGAGAAGGAAGGGGATTGCAGCCCCACCCTTCCAGAGTGGACAGAAATATTTAACATTGAAGTGGAAGTAATATAAAGCTATAGTTTTGACAAATTTGAGAACTGAGAAAATTGTTAAGATTTTCTCTTTGAAAGAATACTGGGGTGAAATACAAGAAATTAACCTTCTGTTTTAAGAGTCAGAAAATGGATATTTAATGATATCTAGTGGTGGATGAGAGTATAGCCCCATAGCTGCAATGACTGATGCAGGCCTGGCAAAAAGCCTAGAAATAGATAACCTAGCTTCTTTGTTGTTTCGTGACTTTTAACTCAACAGAGAACAGTTGGCAACAGAGAAAAATATTTTGGCATACTTACTACAGTGTGAGAACTTAATTGTTTTGAAACCTGTTGATCTTCTTGGATTATAAACATATATTGAACTCGACTTTTAATCTTAAGAACTATTTGGAGAGAAAGAAAAACTTGACTTCTGGCTACGTTTGTCTGGGGGAGGTTTTTGGATTGTTCTTAGGGTGGTTGAACATTTTGAACACTTTGAACATTTTGGATTATAAATTTTGGCTGATTGACAATTTCTGGATGCCTGAGCAGAAGGATTACTACAAAATATTGCTTTCAGTGGTGGACCTATATCCTGGAACCTATTGGATTATAAAGGCTACATATAAAGACCAGAAGAACCAGACGAGACTTTGTTCTATGGACATTAAGATTGGTGGTATTAGACAAGACTAGCATTCAGGGATCACAACAGTTCTGATAGAATATCTGGAGGGGGAAAATAAAATGGATCCTTTATATCTAGCCAAAAGTGGTAGGAAAACATACTTAATACTTCCATCTGAAGCCCCCAGCCAGATTTACCAGGGATCTTCAGGAGTGATGCCTCAAGAAGAAGTAAACATTTTACAGAAGGAAATACATTCTATGTTACAATTAATTCAGGAGACAATTATTTCACATAAAGAAGAGGCAAGAAGAAACCATGATGAGATTAAAACAATTTTGATAATATAAATGAGCAAATCTCTAACTTAAACTTGCAACTAGAAAGTTCCCAGAAAATGACTACAAAGAATGAACAAACAAGTCAGAAAACAGAAGATGAATTAGAGAAAATTGATCCAAAGACACAAGATATAAAAGAAGGGAAACATAAATTGGCACAGACAAATAAAAATCTGCAAGACTTAGTTACAACAATGGAAATGGAAAAGGCACCCTATTCTTTAGGTTTTCAAAATATACCTGAGGATAAAGATGAAGATTTTTAAAAATGGATTATAAAGCTGTTAGGGAAAATGCCAGAAATTGGGAGACAAAAAAATGAAAAGAGAAACTGAAGGAGAAGGAAAGTGAAAGTTGTTTAATGAATACAACTGGGCGGAATTCCCCCTCAAAAATATGATACTTAAATTGTTTTTCCCTTTCCAAGCAATATTCACAAAAACAGGAAGAATTTTTTGGTGATTAATTACTTTGACCTGGAAAGCCAATTGGCAAAGGAAGAAAGCTAGAGTTAGACTCAAAAAACAGATCTGACATACCAGATGGGGTATTATATGATCCAATATTTGTTTGAATTGGTCAAAAGAATAAATAGCACATAGATATAAATAGATTTTTATAATAAGAAAGATATGATTTATAATTAGAATAGCACCCTTTCTTTTGATATGGGAATTATAAAAACCCTAGGATGGCTTGTATAAATGAAATTTCCGGCTACACAAATGTAACTAATTTTGAGAAAATCATAATTGACAAAGATATTTTGAATACTGATGGGAAATTAAACTTAAACAAGAGCTCAAAAAACAGGACATTGATCTAATGAGACTTTAATTGCAAATACAATTTAAATATAAAGTAGTTAGAAAAGCAATTATAAATTGTTATTTGTATAACACTAGAAAAATATGAAGAGGATGTGTATACCTAATTTTATATGTATTAATAGTAGTAAGAACTGTATTTATTCAATGTTGAGAAAATGAAAACACTATGGGAAGAAGAGAGGATCGGGGGGGGGGAACACTGGATTGTGTAGCATTGAACAGATTTATAATGAAGAAGTTAAGATGAAACATTGAGTAACAAATGTACCTGGGCATCACGTTATTTACTAAGCATTTATGTTTTGTAATAATAGAAAATGAATAAAACATTTATATAAAAAATGCCTCGTCAAAACCCAATATACCATGTTACAGTTTAATGTGTAATATTTTCAGAAATTCATGGCCTTATAAGAGTACATCTTAGATCAAAGATACATCTTTTAACCAAGAAATATGTTACAGAAATAAATACAAAAGTTTACTATTTGTCACAATACCCTTCCTGCTATTATGTTAATTAAATATGAGTTAATTCAAATGATGTTTATAATTGGCTAAAGGAATATATTGGAACTGCCTGAAATGTAATTAAACATATCCTATGCTCTTTCAAATAAGTTTTAATTTCAGTTTAGTTTTTTTAATAGAAAAAGCTAATCATGGTCTCCTCCCCCAAGATGGCTGCTGAATGGTAGGAACTTTTTCCTGCCAATAACTTGTTGATTTTGTTGCCGAATCTGGTTCTTTGGTGGTGCTCCCTAGAGTTGAGTGGGAACATTTAGGAGTGACCCAAGATGATTTTTGGATGACCATGGACCCACTCAGGATGAGGAATCTTAAAGATTACAGTTCTTAGTGGGAACAATGGAAAATCAGGTCATCCATCTTTTCCTCTTGGCAGATTGTTCTCTTAAGCACACCTGAGGTTTAACTTCACTTTTTGAAGCTTTTGTTTTACTCTGTTCTTTCTCTTTAAAAGTTGATCAGTTGGTTGAATGCTGATTTATTTTAATCCCCTGCTGGAGTTTATCTGTGTTTTTTCCCTTTTCTGTTTGATTTGTGTTGTTATTTTGAATATGTTCGTGGGTGGTGAAAATATTTTCACTTGATTTATATCTGTATTGCACTCTCACCACAGGGATTTTACATTTTATTAATTTGCAAAACATTTGGAGTTCAATTTTTAAATTTTCTTTTAATTTTGGATCAAAATATCCAGAAAATATCTTTCCTCTTTCTTTATGTACTTTTTTTTACTCTGAGTATTACTTCAACATTTTCTGTTTACTCTGCTCTCATATCCATCATTGCTAAGTTAAAACAACAACTTATCAGATTACAGACAACCAATATAACTGGTATCTGAAAAAAAGACCATACAATCCCTAGTTCAGGGGTAGGCAACCTTGGCTCTTTTATGACTCATGAACTTCAACTCCCATAATTCCTGAGCCAGCCATGCTGAGGGGAAAGGGAGAGGTTTCCAAGGTGAGCCATGCTGGCTCAGGAATTCTGGGAGTTGAAGTCCACGAGTCATAAAAGAGCCAAGGTTGCCTACTCCTGCCCTAGTTGAAAGTTTTTTTAAAAAAAAAAATTGATGAAATGATAATGGTCGCAAAAAATGTTCAGATGCAACTAACTGTAGAAAAATCAGATCTATAAAAGGATTTGTCCAAAAGTAGAAAATTTGGTGGTGCTTCAAAGAAATATAGATCTTACAGACTCAGTACTAACTGAGTGGGTTGTACATGCTTTCCTGAAGTTCAAGCCTACATTCTTTTAGAATAGCAGAAAACTGACTGGGTGATAAATTACTTTACCCTAAGAGGATTGGAGGGGATTGGAGAGTGGATTTATCATATTTAACTGGAAGACAACTTCATTTGGATTTTTTTGGGAAGATAGATCGATTTCAGAGAATGGCCTTATTATATTTAACCAGACAGCAATGGATAAGAGATGGTATTAAGAAACATATGTGCATAAATAATAATAATAATAATAATAATAATAATAATAATAATAATAATAATAATAGTAATAATAATAGTAATAATAATAATGTTAGAAGGGACCTTGGAGATCATCTAGTCCAACCCCCTGCTCAGGCAGGAAACCCTATAACATTTCAGACAAATGGCTGTCCAGTCTCTTCTTTAAAACTTCCAGTGTTGGAGCATTCACAGTTTCTGGGGGCAGGTTGTTCCACTGATTAATTGTTCTAACTGTCAGATAGACATGGGAGGGCTAATTCAGAAAATGAAACTAGAGAAGAGCCTTGTCTTCCTTTTAAAAATCTGAACACTCATGGAGAAAACATCCAATCAGGTAAAGGCCTAAGAGATGACCAATATAATTACAGTCTGCAAACTAACCGGGTTACCTTACAAATTTATGACAAGAGAGTGAATGGAGCAGTGTTTCTCAACCTTGACAATTTTAAGGCATGTGGACTTCAACTCTCAGAATTCCACAGCCAGCAATGCTGGCTGTGGAATTCTGGAAGTTGAAGTCCACATGCCTTAAAATTGTCCAGGTTAAGAAACACTGGAATAGAGGGTGTTGAGGTAATAGAGAAGCTGTTAAGCTGTCCCTGAGCCAGCTGCTTCGCTGTGAGAGATCTTCTACATGCAGAGTGGCTGCCAGCAAGAAGGCAATATATGAGAATTCTCCTATCGTTTAAGCAGCCCACAATTCCCTCCATGCTCTTTAAAATGAAGCCCTTTCTGAGCCTTTTCAATATTCCCAATAAGGGTTTTTCGCTCAGATAAAGTGTGTTCACTCCTGAAACAGCGTCATCAAGAGGGAACTGTTGCTTTACATCCAGGCTGCAACAGCCCTTACACTGCTAAGCCTGAGGCTGCTGCAACTGAATTGACCCTGAGAAAACAAAGGAGCGATATACAAACAACGTTAACTACAGCTGCAGGAACTGTTGAAGATGTGCCAGAAAAAATGCTGATTGATCTATTCAGTGCACTGCCGGAACCTGAGCAAGTTAATATCATTCAAAGATTGGATGACCTAAAAGAGACACTGACAACAACTCAATTTACAGCAAAGCCTCTATTTAAGTTGACTCCACTAATCACACAACCTTATGACAATATACTTAATCAACTTATTTATCTGAAATGGCAAAAATTTCGGCTTATCTGAAAGATCAATCGCAAGAGAAATATATTTTGGTGTGGAAAAGATGGGTGAATTTTATACAGAATAAATATGAGATTAGAAAGTATTACTTAGCTTTTGAATAATCTATGTTTAAGGGTAATGGTTAGAATCTCTGTTTTTATGTACTGGAGTTAAAGTATTTAAAATTTTGTTTTTGGGATGTATGTATAATTGCTTGATGTTCATTTAAGTTGTATGTTTTTTGTTGTTTTTAACCCTGTATTCAGCTCTGGGAAGGAGGGGGGAGGGTGATGGCGGGGTGGGAGGGGGGGAGTATTTTATTGTAAAACTTTAAAAATTCTCAATAAATAAATATATATATATATACTTAATCAACAATCTGCCTTTACCTCAATAGTAAAAAAAGGTAGCGTCACACAGACGGACAGTGGGGTAACTCCACTGACTGACCCTGCCTCTGAGAAACAACTGAAAGACAAAGGGCTTCATCACACAGTGACTCCTAAGCCGACAAACACTAAGGATATAATCCAGCTTCCATCCTCATTTGACTTAGAACAGTGGTTCTCAACCTGTAGGTCGGGACCCCATTTGGGGTCGAACGACCATTTCACGGGCATCACCAAACAACGCAGTCCGCCATTCCCCCCCCCCTTTTCCTTAGCTGTGCTACTCCCTTTTATTCTATTGGCTTTTGAAAGCCAATAGAATAGAATCTCTTGAATAGAGTCTAATTCTATTGGCTTTCAAAAGCACCAGTTGAGTAGTCCTCGACTTACGACCGGTTGAGTAGTCCTCGACTTACGACCGGTTGGGGGTCGCAGCATTAAAAAGGTTGAGAACCACTGACTTAGAAGTTCCCACAACATCTCCCTACAAGATGAATTCTCAGCTATGCCCCTCCAAAAATGGACATAAATCTACATTTGTAGATTTAAGCCAGAGTACCTGCCCATTTGAAAAAAAATTATTCCTGGAGCAAGGGCAGAGGCACACTGACAATCAAGATATAGAGGAGCAACAACATGTTCTGTAACCCACGAGAAGAAATACCGAACCTCACAACTACTGTGTTTATATGGGAAGCATAGATGATATCGACCCCGCTCCAATGTCAAGTTGACATCTGGCATTTTTACCATCTAGCCAATCAACCAAGCCAGACCACCTTGCCTCTGAGAAGCCCATACAGATGATGATCTGGAACATACCCAGCTGGAAACGGATGGTCAATAGTGGACTAATGAGCTTTCTCCCTAGATTTGATGTAATAGCCCTTCAAGAAACCTGGTTAACCGAAGTGGATGAACCAGTACAACTGCCAGGTTTTCAGGAATGGGCCTGCCCAGCCCAAAAAACAAAGAACAAAGGGAGACCCTCTGGTGGGCTATGCATTCTTATAAAGCAAGAGTTGCAATGGCAGGGGGAGAAACTATATAATGAAGATAAGTATTCGTACTTCCTAGCTGTTAAATTTGAATATGAAAAGTTTGAGTTAATACTGGTAAATGTATATATCCCACCAATCACATCCCGGTATTATAACTGAATGTTGGATGGGCTTGGAAGTTATTCTAGAAGATATATCTGTATTGTACCCTCAGTCCATAATGGTATTACTAGGAGATTTGAATGCTCGGCTGGGTCCCTCTTTGTATGAGCTTGCCCAGAAGAAGGGAGTCCCAGGGGAATTTTTTGATAACCATCCTCAGTAGCTCAAGAGAGACTGCAAAAGTAATGCTGCTTGCCTGCTCCTAGTCTCCTTAATTTTTAAGGCTAATCTAAATTCTGGGAGGTAAGGATAAGAATTACACATATCCTTACACATACCACTCGGCCAATTCAAGCAGTATACTGGATCTCTTTTGTGTGTCTAGAGATAAAGTTGACTTCTTTTCAGAGGTCACAGTACACCTTAGCAACAATAGCGACCACCAGCCTGTAAGTGTGACACTGCGAGGCTGCTCAGATTTAAGACCATATAATATGGCTGATAGATGACTCACCAAAAAGGTAGAGGTGACCCAAAATAAAAGGTTAAGATGATACTAAGGCAATACTTGTTGTTGTTGTTAATTGCAAAGTCGTGTCCAACCCATTGCGACCCCATGGACAACGTTCCTCCAGGTCTTCCTGTCCTCTACCATCTTCTGGAGTCCATTTAAGTTCACACCTACTGCTTCAGTGACTCCATCCAGCCATCTCATTCTCTGTCGTCCCATTCTTCTATTGCCCTCAATCTTTCCCAGCATTAGGCCCTTCTCCAGTGAGTCCTTCCTTCTCATTAGGTGGCCAAAGTATTTGAGTTTCAACTTCAGGATCTGGCCTTCTAAAGAGCAGTCAGGGTTGATCTCTTCTAGGACTGACCGGTTTGAACGCCTTGCAGTCCAAGGGGACTAATAATAATATAATAATAATAATAATAATAATAATAATAATAATAATAATAGTAAACTTGGAAGGGACCTTGGAGGTCATCTAGTCCAACCCCCTGCTCGGGCAGGAAACCCTACACCATTTCGGACAAATGGCTGTCCAGTCTCTTCTTAAAAACTTCCAGTGTTGGAGCATTTACTGCTTCTGGAGACAAGCTGTTCCACTGATTAATTGTTCTAACTGTCAGGAAGTTTCTCCTTAGTTCTAGGTTGCTTCTCTCCTTGATTAGTTTCCACCCATTGCTTCTTGTCCTGCCTTCAGGTGCGGCCTCAATTCTTTGGCGCTCAGCCTTTCTTATGGTCCAACTTTCACAGCCATACGTTGCAACTGGGAAAACCATGGCCTGGACTATACGCACTTTTGTTGGCAGGGTGATGTCTCTGCTTTTTAAGGCAATACTAGAAAGCCTTAAAACAGAGAATGCTAAAGTGGGCTAGAACAATCCAGTCATCTACTACTGACTGGATGTCAGCCTTCAATGCATTCTCCAATCTCTGTAACATTCTAAAGAAACATCTAACAGCTAAACCTGCTACAAAAAGAGCCTGAGTGGTAGACCCCGTTGGTTTGATCCTGAATGCCAGCGACTGAAAAAGAAATTGAAGGCAGCCATGAGGCTTCCCCAGAGGAATCCTACTGCCCATATACAAGCTAAGATGTTGCACACAAGAAGGGAATATAAAAAAACTATAACATTAAAGAAAAAAAGCTTTGCCATTTCAATCTGGTCAGAACTCGAGTTGGCTGCCAGAAGTCATAACTCAGTAATATTTTGGCATTCTGTAGCAGGTGTCCTGAAGGAACGGAGATTTGCGTTTGACATACCAATCTCTGCTGAGAACTAGGAGAATTATTATCAGTGTTTGTTTGCTTCCACGGAACCAGTAGAGAAATTCTCTTTAAGCAATGATTTAGTAAACTCTAGTAAATGCAGTGTTATTTAGTTTATATATCAATGATTTACCAGGGTTAATGAAGGATCCCATGATACATATGCCGATGATCCTAAATACGTACTGTAACAGCTTGCTTTATGCCGATGATATGATTTTATTATCATATTCACAAGTAGGATTACGTAGGCTATTAAGAAGATTCAGCTCTTACTGTCAGGATAACTCCCTAATCATTAGTAAAACTAAATCAGAAATAATGGTGTTTGGAAGACATCATCAGAGACATAAATGGCAAATAGATGGTGAACCAATTGAACAGGTTAACACCTTTGTATATCTGGGCATAACTTTTTCCAAGACTGGATCTTGGGCTTGCCATCATCAACGAAGTACATTTAGCGCAAAAACCCGCCTGAATCTACTGCTTAAACTAAAGAACCATAGTTACCCAGGGTCCTTAGCCCCATTAATTAAGGTATATAATGCTAAGGTTACCATTATGCTCTTGTATGGAGCAGAAGTTTGGGGTCTTTACTCAACCACAGTCTTAGAACAAACACAGTCCCAGCAGTTGAGATGTATTCTGGGTGTAGATCCAAGAACATCTACTGAATTGGGAATTCATACAATTCATGCTCTATCCAAAACTAGAGCTTATAACTACTGGTGCAAAGTCTATGAAATGGAGACTGATAGACTCCCCAAGTTATGTCTAATAAAATTACAATCACAAATCTCCTGGATCACTAAATTAACAAATTTTGTAAAAAGTTGTGGTCTTCCTGTCTCTTGTATAACAGGAGAACAATTAAAAAAAAAGAGCTGCCCAAAGAATTAAGGATATAGAAGCACAAAATGATATAGCGATCCTTAGTAAGGTGGGTAACTTGAAATGGCTGAGTTAATACAAATGTACTTTTCAAGTAGACAGCTATTTGAAGTTACAACTGCCAAAAAACCTGAGGGAGATATTTATGCGAGCAAGATTTGAACAGCTTGACACAATGGTCAGATATGGGAGATTCTATTCTATACCTTACAATGAGCATCTCTGCATTTGTGGATGGCAGAGGTAGAAGACCTGGCTCACATACTATTTGATTGTTGCCTGTACAAGAGGGTGAGAGACAGGTACCTTGGTCTATATACCAAACAAATGACTCATAGGGATCCCCATATAAAAACAACTTACCTTATGTGCGGCCAGAACTTGAAAATAACATTTAACGCAGCACAGTATTTAAACAAAATGGTTCGGTTGAGATCTGCATATGTGGGACTGATTGGGGTAGATTGCAAGGGTGACTCCAAGATATAATTTTATCATATTTTATCTATATTTTAAATTATTGTACTCTATTTTAATTTCATTTTAGACTGTATTTTACTCCAATTCCATTTTAAACTGTATTTTATCAAATTTCATTTTAAATTGCTTTTATCAAACTTTAGTAATAATTTGTTGCTGGAACCTTGCACTTTGATATGGCCCAAGGGCTAATCAATAAAGATTTATTATTATTATATGAGAATGGGTCTCATTTTTTTACTTGTTTCAATGTGGCATACATTCAGTAAGTATCTTGTTGCCTGCAAGAGGTTGCTATACAGGTCAAACTAAGCTACAAATCTTGACATTTTGCAGGATATGCAGTAATAATCTACTATACACTATATACACGAGGCTTCAATGCCTGGTGTATGCTAGTAATAAACCTGTTTTCACAAGGTTTTCCAAAATAATTATCTTGTATAAAAGTACAATATTAGTAGAGAAGAAAAAGAATAGATGAACAGGATTCATTTCATGTGATTGTCCCTGCCTTTTAAAAAGCCAATGTCTTCTTTTAAAAAAATTCCAAAATGAAACCTCTGCTTTAATGGATAGGAGAGCATCTATATACACTGACAGTAACTTTTATCACAGTTTTGTGAATTTAGTTTATTCGCTTAAAACAGCATGTGTGTGTGTGTGTGGTGTGCGCGCATGCACATGGGCGCAAGTCTTCAAGTCAGTCTTGAAAAAACTGCCTGGCTTTAATTCCTTTTTTATTTACTGTATTCAGCTGGTTTGTTAATGTCAGGAAGTAATTAACTTCAGATCACAGTAATGTGAGTTTTGTAGCCTACTATTCTTGTGACAGGACCATCCTAAGTAATTGCAGGGGAGTTGTTAACTTTTAGTTGCAGCATGACTCCAATCTCATGAAGAGCTGATGCCCCTTTATGCCCCTTTGAGAGTTCTGAAGTAATTGTAGTATGCCAATAGAAAATCACTGCTATTTCTTTTCTCCTGCTAAGAAAGGAGGAATAGAACACCTTGGCAGGATGTGTGGCAGTCTACACTTGTATTATGCTGGCAACAGTAGATTCTGACATGCTGCTATTAGTATGGACACAAATCTGGCTTTTCTCACTCTATAATCCCCCTTGAGCAAAAAAAGCTCACTAGTTTTGTTATCTTTTTTCCTAGACATTCTAACAGAATTCAAGGTGTTTTAGCACAATACCATAACATTTTCCTTGATTATGGGCATATGTTTATTCTCAAGGCTCCATTAAACCTCATTCATTCTTGCAGTACTTGTACCTTGAGAGCTAATAATATGTACTATTAATTATTAATAGGTGAGTTGGATAAAAGCCAATAAGTACAGTACATCAGTGTTGAAAAAGGAAAGTTTCTCCTATTACAGAAACAAAACTATTCCTTCCATGAGAATAAGGGAAAAATTAATATGTATTGTGGTTTAACTTCATTTTCTTGTTTCATTTCAGATTGGTTAGGGAAATTATGTCACTGCATAATCTGTTTTATTTGTCTTGGTCAAGTCAGAGTATAATAAAGTCAGATTATCATCATCACCACCATTATAACCACCACTATTTTAGTTGATCATTATAAATAGGAAAGATATATAAATCTAAATGCATAACTGCACCCAGACTCTGAAACAAACATAAAACGTTTGTTAAGAATAGTATCCATAGTTATCAATTAATAATAAATTATGTATAATATGCTTTAATTCAAAGTTTAAACATTTCTAATTTTTCATGATATTGAGCACAGAGGAATATTTCAGTTTAACCTGAAACTCAGTGTATTAAAAATGCACCCTTTTAAAAAATGCAAATTTTTATTTGATATTAATACTCTACTTTTTAAAACATTCTAGGGTTCCTTAAAAACAGTGGGAAAGTATTTGATTTGGCATACTTTTTCTTCTCAGCACGACATAATTACTGATGGAGAAACTTGAAGGAACAAACTTCATAGTAGAAAAGAAAAATGACTTTTTTGGCAGTTTGGTTTGCAGTTCTACTTTCTGTTAATACCTTAAGGAACATTGTTTCCTGAAATGGTCATTTTGATGGGTTGCTGCAACCTTAAAATTTAGTACTATATTTTTTCCTATTCAGTTTACTTATAACGTGTTTTCTAATGTAAAACTCTCCTAAGGAAAGGGGGCAGTAGAATATGTTCTGATTTTTCTATTGTATCATTTTTCTCTGCTTAATGTATTGTATCATTTTTCACTGCTTAGTGCAGTGATGGCGAACCTATGACACACGTGTCAGTGCTGACACGCGTAGCCATTTGGGGTGACACACGCAGGATTTCATGCGATTTTATGCAATTCATCCTCAGCTCCTGCACGCAGAGGATGAAAGAAATTTTTTTTTTTGTTTTCGCCACGGAAGAGAAATCCCCACGGATACCTGGCGGGTCACCAGGTTATGTGGGACTCGAACCCACTAAAACTCTCCCATTATGACTACCGCCCCCCTAGAGCAACCGTACCACTACGGCTTTGGATCCAGGAAGGATGAAAGAAATACGCTCTGTGCTGGAGGAATGGGGGGCGGGACATGTGATCTCCCCCACCCACATTCACTCATTCACTGTGTCCCCGCCGCAAATTTCAGCCTGCGCCGCCGCCAACTGACAGGCAAGCACAGGCACAGCCTCTTTATCAGCGCAGGGGCTGCTGGTAAGGCGTGCGTGCCGTGTGTACACACTTCATCAGCACGGCTGAGAGTACGTTAGGGAGGACCCCCAGGAGAGGAGGCAGGAACAGTGCGCGCCTTTCTCCAGTCAAGCTGCAATTAGTGAGTGCCACACAGTAAGGGGGACCTGTGAGCGCCATTAGCAGCAACTATTGGGGTGCCATGGACTTGTAATTGCCCACAATAACTGAGATAAGTGAGGGGGAGGCTGTGTTAGGCTAGTTAACCCCTAATTGGCTAACAAGCTATCTATAATTCTATCTGCTGTCACTGGCCCACTGATGGAGCACCCAAAAAATAAAAAACAAAGGTTAAGTAAAGGGAGTGGTAGTAGCAGTGGCCGACCCTTTCAAGAGACATGGAGCGAGATGTATGGTATTATAGAAAAAAATGGCAGATCATTTTGCATTCTATGTACTGAAACGGTAGTAAGCAGAACGTGGAATATAAATAGACATTTTGAAACTAATCATTCCCAGCTCTTGGAAAAAAGTGAGGATGAAAGGAAGGAATACATTTCCAGGAAGCTACACCTTTATAAGAGCCAATCTAACTCCATCCTTAAATTTATAAAAGGCTGTACAAATTTAACATCTGCAAGTTTAAGCATTGCTCACTCCATAGCTCAGCATGCAAAAGCACTTAATGAGGGAGAATTTATTAAAGAAACTCTCCTAAGATGTGTGCCACTTCTATTTCACAATATGCAGAATAAAGATGCAATTATTAAGAGAATATCTGAGTTACCACTCAGTAGAAATATCATAAAAGACCGAATAATGAGACTGAACACAAACGTACAACATCAATTAAAGAGAGACATAAGGAATTGTAAATATTTTTCCATCTGTCTTGATGAAACTACTGATGTCATGTCACATGCTCAGTTGGCCATTATTGGTCGATATTCTGATAGTCACACAATGAGAGAAGAGTTGATAAAGTTAGTATCAGTTCCAACAAGTACATCAGGAAGCGAAATATGTAAGGTTGTTATGCAAACATTCTGCGACCTAAGCATTGATATCTCTAAAGTTGTGTCAGTGACGACAGATGGTGCCCCAAACATGGTGGGGAAAAAAGTTGGATTTGTGAAATTGTTTACAGAAGCTATTGGACATCCGATTGTGCCTTTTCATTGTATTATCCATCAGGAGGCTTTATGTGCCAAGGCAGGATTCACTGACTTAAATGACTTAATGTCAGTTGTTACAAAAATAGTTAATTTAATAGCTGCTCGCCCCCTTCACAAGCGAGAATTTTCAGCACTTTTACTGGAGGTTGATTCCACCTACAGTGGACTGCTGATGTACAATAATGTAAGATGGCTGAGCCGAGGCAAGGTTCTTCAGCGCTTTGTGGAGTGCTTTGAAGAAATTAAGATAAGGATCTGGGAAACTTTCCTCAGCTCAATGATGATAAGTGGGTCAACACCCTGATGTTTTTTACAGATCTCTCTGTTCATGTTAATGAACTGAACTTAAAGTTACAAGGTTTTGGCAAAAGTATTGATGTTATGCTTGGATACATAAAAGCTTTTGAAAGTAAAGTAAAAATTTTCAAGCGAGATGTAGAAACTAAAACATATAAGTATTTTCCTCGAGTACAAAAGCATTTTGAGAAGGCCAGTGCAGCTGTACGAAATGAAGTGGAACTCTTGCATATAAAGTGCCAGCATGTTTTAGACTCGTTACTTGACCAGTTTACTGATAGATTTAGTCAATTTAGAAGCCTAGAACAGAACATGAGAATAATTAAGTATCCTGATGTAGTAGTCTACAATAGTTTGGAATTAAATGGTTTCCAATGGACGCAAATAGATGATTTGGAGATGCAGCTTGCAGAATTTCAAGACAGCATCTGGGCTCAGGTGTTTGTCGACTTGAGGTCAAAGCTTGAGAATCTGGAAAGGGGCCGCTTGGAGAATCAAGATGAATGCCACTATGAACAGGAAATTTGGAGTGCCTGGAACAGACTACCAGACACTTTTAGCACCCTGAAAAATATAGCAACAGCTTTACTCACAATTTTTCCTTCTACGTACTTTTGTGAGACCTTATTCTCAGCATTAAATAATATCAAAACCAACAAAAGAAACAGATTGACAGATGAGGTTAGTAGCGCTTGCTTGGGCCTGAAGTGTACAAAATACCAACCTTCAATTGAAGATTTAGCCAATGAAATTCAGCAACAAAAAAGTCACTAATATGCAGGTTAGTTAAAGAATTCGCCCTCCCCCTCACTTATCTCAGTTCACGGCACCCCAAACAAGTTCAATAATATCAAGGGCAACATACGAAATCGACAGATTGATGAACAAAGAAGTTACTAAGCAGGTATGTTAAATAATTTGTTTTTGGTTTATTAAATACAATTATATATTGCAATTATACATTTTTGTAGTTTAAACTATAAATTGCGCAAAATTATGTTTTTTTGTCGAAGTGACACACCACGCGAGTTATGCTCGATTTTTTGCCGAATTTTGACACACCACGCCGAAAAGGTTGCCCATCACTGGTATAGTGCATACTCCTGAGTCATTGACTGGTGTTATTAGATAACATTTATTTTTATATGGTATGTGGAAGTTGCTCAATATAAATTAGAAGCATATTTTTAAAAAATCATGAATTAATCAATGTTGTTTGTTTTTTCAGTGTTGAGAAAGAGTCAGACAAAAATGTGTTTTTCAGGGCAATATATAATTTTATGTGATGTTCCATAATTACTGTTCTCAATTATGAAAATTTTATTTTTTCCAAATATGATGAGTTGTATTTATGCATCAACTTCATCTATAAAAAAAATAGTCTTAAATTACATAGTTTTTCTTTTTGTCTTAATTCCTTCATAGTGATGTACATCAACTGTTGATATTTTCATTAGATCTCCACTCCAAAATGGCATAAAATAACGATATTAAGTAATAGTAATAATAGTAATAGTAAATATTATCTTAAATGCTCTTTTATCATTAGGGAACACAAATTGCACATTTGCTCCTTTCCCTTGTATAGGGGAAGAATAAAAACATTCATCTCGCTGTCAGATACAGATAATAATAATAATAATAATAATAATAATAATAATAATAATAATAATACGGAAAACGCGTAAACTTCTGAATATGCACCATGCTCTACATCCACAAAGTGACATCGACAGGTTGTACCTGCCGAGAAAAATAGGGGGCAGAGGACTATTGCAAATCCACCAAACTGTAGAAGGAGAAAAACAAAGTTTGAATGACTATGTGAATCAAAGTACAGAAAAACTGCTGCAGGCTGTGAAAACAGAGAGCACTATAAAAATAACAGAAACAAAGGCAGAAGAATATAAAGAAAAACGGCTGGATAACAGATTAAATAGATGGAAAACCAAAGCTTTGCATGGACAGCATTTGAAAAGCATTGAAGGAAAATGTGATAACAACTTGACATGGGCATGGCTTAAGATGGGAACCATCAAGAAAGAAACAGAAGGCCTAATACGGGCTGCTTAAGAACAAGCACTACAAACTAATGCCATGAAAGCGAAGATACAAAAATCCACTGACAATCCAAATTGCCGGCTTTGCAATGACAAAGTTGAAACTGTTTCACACCTAATTTGTGAGTGCAGCAAAATCACACAAACTGATTACAAATCTAGGCATGACCGAGTTGCTAAATTAATCCACTGGGCATTGTGTAAAAAATACAACTTGCCTGTGTCCGAAAAGTCATGAGAACATAGAGTGGAAAAAGTTATTGAGAATGAGAGGGTGAAGATCTTGTGGGACTTTCAAATACAGACAGATTGCCATTTGGAACACAATATCACAGTTGTAGAGAACCGAAGTGTACAGCTGATTGATATCACTGTACCAGGAGATGCCAGAGTCGAAGAAAAAGAACTGAAAAAAATTACAAAGTATCGCAATCTGGCCTTCAAAACTGCACGATTGAAACATGTAACAGTGGTACCCATTGTCATCGGGGCACTGGGAACTATGTCCAAAAATTTTGCAAAACACATCAAGAAACTGCAGCTTCCTGCAATAACTCCAGCAATGTTACAAAAAACTGCGCTACTCGGAACATCTTATATTTTAAGAAGATACCTTGTTGATACCTAGGATGCTGGTAGTAACCCGTGTCAACTATCAGCACCAGCCAATTTGAATGTTCAGTTGACTGAGGTTCATGTTTAATGAATAAAAGTATAATAATAATAATAATAATAATAATAATAATAATAATAATAATAATAATAAACCCCCAGTGAGGCACTACCTTGACGTGGTTGTGGGGCTTGTGTACTCTGAGGAAGATGAGAGCTATGCCAGAGGTTCAACCATACTGGACAGGTCTCATCAGAGGAGTCAGACAAAGAGTGTCTCTCCCATAAAAAATATGGTGAGACGTAAATTGCAGAATGCCATACCGGCTCGGACGTCGCCCGGGTTAACAAGGTCCGCACTAGATATTGGAGTTCCTGGATATCTGGTGAAAAATGGGTTACAGGACTCAGGACTGTTGGCTGAGCAACCAGGGCCAGCAGCTGCAGAACTACTGGAAGAAAAGGTGTTTACCCGTCGCAGATACACAGTGATGGAAAACAAAGAAATAATGATCTGTTACTACAGATCAAGTCCAACAAGACGAGGATATCTAAAACGAATGCACCAGTTCTGGAAAGAACAACATCCAGAATCAGAAATAACAGAACAGAGACTAGCAGATCAACGCCGATTTATAACACGAAATAAAGTATTACAGAAACAGAATTGGACGAACTGCAAAGGTTTACCCAGGGCAAAGAAATCAAAGCCTTACAGAAGTAATTCAGAATGTAGAGGCAAACCAGGGGGAGTTGGCAGTGAAAGGAATCCAGCAGAGATATACAACTGTTCTCATTTGGAAACCAGGCACCTCTTCCTCAGGAAGAACAAAACCCTCTAACTAAAGAAATAAAAGAATTGAAACAAAGAATAATTGAGCATCTAGAACAGCACAAAAACAACAGAATAAGGCTGCCTGCATTGAAGCTTGTTCCAAAGAAACAGCTAGCACAAGCATTAAAAGATGCAAATACTGCAATATCAAGTATAAGCACCAATTCACTGCAAGAAACAAACCAACTAATGTACAGCACAGCTGCAGTTATAACAGAATACCTGGGATGCAAAATCAACAAAAAAGAAAAACAAACAAACAGTGCACCACAAAAATGGAAGGTTAGACTAGAAAATAAGATCAGCAAGTTAAGATCACATGCAAGCAAGCTAGAACAGATGAAAGAAAAGAAGCTGAAGAACAAGAAGACCAAAGAATACCTAATCAAGAAATACCACTTAGAAACAAGGAAGATCAAGGAAGCACTGGAAATAATAAAGCAACAAATAACAGCTATAGCCAGGAAAATCAGTAGATATGAAGCTCGAATTGCAAACTATAGGCAGAACCTCCAATTTCAATCCAATCAGAAACGTTTCTACCAATCCATCAATGGAGAAACTGCAAGGAATCAGTCAGTACCTGACAAGGAAGAAACAGTGCAGTTCTGGAAGCAGATATGGGATAACCCAAAGAAATACAACAAGGATGCGGCTTGGTTAAAAGAGGTGGATACAAATAAAACAGAAGTTGAAATGAAAGAACTAGTAATAACAACAAAAATGGTAGAAAAAAGAGCAAAGAAAATCAAAAATTGGTCAGCACCAGGTGAAGATGAACTGCATGGGTTTTGGTTGAAACATCTAACTGTTATACACCCACTCATTGCCAAGCAATTCAACAATATACTACAAGGAGGAGAAATTGAAAAGTGGCTAACAACTGGGAAAACCTACCTAATAATGAAAAATCCAGCAAAAGGGGCAACACCAGGTAATTACAGGCCAATTACCTGCTTACCAACAACCTTCAAATTACTAACTGGTGTGGTAGCTGATGCAGTACAACAGCATCTAGTTGAAAACAATCTCTTTCCACCTGAGAAGAAAGGAAACCGCCCCAATAGCAGAGGAACAAAAGATCAACTCCTAATAGACAAAATGATCTTGGAAAACTGCAAGAGAAGGAAGACCAACCTGAATGTGGCATGGATTGACTACAAAAAGGCATTTGACTCTCTGCCACATGATTGGATAATCAAGTGCCTAGAAATAACAGGAGTCAGTAGAAACATCAGAAAATTTGTGCAAAGATCGATGGCACAATGGAAGACACAGTTGCAGATCAATGGTGAGAGGCTGGGAGAGGTTAATATCAAGAGAGGAATATTTCAAGGAGATTCATTATCACCATTACTATTTGTTATTGCACTATTTCCTCTGTCAACAATACTGAATAACTTAGGACATGGCTATCAAACATCAAAAACATCTGCTAGACTATCCCACCTCCTTTACATGGATGATCTGAAGCTGTATGGAAAAACATCATCTGAAATAGAATCGCTGCTCAACACTGTCCGTATATATAGCCAAGATATTGTAATGGAGTTTGGCTTGGACAAATGTGCCACACTTACTATCAAACAAGGAAAAATAGTGAAAACTGAAGGAATCAAGATGCCCCACGAAAATAACATTAAGAGTCTGGATGAGGAAGAATACTACAAATACTTGGGTATCCTTCAAGCTGACAACATCAAGCACACTGAAGTCAAGAAAAAGATTAGAGGTGAATACATCAAGAGAGTGAAGAAGATCTTAAAGTCCAAACTCAATGGAGGAAATACCATAAAGGCAATCAACACCTGGGCAATCCCAGTCATTAGGTACACAGCTGGAATAGTGGACTGGACTCAAGCAGAACTAAAAGCAATGGATAGGCAGACCAGAAAAATAATGACAATGAATCATGCCCTTCATCCACGCAGTGACATTGATAGACTTTATCTACCAAGGCAAATAGGTGGGCGTGGAATGCTACAAGTACATCAGATGGTTGAAGAAGAAAAAATGGCTTTGGAAGAATATCTGAAGAACAATGATGAAGATGCACTGAAATTAGTATATCAGGAAGGCTTACTGACTACTGGAGAGACCAAACTGGCCTACAAGAAAGACCAAATGAAGAACAGAATAGAGGCATGGGAAGACAAAGCACTACATGGCCAATACATGAAAAAAATAGCTGGGAAAGCAGATAATAATAAAACCTGGCAATGGCTAAGAGCAGGAAAATTGAAGAAAGAGACCGAGGGACTAATTCTGGCTGCACAAGACCAAGCCTTAAGGACAAATGCATACAAAGTCAAAATTGAGAAGACAGCAACAGACAGTAAGTGCCGCCTATGCAAAGAAGCTGAAGAAACAGTGGACCACTTGGTAAGCTGTTGCAAGAAGATTGCACAAACTGATTACAAGCAGCGGCATGACAAAGTAGCAACAATGGTGCATTGGAAGATCTGCAAAAAATATCATTTGCCTGTAAGCAAAAACTGGTGGGATCATAAAATAGAGAAAGTCATAGAAAATGATAAAATTAAACTGCTCTGGGACTTCAGAATTCAAACAGACAAGCACCTGCAACATAACACCCCAGACTTAACAATTGTCGATAAGAAAGACAAAAAAGTCTGGATAGTGGACGTGGCAGTGCCTGGAGATAGCAGAATAGAAGAGAAAGAACTGGAGAAGATAACAAAATACAAAGACCTACAAATAGAAATAGAAAGACTGTGGCAAAAGCAAGCAAGGGTAGTACCAATAGTCATAGGCTCCTTGGGTGCAATCCCAAAACAACTGGAGCACCACTTGAACACCATTGGCATTGACAAATTTGCTATTAGTCAATTGCAAAAGGCGGCCTTACTAGGAACTGCTTCCATCCTGCGACGATATCTGTAATACCATCAAACATCCACATCTGCCTATCCCAGGTCCTGGGTAAGGACTCGATAGGTAGACAAAATGCCAAATCCAGTCTGAACATCTGGCTGATTGTGCGATAATCCATAATAATAATAAAGTTGGAAGGGACCTTGGTCCAACCCCCTGCTCAGGCAGGAAACCCTATACCATTTCAGACAAATGGCTGTCCAGTCTCTTCTTAAAATTTCCTGTGTTGGAGCATTCACAGCTTCTGGAAGCAGGTGGTTCCACTAATTAATTGTTCTAACTGTCAGAAAATTTCTCCTTAGTTCTAGGTTGCTTCTCTCTTTGGTTAGTTTCCATCCATTGCTTCTTTTCCTGCCTTCAGGTGCTTTGGAGAATAGCTTGACTTCCTTTTCTTTGTGGCAGCCCCTGAGATATTGGAACACTGCTATCATGTCACCCCTCGTCCTTCTCTTCATTAGACTAGACATTCCCAATTCCAGCAACTGTTCTTTATATGTTTTAGCCTCCAGTCCCCTGATCATCTTTGTTACTCTTCTCTGTACTCTTTCTAGAGTCTCGACATCTTTTTTACATCGTGGTGACCAAAACTGGATGCAGTATTCCAAGTGTGGCCTTATCAAGGCATTGTAAAGTGGTATTAACACTTCATGTCATCTTGATTCTATCCCTCTGTTAATGCAGCCTAGCACTGTGTTGGCTTTTTTGGCAGCTGCAGCACACTGCTGGCTCATATTTAAGTGATTGTCCACTAGGACTCTGAGATCCCTCTCACAGTTGCTACTGTTGAGCAAGGTACATCTATATTATATCTGTATATAGATATATATTTTGTTCTTGCCTAAATGTAGAACTTTACTTTTTTTCACCATTGAATTTCATTTTGTTAGATAGTGCCCAGTGTTCAAGTCTGTCCAGATCCTCCTGTATCTTAAGCCTATCTTCTGGAGTGTTGGCTATTCCTGCCAGCTTGGTGTCGTCTGCAAATTTGATGAGTTCCCTATCTATCCCCTCGTCCAAATCATTGATGAAGATGTTGAAGAGCACTGGGCCTAGAACAGAGCCCTGGGGCACCTCTCTAACACTTCCCTCTATGTAGATGCAGTTCCATTGAGGACCACACGCTGAGTACAGCCGGTCAGCCAGCTACGAATCCATCTGGTGGTGATGCTGTCTAATCCACTTATCAAGTAGTAGATTGTGATCTACTTTATCAAATGCCTTACTGAAGTCCAAGTAAATTATATCCACAGCATTTCTCTGGTCCACTAATATTGTCACTTGGTCAAAGAATGCAATAAGATTTGTCTCGCATGATCTGTTTTTGATAAACCCATGTTGGCTTTTGGTAATGACTTTGTTTGCCTGTAGGTGTTCGCTGATTCATTGCTTGATTATCTTTTCCAGAATCTTCCCAGGTATTGAGGTCTGTAATTTCCTGGATCCATTTTTTCCCTTTTTTGAAGATGGGAACTACCTTAGCTCTTTTCCAGTCCTCTGGTAGTTCCCCAGTGCTCCAGGATCTTTGAAAGATATAGTTCAGTGGTTCTGAGATCACATCTGCCAGTTCCTTGAGAATCTTGGGGTGTAATCCATCTGGTCCTGGTGATTTGAACTCATCTAAGGCTGGACAGGAGCTCACTTACCATTTTCTTGCCTATCTTAACTTGTGTTTCTAATCTATTTTTTATGGTACTGTTTTTGATAGGTTGGACTGTTTTTTCCCTTTGTGTAAAGACAGATGCGAAAAACAAGTTAAATAGTTCTGCTTTCTCCCTGTTGCTTGTCACCTTCTTGCCACTTTCACCCACTAATGGACCAATCATTTCCTTAACCTTTTTCTTGTTTTTTTCATGTTGGAAGAAATTTTTTTTTTGTTATTTTTTTACTTTGGTCGCAAGCCTTAGTTCATTTTGAGCCTTAGCTTTCCTCTCTTCATCTTTGCAGGCTCAGACTATTTGCTGATATTTTGCTTTAGTTATGTGCCCCTCTTTCCACTTTTTATACTTGTCCTTTTTATCTTTCAATTTATCAGAGAGTTCTTTATGCAGCCATGCTGGTTTCTTTGGAGAGCTGTTATTTTTCTTCTTTGTTGGTGTTGTGCTAGAATGGGCTTTTATAATCTCACTTTTCAAAAATTTCCAAGCTTCTTGAGTTGTTTTCCCTTTGAGGATTCTCATCCATAGAATCCTACCCAAGTTTACTGAAATTAGCTCTCTTAAAATCCAAGACTCTATTGACTGTTCTGTTCCTTGTGCTTCCATAATGTTGAATTCCAATATTGCATGATCACTTTCCCCCCCCCCCCAAGGTTCCTGTGGCTTCAACACCTTCTATTATTGCATCTGTGTTAGTGAGGATTAGATCCAATATGGCTGATCCCCTAGTTCCCTTCTCTACTTTTTGGGAGACAAAGTTGTCTGCTAGGTTTGTCAGGAATCTGTTTGATCTTCCACTTGGTGCAGAGTTTCTCTCCCAGTTGATGTCAGGGTAATTAATGTCCCCCATTACTATTGTGATGTGCTTCCTACACAACTTAGTTAACTGACTAGCAAAAAGTTCATCTATTTCCTCTGTTTGGTTGGGTGGTCTATAGTATACACCTATGGCAATGTCATTTCCCCTGCTTTTATATTGACCCAAATATATTCAAGACAATTTTCATCATTGTTGTGCTCTATTTCTGTAGAGATGTAGTTATTTCTTATATAGAGAGCAACTCCACCTCCTCTTTTATTTGGTCTGTTTCTTTTAAATATTTTAAATCCCTCTAGCTGTGTGTTCCATTTGTGGGTTTCATCCCACCATGTTTCTGTAATGGCAACAATATCATGTCTGCCCTCATTTACCTGAATTTCTAGTTCACCCTGTTTACTGTTCATACTCTGTGCATTGGTGTATAGACCTTTAAGTCCTTTATGACTGACCCTGTGTTTACTTTCTACATAACCTGTGTGGTGCCTGAGTTCCCCTATTTTCTTACCACCTGTTTGGTTAGTGCACTTTGTGTGGCACTCGCTATTAAAAGCTTGATTTTGCTTGACAGCAAGGTTGATATTCTTGTCCATGCACACATCTATGTTACATGTACTGCTAATCCTATAATTTTTTGATTGCTGGGGACAGGGATGTTCTGTATCAATTAACTCACTGTCCCCGTTGTTTAGTTTAAATATTCCTCCAGAAAATCTGTGAGTTTATTGCCAAGTAACTCAGCCCTTTTCTTTGATGGATGCAGACCATCTCTTTTGTACATTTTTTCATTAGACCAGCTACAGACATCATGACTAATATAACCAAAGCCTTCCCCTTTACACCACTCCTTTAGCCTCATATTGAATTCTGCTATACGCTGGCCTTTTCCATTTTGCTCCTTATACACTGGTAAAACCTCTGAAAAAGTAAGCCTACAGCCTATCCTGCTAAGTTCCTGCCCCAAGCTCTGGAAATCATTCTGCACAGAGAGTATGTCTTTTTGGGAAAGATTGTTAGTGCCAAGATGTATAATAGCATCCATATCACAGTCCTTGCTGGCATTCTTGACTATTTTAAAAATACACTTTTTTGTCCCTACTGGCAGTAGCACCTGGAAGACACCCGACCACTTTCGAAACCTCTGTGTCCTTTCCTAAATTTACGTCCCTTATAGTTGAATCACAAAGCAGAAGGTGGCTTCTGTTTTTGGATGCCTTTGTGTTCTTGCATGATTGATGTGTAATACCTGATTCGCACTTCTCCCTATCAAAAACAAGTTCTTCATCTCGGACCATGATTCCCTGCTTATTTGAGTTATCATCACAAATATCTGTTGTGCAGGGACACAGTGAAAGTTTTGTGTTTATGATTCACAGCTCTCAACCTGCCAGATCCCACGGTTGTCCACACTGCCCTTCTCCTGCAGGATCTTTGTGGTAGAGGCAGCTGATAGCGCGGAGGCTCAATAGAGTAGAAGGGCTGAACTGGACACCTAATTTCTGCCTGAAGAGCACAGATTACAGACCCTAGATAAATAATTTGTCCTTGTAGACTAGTGATATATTTACAGATAAGATAATTTCCAAGTTTGAAAAGAGTACTGCGAAAGACAGCTGCAAAACAAGTGACAAACCATATATTTATAACACTGGAACAACTGCAAAACATAACTGGCAGTTAGATCTCAAGGTCTAAATAGAATCCTTATATGAAATAAAACTTGACACAGTATGATTTTTTTTCGTGAAATCCATGAAATGATTTATTGAAATATTTCAGTTACCAGTCAGGTCCAGTTTGTGTTCATGCAGTTCTTCAGAGATGTCCAAATAACTCATTAGAAATTTCACAGTTTTTGTTAATATGGATGCTATCTTTCATTATATCCTAATATGTAATCAAGTTATACTTTTATATTACTGATTAATGCATGATTTTTTTTAGCTTATAATGTGCTTCAGTTGCAACCATAATGCTTTGAGGATTATGTGAAAATGCACAGATTATATTTCTAGGATCACAAAAGAAGCCTTTTAAATTGTGGATGTATGTAGAGGAATATAAGCAAATCATATTTTTAAAATAAAAGTATGCTTATACGAATAGAAATGAAAATAAACAAGTTATTTGAAGTTTCTGTGAGCATATAAAATATTAGGAACATATCTGCTTGTGATTAATGAATGTGGCAGGTAGTTTCTATTAGGTTTCCTGTGAAATTATATTCATCAGAAAGTGTAGCATTGATCCCACATTTATTTTCACTGCTATAAGTACATAATCATGAATAGTTCTGGCGTGATTGTTCAGTGTTTAGCAAGAATGTTGACATACTTATTCATCTGTTGTTATTATATTTATGTTCTGCTTTTCTTTTAACAATCATTGGCATCTTCACTATAATAACTGTGCAATATACCAGATGGAGCACTGTGAAATTATATCCTAAGCACTCCATAACTATATTTTACAGTAACTTTTATAAGCTCTATTACATAAAGGAAAAGAGTTTATCATTGTCATGATGGGTACTTTTCCACCTGTGCTTTTTTCAACAATTTTGATGAAATATAATTCTGTAGTAAAATGTGAAAATAAAATTAAATAAGCTATCCTGTCAAATATGATCAAATATCCAAATGTCTTTTTTTAAAGCTTCCTATAATCCCAATCTCTACACAGGTTTGGAGCATATTTAAAAGACTTCAGAGCAGAAGTTGTCCCCTCTAATATCACATCATGATGATAATTTTTCAACATGCACAGTATCATGATATCAGAGGATATATTATATACAATTATATGGAATGTAATTATAAAGTAGGCACTGATCCAGTGTATTGTCACTTAAGAATGTGTAGCAGATCAGCTTAGATATTACCTTATTTTTTGTTTTTTGTTTTAAAGTTTTTTTTTATAAAACAGTTAAAACAAAGATGGACATAACGTAACATTCCAGTGTATATATTCCTAACAATTTGTTCTTCATCATACATATAATTCTTAATCTCTCTATATACATATTTTTCTATACAATACAGTCTCTAATTTGTTCCTCTATATACTAACATACAGTTTTATATATCTCTATCTTAACACTAACTTAAAACCCGAACTGTTCTCCTTGATTCACACCAACAATAGAATGAGCAGCAATGTAGAATGTCCAGAAGATTAAGGGAATTAGCTGCTTGGCTGCATGGCCTCAGAAGTCTGATGAAATTACTGAGTTACCATGTCTGTTACAGAGTACTTCAATGTCATAGTATATCTGATAAGTTTTGTTCATAAAATCCTGTTCTCTGTAATTCCTCTATTTTTTAAATTGGTTAGCCAGAAGGATAAAAGTAAGGTGACCAACTTTTTTACAATATAAAGGAGGACACAAATAAATTGAAGAAAAAAATATGGTAAATAAAAGAAACATTTTATTCATTGCAACAATAATACAGACAACTTGCATGTGCACAGTTTGCCAGCCGGGTGTTTTGGCGCGCTCAGCAGCAATTCCTATTGGCTTTCGAAAGCCAATAGTGGAAGTAGCACAGCTCATGCAAAAGTTGAAAAAAAAAACATCAAAAAAAGGTGCCGGAACGCCGTTCTGAGTGTTCTATGAGGGAAAAAAAGCCCTGCAGATTAGTCTTCAAATATCGAAAAGGAGGACATGAAGGAGGATAGTTTTTGATGGAGGACAGAACTTACAAAAGGAGGACTGTCCTCCCTAAAGGAGGATGGTTGGTCACCTTAATAAAAGGCCTCTTGAGTTATACTTGGTCATAGTTGTCACACAAAGAATATGATTAATTAAACTGCAGGATACATAAAATCCTAAAGATACAGTGACTTTTTAGGATAAAGCAGGATTTAAATGTTATAGATACATTGTACTAATTCAGGGGTAGGCAACCTTGGCTCTTTTATGACTCGTGGACTTCAACTCCCAGAATTCCCAGAAAGGTGCTTTACGGTCTATAAAGCACTTCTGAGCATAATGAAATATTACGCTTACCCTTCTCCCCTCAATCACATGACAGCATTTCAGGTTGTTCATATTTATGATTGGTTGCTAAGCATCTCTTGTCATGTGATTGCTATTTGCAATCTTCTCTGCTGGCTTCCCCAGAAAGTCAGCAGGGAAGCCGGCAGGAAGGTAGCAAGCTGCTACCTCCTGTCAACTGGAAAGTTAGTGAATGCCATTATTCTGAAGGCTAGGAAGATTGATAGGTTTCAGAATGATGGTGTTCATTAGCTTTCCTGCACTCTTCTGTTCTGAAGGCTAGAAAGCTGTCTGACCTTCAGAATGGTCATGTTTGCTAACTTTGTTGCTAGTGAACTTGATCATTCATGCAACAGTGTGGAAGGCCCCCTTCTCCAAATTACATAATTTGGAAAGGAGCCATCGAATGATCATAATGGGATCCATCTGCTGGGTGGCACAACATGGCTGTGTAGGAAAACTATGTCTTGGGTATGCCTGCAGCTGCAGAAAAAGGCAAAGGTAAGGAGAACAAGTCATGATGGGGCAGGAAGAAGGCCTTCTCCCAGCACTATGCTTAACAACCTATGCATTTGCTTAATGATCATAACTGGGAGAGTCGAGATTGTAGTAATTGAGCAGAATGGTCAAGTGGGCATCTTGCTTTTCAACCACTGTGCTCAAAAATTGAGATTCTGCTCTCAACTGTACCTGTATTTTGCCTTAGACTATGACTTTAAATTTTGTCTGATTGGGAACTTATACATTCTGTTGTAATTGTGTCACTTCATTTACAAATATTGGGTGCATATCATCTATTACATTATAGCCTTTTTTGGTCAACCACTTTTTCTACATGCTATAAATTTATAATGAGAATATTCATTAATGAAAATATAACTGTCATTCAAAAGAATAATATGCCAATCCAACCTATTCTGCATCTTATATACAAAAGTTCAATAACTGGCCTGAATAGTTCATGATAAATTTGTATTAAATTAAGTAGATAGCAGTTTATAAAACATATCGATATGTTCACAGTATATAGCCAAAGTGTTTTTTTCATTAAGAATTTAATTTGTAAGGTGAATATCTTTGTGTGTGTGTGTGTGTGTGTGTGTGTGTGTGTTGTACATAATTATAATATAGAGACAGAATGACAGAAAACATGTCACTAAACTTTTTCCAATAAAATATCAACTTACATTTAATTCTAAATGTAATATTTTCCGGCATATAAGACAACTTTCTAAACCGTGAAAATCTTCTCAAAAGTCGGGGGTCGTCTTATACGCCCAGTCGTCTTATACACCGGAATATACCGTACTTGCGGAAAACCTCCACCTCGCTGCGGCAAATCTAGAAGGACGCGAGACAGAGAGCAGAGGAGGAGGGGGGAGAGGTTCGACTTCCACGGGAATGGAAAGAAGTAAAATTGCCTCTTTCTTTCCTTGCATGCTTCTTCCCCCTCCCCTCGTTTTGGGATAAAAACAGATCGACTCGATGTTATACAGACGTAACGTACTCTTTCCACGCAGGTTCACATATTTTGTTGCATTTCAAGCACACTAATCTCTCTCTCCCTCTCCCCCCTCTCTCTCCCTCTCTCTCCCTACCTCCCTCTCTCTGTCTGTCTCACGCCGCCCACCAGAGTCCTCTTCTCCTCACCCACCTGCGGTAGCTATTTCTTTAGAGGAGAGTTAGAGCACCCACCTCCTTGCCGGTACGCTCTGCAAAAGAAAAAAAATGCTCACTCACTTTGCCCGCGCAATGCCTCAAAGTTCTTCTCCTCCTCTCGTAGCCCGTCCTCTGTAAGGACCCACCCCACTTTGCATCTTAAGAAGACAGAACTCTTGGAATAATTCTTCCAACAGGAATCCTTTATTAAGAGAAAATGGTTGCAGGCATGCTAGACAGGACTTGGGGTTCAAGCTCTCCCATTCAAGGTTTTAAGGGGTTCCCCAGTAGTCCCACCCAATCAACCCCCCTTCCAGTGATAGTTTCAAGTATCACAATTCCACCCCCTTTCTTCTTTCTTCCGTCTGGATGGAGACTTCAGATAACTACATGAAAGGCAAATACCCTTCTTTGGTATGCTAACGCTTTGGTTACAATAAACAACATTCAGCTCTTTGAAGTGTACTGAAGGAAGTGAGGGCCATAAAGCCCCTTTGTTCTCCCCCTTCTCTCCCTCTTATGGCAGAATCCAGAGAAGGCAGAATTGGGGTTTTCTATATTTGATGATTAAAGATGAAATATAATTGGATTCTGACATCCGGCCCCTCTTACAAATAAGAGAGATCCACCTGAAAGAAAACAAAACAGGTATAACACTTAGTCAGGCTTGTTAGGATACTCTGTGTGAAACTTCTTCAATAGCTTCGGGGCTCTGACATGACGTTTATGGACCCACTCGTTTTGTGAGGGAGGGAGGTGTTTCCAGGCAACTAGGTACTGAGTTGCTCCATGATATCTCCTAGAATCAAGGATTTCTTTTATTTCGAAGTGTTGTTCACCCTCCACCATGACTGGAGGTGGTGGGGGGGGATTTTTGGCCGTAGAGGTGACTGATGCTCTCTTTTCAGCAAGCTGCAATGAAAAATTGGGTGTATTTGCCTGAGATTTTTGGGTAATTCTAATTCTACTGTTACTGGATTTATGATTCTTTTAATTGGAAAAGGTCCTATATATTTTGGTCCAAGTTTTTTACAGGGCTGTAGGGACTTTAGGTATTTTGTAGATAAGTACACCATTTCTCCTATAATGAATGGTGTAGGCTCAACCCTTTTTTTATCGGCTTGTGTTTTGTATGCCTGCCTAGCTTCATCTAGTGCTTTTCTGACTATTGGCCAGGTGTTTTGTATTTTTCCATCCATTCTTTCAGCGAAGGGATCGTTGGTTCGTTTGGGGTTAATTCTGGCATGGGGTTGAAACTTTGACCGGTGGCTATTTGAAAAGGAGTGTAACCTGTGCTGGAGTGGACTGCATTATTGTAGGCAACTTCTGCAAAAGGGAGTAAGTCCGCCCACTCGGTCTGCTGGAAACTAAGAAAACATCTTAAATATTGCTTAAGTACGGAGTTCATTTTTTCAGCCGATCCATTTCCTTGAGGGTGGTGGCTAGATGTCAGTCCCTGAGTGGTTCCTAAGAGGGATAAAAATTCCTTCCAAAATGCAGACGTAAATTGCACCCCCCTGTCAGAGATGATGCGTTGGGGTGCCCCATGCAATCTGTAAATGTGTTGGATGAAAAGTTTTGCTAAGGCTTTTGCAGTGGGAATCTTTTGGCAAGGGATAAAGTGCACCTGTTTGGAAAACAAGTCCGTGACCGTCCAGACCACAGTATTCCCATTGCTTTCTGGCAATTCCACTATAAAATCCATGGCTATTTCTCTCCAGGGGGCTGAGGGACTTGCCACTGTTTGCAATAGTCCTGGCACTTTCCCTTGCAACCTCTTTGCCGTGGCACATTTTGGACAACTGGCTATATAACTTTCAATGTCCTTTTTCATGGATGGCCACCAAAATTGCCGTTTAATTAAGTGTAAAGTTTTTACAAATCCAAAATGCCCTGCTGATTTTGTGTCATGGCAAAGCTGCATGAACGTGATTCTTTGGGTTGTTGGTATATATAACTTTTCCCCTACCCAAGGCAACCCGTCTCTCATTGTGCACACATTTTTGTGTTTCTGGAACCATTCATCTGTTTCTAAACTTTTTCTGAATTCAATTCCAGTTTGGCTGTCCAGTTGTGGTTTTAATTTGGCTTGGGTTCTTGTGGTTACTTGTGCTGCCAGTTGTGACTCTGCCATTATTGGTCTAGAGTCTGTGGTTCGTGCGCTGTTATATTGAGGCATGCGAGATAGAGCATCTGCCAGGAAGTTCTTTCTCCCTGGTAAATGTTTGAGCTTAAACTGGAACTGGTGAAAATGCTGAGACCAGCGGGCTTGTTTGGGATTGAGTTTCCTGGACGTTTTCAGGGCTTCTAAATTTTTGTGATCTGTCCACACCTGGAAGGGGATTTTGTTGCCTTCCAGGAACTGTCGCCACGTGAGTAATGCCCAACGTATCCCATAAGCCTCCTTCTCCCATACGGGCCAGCGCTGTTCTGTTTCTGTGAGTTTCTTGGATGTATATGCACAGGGTTGCAATACTGCATCATCATTTTCTTGTAATAGCACAGCCCCCACTGCCACATCACTTGCATCTGCCTGTATTATGAAGGGCTTGTCCATATCTGGGTGTCTTAGTACTGGTTCGGCAGAAAAAAGTCTCTTTAGTCTCTCAAACGCTGCTTGGCACTCCATTGTCCATGTTAGTGGCTGGCTAGGTTTTACTGAGGATGCTCCCTTCATTTTTAGTAAGTTAGTGAGGGGCAGGGCTATCTGGGCAAATGAGGGGATGAATTGGCGGTAAAAGTTTGCAAAACCCAGGAAACTTTGTAGTTGCTTTCTTGTGTGGGGTGGCGCCCAATCTAATACTGCTTTCACCTTCTCTGGGTCCATTTCAATGCCCTGTGGGGATATGCGATAGCCTAGGTAGTCTATCCTTTCCTGGTGGAATTCGCATTTTGAGAGTTTGGCATATAGGTGAGCGGCTCGCAGCTTCTTTAAAACCGCTCTGACAAGTTTGACGTGTTTTCTTTTGTTTCGGTAAAGATAAGAATGTCGTCCAAGTAAACAAGGACCCCCTTAAACAGGTGCTCCCTTAGAACGTCATTGATTAATTGCATAAAGACTGCAGGGCCCCCTTGTAATCCAAATGGCAAGACTTTGAATTGATAGCACCCCATGGGGCAGTTAAATGCAGTCTTCCATTCGTCCCCTTCCTTGATTCTCACGATAGTAAGCTTCCCTTAGGTCTAGTTTAGAAAAAATTTTCCCTTTCGATAGGTGTGACAGCATGTCTTTCATGAGGGGCAGCGGGTATAGGTTGCTTTCACTGATTGTATTCAGGGCCCTATAATCCACGCATAAACGTAAAGAGCCATCCTTCTTCTCTCTAAAAAGGACCGGGGCAGCCACTTTAGGCTTGGCTGGCTCAATGAAACCTCTCTCCAGGTTTTTTTTTATAAATCTTTCCATTTCCTCCTTCTCCTTTGGGCTCATGGAGTATAATCTGGGCTTCGGGAGTTTTGCCCCAGGCTTGAATTCAATGGTACAGTCTGTGGGTCGGTGGGGGGGAAGCTCATTCGCCCTCTCCTCACTGAAGACTTCAGCAAGGTCCCTATATTCCTCTGGTATTTCTGTTAATCTTTTTTCCTCTCCTATGGATGCTTTTTCTATTCTTGATTCTGGTAGCCTCCCTTGGGGTTTTAAGTCCATAGGGTCCCCCTTCGGGAATTTGATTTCTGTCGTCCTCCAATTTACCCAGGGGTTCCATTTTTTCAACCATTCCATTCCTAGAATCATTGGGCATTCCATACCTGGGGTCACCACAAACGTTAAGTCCTCTTCATGGTTGCCCAGGGAGAGGTGTATTGGCAGAGTGGCTAGGGTAGCTGGCACCCCCCCTGCTATGGATCCATCTAGCTGGCCAAATGAGATTGGTTGTTCCAGTCTCCTGGATGGGATGCCCAGATTCCCCACTAGTGTTGGGCTAATGAGGCAGCGGGTGCAGCCAGAGTCTATTAAGGCTTTCACCTTCACAGCTTCGGGCATGGGGGGATTAATATAGTCACTGTTTTGAAGATGGGTGTGATGCATCCACTTACCAGGGGTTCGCCCTCCGAGCTGTCATCTGAGGCATCCACCGGCCCTGTGGTGTAGGCTGGAGTTCTTTCCCCTTGGTGAGCAGAGGTGGGGGTTTCTGCAATTTCCATCATTCTCATGGCTGTTTCTTTTGGCTTAGCTGAATACTTTCCGGGTTTGTTGATTGGGGTCTGTCTGGGTTGTGCTGGGGGGCCTTTGAGCGGCATTCTACAGCTCGATGCCCTTCTCTTCCGCACTTGAAACACCCCATTTGCTTCTTGGCTGTATTCGATGATTTCACCGGTTGGTGTGTCAGCTCAGGCGGGGGGCGGCTCCATTGTTTTCCTCGGCGGTGCCTCTTCAATATGTCGATCTCTGCTTCCTCTGCCAAGACGTACCATTCCTCAAGTCGATGTGGGTCCCCTCGGGGCAGGCAAGCATCATATAGATCATAGTTTAGTCCGTCTTTGAAATGGCCAAGGAGGATGTCTTCTGGCCAATTCAGTTTGCTGGCAATGGCCCGGAATTCTTGTGTATACTCAGCCACTGGGCGTTTGCCTTGCCTCATCGTTGTTATTCTTTCACGGGCTTTGCGATCAGCCAGGGGGTCTTCAAATCGTCTTCTCAAAGATGACATGAAATGGTTGAAGTTACTGAGTTCTGGGGCATTGGAGTCATGCAAGTTCACTACCCAATCCGCAGCTGGTCCATCCAGGGCAGATTGCACGATCCGGATGCGGGCTTTGTCGCTGGGAATGTCCTGCCCATATTCCTCCATGTAGCTGAGGACTTGGGTTAGGAAAAACCCCAAGCGTGTTGGCTCCCCTTTGAATTTCACCTCCAACGGTGGATGTCTTGGAATGGATCGGTGCCTCCGTTGTGGGTGGTAGTGTCTTCCGTCCAGATTGCCATCTGTGGTCCGGTAGGGGGTGGGGGCTCCTGGATCAGTAGATGTCCCTGGGGTTGCAGGTTCCACGTCCCCCTCGGTGTCTCTCCCTTTGTGGCTCCAGGAACTGGGGCGGCCGTAGGGCTCAGTATTCTCCTCTCCTAGGAAGCTGAGAGTTCTCTTCATCAGGTCAATAGCTTTCTCTAGGATCCAGTCTGAGTACGGTGCCCAGCTTCCTCCCTCTTCACTTGCGTGCAGGGATTTCTCCATCTCCTGCTTCCATTCTGGTTGCTTGGTCCCCCGTCTCAGGGTCACCTTTCTTAATTCCTTTCTCCACTCACTTTTCTTTCCAACGTCCATCGACCAGCGAGGCTTGTGGTCCTGTGTCTCCACCACTTCTTCTCCTGAGGAATCTGGCCTCTCGGATCCCAACATCTGGCAAGGTTCCAACTGGGTCAGCGACTCTCTTTCCAGGGAGTTTTCCCCCTCTCTTGCTTCATTGTCTGACATGGTAAATTTTTGCAAAATCCCCCGGCAAGGGTCTCCCTTTCAGGTGGATTAATTCTGCAAGTCCTGTCTAATGTAAGGACCCACCCCACTTTGCATCTTAAGAAGACAGAACTCTTGGAATAATTCTTCCAACAGGAATCCTTTATTAAGAGAAAATGGTTGCAGGCATGCTAGACAGGACTTGGGGTTCAAGCTCTCCCATTCAAGGTTTTAAGGGGTTCCCCAGTAGTCCCACCCAATCAACCCCCCTTCCAGTGATAGTTTCAAGTATCACAATTTCACCCCCTTTCTTCTTTCTTCCGTCTGGATGGAGACTTCAGATAACTACATGAAAGGCAAATACCCTTCTTTGGTATGCTAACGCTTTGGTTACAATAAACAACATTCAGCTCTTTGAAGTGTACTGAAGGAAGTGAGGGCCATAAAGCCCCTTTGTTCTCCCCCTTCTCTCCCTCTTATGGCAGAATCCAGAGAAAGCAGAATTGGGGTTTTCTATATTTGATGATTAAAGATGAAATATAATTGGATTCTGACATCCTCTTTGCCTGAGCAGCCCAACCATAGCAGCGCTACCGCCACTGTTCATACTTCTGATCTCTGTATACTTGGTGCTCTCTTTGGGAAAGCTTTTTGTTTCCGCCAGAAACAGATTTCCTACATTTCATCAGTCCACATAGATGGAACGGAAGTTTAATGCTGACTTGAGGGAGGGGAGTAGGGGGTGGCATGGGGGGGGGGATGGAGGGGAATAGAAAGAAGCGCCGAAACGGCAAATGCAGGTTTACCATAGAAAAGAGAGGGGTATTGAATTACATACTCTGAGCAGAAACTTTGGACTGAGAACCAGCCAGTGTTTATTTATGTTGCTTCCAATGTGCTGAGAGGAGAGCTGACTTTGAAAAGAATGCTGGATGGGATTGATTGGGAACATTTAACGACACTTACATGCAGTAAAATGTTTTAGCAGGGGGACATCAGGAGCCAAGGCGAACTTTATTCCTTTAAGCTCACTAGGCAGAATCCATATCTTCTTGAGGCCAAGGATAGTGTTCCCACAGATGGAAAACTGGGGGGGGGGATTTATTTAATATATTCTGGCATAAACTTGCCTGGGTATACTTTTTTTGCAGAGCTACAAGTGAATAGAATAGAATAGAATAGAATAGAATAGAATAGAATAGAATAGAATAGAATAGAATAGAATAGAATAGAATAGAACCTTGGAGGTCTTCTAGTCCAGCCCCTGCTCATGCAGAAGAACTTATACCATCTCAGAAAAGTGGATGTCCAGTCTCTTCTTAAAAATCTCCAGTGATGGAGTGCCCACGATTTCTGGAGGCAAACTGTTCCACTGGTTGATTGTCCTCACTGTCAGGAAGTTTCTCCTTAGTTCCAGGTTGCTTCTGTCTTTCATCAGTTTCCAACCGTTGTTTCTTGTCCTTCCCTCTGGTGCTCTGGTGAACAACCTGATCCTTTCTTCCTTGTGGCAGCCCCTCAGATACTGGAATACTGCTATCATGTCTCCTCTATTTCTTCTTTTCTTTAGACTAGCCAAACCTAAGTCCCACAGCTGTTCTTCACATGTTTTAGTCTCCAGGCCTTTGATCATCTTAGTTGCTCTTCTCTGATTTTTTTCCAAACTCTCAACATCTTTTTTGTGATATGGTGGCCAAAATTGGCTGCAATATTCCAGATGTGGTCTTACTAGGATTTTATAAAGCAGTGCCTCTGTTTATACAACCCAGAATTGTATTAGCTTTTTCGCTTGCAGCTGCACACTGCTGGATCATAGTCAAGTGATTGTCGACTAGGACTCCAAGGTCCCTCTCACAGTTATTGTTATTAAGCCAGGTCTCGCCCAATTTGTACTTGTACCTTTGGTTTTTTCTGCCTAAATGTAAGACTTTACTTTTCTCCACATTGAAACTCATTTTGTTGGATAGGGCCCGTTGTTCAAGTTTGTCAAGATCTTTTTGGTTCCTGAATTTGTCTTCTGGGGTGTTGGGTACTCCTGTCAATTTGGTGTCATCTGTAAATTTGATGAGTTCCCCTTCAGTTCCCTCATCTAAATTATTGATGATGATATTGAAGAGTACTAGGCCTAAGACAGAACCTGTGGTACCCCACTGCTTATTTCTTTCCATGTGGATGTAGTGCCATTGAGGACCACTCATTGAGTACAGTTTGTCAGCCAGCTACAGATCCATCTGGTGGTGATGTTATCTATTCCACCTTTTTCTAGCTTACCAAGGAGTAGTTGTGGTCTATTTTGTCAAATGCCTTACTGAAATCTAAGTACCGTATTTTCCAGCGTATAAGACGACTTTCTAAACCCTGAAAAACTTCTCAAAAGTCGGGGTTCGTCTTATACGCCCAGTCGTCTTATACGCCGGAATATACAGTATAATAGCAATAGCACTTTTATATCGCTTCACAGTGCTTTACAACCCTCTCTAAGCAGTTTACAGAGTCAACATATTGCCCCCAACAATCTGGGTCCTCATTTACCGACCTTGGAAGGATGGACGGCTGAGTCAACCTTGAGCTAGTAAGAATCAAACTGCCGAACTGCTGGCAGTCAGCAGTCAGCAGAAGTAGCAGATATAGACTACAGTACTGCATTCTAACCATTGTACCACTATAGCTCTTAATAATGATATTTATTGCGTTTTTCATCATTTTGTGCTCTTTCTCTCTACATACACACACATGTACAAACTATGAGATTTCTTTTAATGATATATTGCTCTGGTTTGTTTGTTTCACTCCCCTCTCCCTCCTTCTATTATGGTTTCTTGTGGAATTTGACCTTTTTGCTTGCTGTACACTAAGATCTTGAATCAGATTAATGGTATATTGACATAATGTTGGCTTTGGGAAAAATTTTGTTCCTAAAGGCTATAAAATCTAATGAGCAGATCAATATAAATCATAAAAAACAAAATTGTGTGACTATATTGTTGTTTGGCTAAAACACTGTTAAGAAACATCTTTTACTGGAATTAAAAATATAACATTATGTCAGGATCTCCATCATCAGCCTGGCACCTTGCTGGGTTCCTGCCATCAAAGAGGAAGGGAAGAGGGAGGCACACCTGTGTATCTAATGGTGCGAAATGGGGAGGGGGAGCTGATGTGAAGAAGACTAGAGCTGTTTATACCAGTTACACCGGGCATCTTCAAGGCCGCTTGCCCTAAGTGTGAAATTCCAGCAGCCTAAACAACCCAGAGTTTTCCAAACATCATGGCAATCCCAGATTGGGTGGCATTGGACCAGACATTGGGGGGAGGGATGGGGAATGTTGGGTTTGACTCTTTGTATTGGTGAGCGGGAACTTCACTTTCTGCCTCATCTTCCTGTAACCAACATTTTTAGTAAAAGTCCTTTCAATTTCAATTGATTGAAGTCGAGAGTCTGCTTTCCTAAATGATTGTTCTGGGGCAGGTTTGACATTAGGCGGAAAGTGCAATTTTGGTCAATCTGGAGAGGACATTACCTCTATCATGGGGACCATGCATGCAATGGGAGGGAGTGACCAAGAAGAAATTGAAACCTGGGGAGAGGCATCTATGAGACCCCCTCCAGGAGGACTGGATCTGTCCAAGTGGCTGGGGGAAAGTGACCTGTGAGATCCCAATGGTCGCTATGAGTCAGAAGAAAAGAGGAGTGGGAAGAGAAATCCCATTTACCCATAGGGGTGGGGGCAGCTGCCAACTTGAAAAGGGAGCCGAACTGGAAGGGCTGGAGGAAGTGATGAGTACACAAAGAGAAAACAGGTGGACTGGATGATGGAACAGGCCATAAAGTTCATGCAAGGAGCCTTCAAGAACTCAAAGCATGCGAAACCCTGGCTTGAATGGGGCAGCCTGATGCACATCCACCCTCCACCACAGCTGGTGATGGAACATTCATCCATGCTGTGATGGCCAGTACCTCAGCCAGCCCAATGGCAGTGGCTGCCACTACCCAAACACCAGGATTGGCTGCCCGGCAGGCAGCACCTGTGGGACCAGCCTCAGGGGGAAGGAGAACCTGCAAGACACCCCCTCTAGGTATGAAGTTTAATGGAGATCCTCAGCAACTGGAATTCTTCCTGGCCCAGATCCGGACCTACATGGTGGAGTATGGCCTAGAAATAACCACCAAAGGAGCCAAGGTGAGATGCGTTACCATGGTCCTGGAGGGACAACTGCCCAGTGATTAATGACCCTCCACAATGACAATGCCCTTGAGCTGAAAAATCACTTCATGGCAGTTCGAAGATCCCTTGGCCGATCGCAAGGCCAGGGACCGCATCAAAACCATCCTGCAAAGGAAGAGGGGGGTGGCTGAATACACCCAAGAATTTTGTGAGCTGGTGTGCTGACTGGCTACAAGACATCCTCATCAGCTGCTTCAAGGATGGACTAAATGATGAAATCTATAACACCTGTATCTCAAAGGGTGCTCCCCCTCTCTATGGATGGTACATCCTGGTGGAGGAAGTAGAGATCAACCTGGCCCGGAACAAACATCGACCGGGACATGGATGGCAAAATATTGACCAGCCCACTGACTGTTCCATAGAAATCCTGCCAGGCGACAAATTACCCAAACCCAAGCTATATGTCCAGAAAGCTCATCAACATCAAGTATTGGTAGGCCATTTGAGAAAAAAAGCCATACAGAATGCAATGGGCATTGCTTACATGGAGACATCTCCTGGAGGGGGGTAAGATTTCTTTCAAGGTTTGGATGGACCACAAAAATCTAGAGGCCTTAACCCCCACCCCACCCCCCGGAAAGCTGTTGCTCAAACAAGTCCGATGGGTGCAATACTTTAATTGCTTCAATTCCATTCTGAAATACCTCTGAGGGGGGGAAATTTCCTAGCTGACGCACTATCTAGAATGCCTCAGTATAATAGCTCTAAACCACAAATAATCAGACCAGTCATCCCTTCCCACCAATTTGCAGCACCAGTAACCACCAGAGCATAAATGAGAGTGAAAGCCACCAAAACAGAAGGCATTAAAGCCACCTTAAAAGGAGCCCTGGAGGGAGGCGAATGGTTTCAGAAACATAAGGATGAGTGCACCATGAGAAATGGCTTGGCATGGGTAGGAGCTAAACTGCACATCCCGAAAAGCCAGAGACTGTTAATTCTAGAGAAAAACCATGACTCTAAAACTGCATGACATTTCAGGTTTGTAAAAACTGTCCATTTAGTCAGACAACAGTTTTGGTGGAAAAGGACATTGGGGGGTATGTGGTAAGCTGCCCAATATGTGCCTTGGCCAAACAATGGCAAGGGAAAACACCAGGGCGTCTTCAAACAGTAGCGGAGCCTAGCACTCCATGGAAAGAAATCTCCATGGACTTTATTGTAGAACCCTCTGACAGTTCAGGAAATACGGTGGTGTGGGTCATAATGGACCTATTCTCCAAACAAGTACATTTCACAGCCTGCCTAAAGATCCCATCTAGCCATGCCTTGGCTAAACTTTTCATTCAACATGTTTATAGACTGCATGGGGCTCCACAATGAATAATCTCTGACCGTGGAGTGCAATTCACCTTGAAGTTTGGGCAGGAGTTTCTGGGATTTTGGGGGACCTCCCAAGGACTAAGCTCCAGTCATCACCCCCAAACTAATGGGTGTGTGAATGGACCAATGGGGTTCTAGAGCAGTACTTCAGGTGTTATGTAAACTACCAGCAAAACAACTGGATGGAACTCCTCCCATTTGCTAAAGTAGCGTACAATAATTCCATCCATAGCAGTACAGGCTTTACCCTATTCAAAGTGGCCTCAATGCCTGAATCATGCATGGTCACACCCCCCTCTCACCTCTCTCAGACTGGGTAATCCAATCACAAAACGTCTGGCTAGTGGCTAGAAAATTGCTAGAAGAGGTGAGGGACGCCTATAAAAAGCAAGCAGACAAAAATGCACAAAACCAAGTACTTGCAATCCAGGCAACCCTCAAAAAAACTGGGGCCCAAGTATGTTGGACCGTTTCCCATTAAATGCCTGATTAACTCAGTCACAGTAGAACTTGAACTTCCCAAATCACTCAGGCGCATCCACCCAATCTTTCATTGTACTCTGCTGAAACCTGAGGTGCTCTCTCCCCTGCGCCCAATGCCACCACCTCCACCTGAGCCCCTCATGATCAAAGAGGAGCAGCATTTTGAAGTCAAGGACTTTCTGGATTCCCACAAACACCGTGGGAAGGTCCAATACCTAGTGGTATGGAAAAACTTTCTCCCTTCCAAAACAGAGTGGAACCTCAAACATGTTAAAGCCGCCAAACTTCTTAAACAGTTCCACAATCAATACCCTGACAAACCAAAGTGATCTAACCCCGTTTTTCTTTGTTTTGTTTTTTTCTCTCTCTCTCCCTCTCTCCTTTTGCAAGACTAGCATCCTTGTCAAAGGTGTCAGGCCTGGCACCTTTCTGGTATCCTGCCATCAAAGGGGAAGGGAGAGGCATTTTGGGCAATCCACACCTGTTTATCTAATGGTGGGAAATAGGGAAGGGGAGCTGACATGTGAAGAAGACCAGAGCTTTTTGTGCCCGTTACACTGAGCATCTTCAAGGCCATGTGCCCTGGGTGTGAAATTCCAGCATCTTAAACAATCCAGAATTTCCTACAACATTACAGCGATCCTGTTTGGGTGGCATTGGACCAGACTTAGGGGGGAGGGATGGGGAATGTTGGATTTGGCTCTTTGTATCGGTGAATGGGAACTTCAGTTTCTGCCTCACTTTAGCAAAAGTCCTTTCAACTTCAATCAATTGGAGTCAAGAGTCTGTTTTCCTAAATAATTGTTCTGGAGCAGGTCTGACACATTACTTTTTAAGAACAGATATCAGATAATACTAGTAGCAGTGTTACCATGATATACTTTATGACAGAATAATTTGTGCATAGGTCTTTAAGGATGAGCAGACTTGCTCTGAGATGTGAAAAATGTTCATGATTTACAATAGAAGAAGTTTTATTTCTGAAAACTTGTAGTTAAGTTACATCAGAGTACATAGCTGCTTTGATATTAAGTCTTGAAGATTTTATAAGTAAAAACTTTGTATTTGTATGCAGTTGAATAGGTCTAAATGGAAGGGATGCTGAACAGTGAAGCATCAGTATTTGTAAATTGTTGAGTGGTTTGTCTACTATGGGCTATCACTTAATGCTGTCTTTGAGCATATTCCAAAACAGGTTTAAGAATATTGGCAGCCAAGCAGAATGTGATTCTTTTACTGTAAATAAAGCTTTCCAAACTGCAATAGATAATTTTATCATGAATTATTTTTAGGGGACCTCAATTCTGGGCTGTTGTTGAGTGTAAACAGTGCAGCTGCTTCCATAAGTCACATGATACCGTTATATGAAGCTTTGTTTAAAAGTATAAAATAACAATCTGGATTCTTGCTCTGCACTCGAACAATTTTTGTAGCTGCTTCAGTCTTTAAATTATCTTTGTTTACTACTTAGTTATGTTCCCTAGGACTCTTCATATAACACTCTAGAGATATATGTTCTCTATGTAAGCATATACTGTACCCATACCTAGGACACTGTGTGATTAAAAGCTCTGCCCCCCCCCCAAGCTAGAAACTGTTCTATTTTGGTGATAGGCACCCTTTTAAAAACTTGCAAATGTTATTTTAAGCAAAGGATTTATGCATTGCTTAAAACATGTCTCTGTTTTGCAGACCAGATAGTGTTGATGTGGATACTTTGGGCAGCCTGGAGATAAAGTGGATGTCAATGACAGCTATGTAAACTACAATTCTGCAAAACTCCAGAAATCCTATATAATGGAGGAACTATATAAGGACACACAAAACCTACCCATGGATGTTACCACTTCACCCTCCGCTATTGCTAACAACAAATTAGAAAATGGAGTAACCCAGCTGATAACAGCCGAAGCCTGGAATATCAATTCATCAGATCTGATGAAGAAAGCACTTTCACCACTTGTAACTATGCCTGCTCCATCAATATTAACACCACCAGCAGAATCCCAAAGTGGGGTTGCTCTCAAAGTAGCTGCCACAGTGCTTCAGCCAATTTGTTTAGGAGACAGTCCTGTGGTTCTTCCAATACATTTGCAAGTAGCAGGAAGCACTACTCCTCAGATTGCTCCCAATAGTAATACTCCATATGTTATGACCACCCAAGGTCCAGTTCCACTGCCTGTTCTTTTAGAGCAGCATGTATTTCAGCATTTAAATTCTCCATTAGTATTACCTCAGAGTTCACCATGTGCTCCCAGTTCCATTCATAGCAATCTGTTCCAAGGTTCTGCTGCTCCTATTGGAAATCCCCAACTGTTAGATCAAAAACCTTCCAATCCAACTCAAGATCCTGTCCTGCCCCCTGTATTTCAGACACCAGGATTTGCTGCTGTGTTACAAGACCTCTTTCCTACTCAAGGAGCTTTGAGCTCTTCACCCTATCAGTCATCTCCAGAATGTCCCCTTCCATCTCAGCCCTTCAGTTCTCCTTTGTCTCCATTGGTGCCCCCAGCCACCTTATTGGTGCCATATCCTGTGATTGTGCCTTTGCCAGTCCCAGTCCCCGTCCCTATTCCCATTCCCATCCCAGTTCCTCATGGCGTTGAATCTAAGGTTAACTTAGACTACTCCAAACCAGCTGCTTCCTTCGTTTTGCATTCATGCAAAGGTACCCAGACTCCTTTGGAGAAGGAAGAAACAAAACCATGTGATTTTATCCACCCCAGAGGAATTTCTCAGTTGAATCGGCATACTGTCATTAAGATGAGTAATGAAATTGAAGTCCTTGATCTTTCTATGAAAACAACTCCTTTCCTTAAGGAAAACTATATTAGTTGCCAGAATGCCCCCAATGATGGTGCTTTGGACTTGTCAGTTACATCTTTTCCGAAAATGAACAGTATTGAGACAACAAACTTGAGCTGCTCTGGATCCATGATGGACAGAACTTCTCATTCAGTGGCAGATAAACCTCATGACATCCCAACCAAGGTTGAAAGCAGAGTGATCAGTTCCAGCTCATCTGAACTCCTGAGACAACAGTCCAAATGGCTGGTGGATCAGAATACTGCAACTTGTGAACCCACAACTGGCAATAATATAGAAATTGTGAGCACTTCACAGACAGCCAAGGTGATAGTTTCTGTCAAAGATGCAGTACCAACTATTTTCTGTGGTAAGATCAAAGGCCTCTCAGGGGTTTCCACTAAGAACTTTTCCTTCAAAAGGGACATGCCTCAGGACTCAGGGCTGCAATGTTACGATGTGAAGAATCAGCCTGAAGTCCAGGATAATGCAGAAGCTCTTAGAAAACCTATCAAAAACAGGAATGTCAAGTTAAAGAAAATGAACTCGCAAGAAATACACATTCTTCCTATTAAAAAGCAACGACTTGCAGCCTTTTTTCCAAGAAAATAATTTATGAAGTTTTAGAATGTTTTAAGGTATAATAATTATAAGTACCGTAATGATGCACTTCATTTTAAATTACATTTAAATTTTAAACTATATTTAAGTTATTTCAAGATGGAGGATTAAAGAGGGGTGGGGTAGGGAAGACAGAAGAATATATCTTGATATATCTTTCCAATGCAATGCTTCCCTCCTCACCATGTTTTGTCCCAACTTTTCATTAAAGTAAATAAAAAGCAACATATTTTTCAAGTGGATTGCACATTTTCAGCTTTAATGGAATACAATGAATGAGCAAGTCAGAGGAGTAAGAGCTATTTTCACTGCCATAAAGTGCTTTGATGATGTAATTCTGAACAGTAAGTAGAATGGAACTTTCAGAATAAATGTTTGTATGTGTTAGCATAGTTGTTGCATTTCATATTTTTATAATATGAATAACCTGAAACTGTATTATGGCTAGTGTATTCATATTTATTTGTATCATTTTTCAGATTGTTGGGTTATTTAGCCATTTTCATCCTTGGTGCTCATCCCCCATGTATAATAATGATATAGTTTAAATAATCTTTATTGAGACAAAATTCTATTACCAGTATTAATTTTATAGCAATGATTTCTATAGCAAAAATTGAGGCAGTCTAGCAGAAATGCTTAAAAGGATGTAGAGGTAGACCTGGAGAAACAACAGGCCACTTAATAATGGTTCAAAGCTATGACTGACACCACAAAACTACATACAACTCTGTTTCAAAGTTATGACAGCTACAGTAGCCCCATGATCATTTGCCCTTATGATAGACCACAGGGATGCTGCATTGCCCCCCCATACCTCTCTCTCCTTCCTCCCTGTTCCAGATCTGCTGTGCTCGGGACTGCTCTCCATGCCTCCTGGAAGCAGCCACTATTTTCCAGACCCCAACAAATCCTTGAGGAAATGACAGTTGCTTTCAGACCTTTCTGTGCTGGTCAGGTGGCCATCAGAAAGCTACAAAGCTCTCCTGCCTCTGCCTAAGCTTTGAAAAGCTGGTGCCCTGCATAAAAGGTGGTAGCTTCAGGACAAGCTTCCCAAAACCTTTCTCTTGCTTAACTCCTTCCCTCTCTCCCCAGAAAGCCACATTTCTTCAGTAAAGAAACAAATAAACAAAAAAGAGTGGGAGGGACAGACTTGTTAATTCCCCCCCCCCGCCCCAATTAGGTGCTAAAACTAAACTCTCTACCTCTGCTCTCCAATCTCCATCCCTTTTAAAAACCTTCCCTTGACTCCAGGTTGAAGAGCAGAGGAGCAAAAGCAAGAAGGAAAGAAAATCTTTCCTCAACTTTTTCCTTTAAACTGGAAAAGAAAAAAAATTATCTCAAAAAGTACTGTAAAAAATACTACAACAAAATGGAGGAGGCTGGGTCTTTGCAAGCTTCAGCTCTCCGTCTGAATGCCTGTAGAGCCCAACTAGGTCTTAAAGGCTAGACTGTAGATTGTAGACTATTTTGATATCTGTTTTTGCTGTGCTATATTTGTGCCTTGCTAAAAAATTCTAACATTCCTTGTATTGGATTCCTATGATTTAAGATTAAATTTAGAGTCATAGCTCAATAATGCTGTCTTCTGTGCAGATGTCACTACAATGAAAAATGCTATGCTTTATTCTACTTTACACTGCATCCTGAGCCACTATACCAGGGGTAGGCAACCTCGGCTCTTTTATGTCTCATGGACTTCAACTGCCAGAATTCCCAAGTCAGCTATGCTGAATTCTGGGAGTTGAAGTTCATGAGTCATAAAAGAGCCAAGGTTGCCTACCCCTGCACTATACTGATAATAATATTGATATTTTGAAAGATAACAAAATAAGTAATACAGTGAAATTTGAAATGTAAGTCTGACACCAGGTTTAACCACTTATCTCTAATTTATATGAGCATGGCATCCTAAAGGCTTACAAATCCTTATGGATTCCTAGTAATTTGGGGAGATATTTCTAGTTATGTACCTTGTTTTTAAAATGAGGGACTTTTCTGAGCATACATAAGTAGACTGAAGATAGGACCTTGAATTTTGGTAATGAAATGGATGGGTAAATGATTGAGTGGTTGATGATCTCTGATGGATCCTACTTGTTATAAAGACTCATCCATTTTAGAAACTATTCTAGAATGGGAAGACAAAAATTACTTCTTGTATCCTTTGAATTTGGAAGGAGTTAATCAATAGAGCTTTTTAGAATAATTTTATCTTTTATATCTAAAGTCACAGGAAAGTTGGAATATTGTATCTATCTTAATCTTGCATCTATGAAGCATTATGAATATTGTTAGACTTGCAACATCATAATGCTTCATAGATACAAATCTCTGATGCTTATTTTCAGTTTGGTTCTACATTCAGGGAACTGACGGATGAACTTTCTCCAATTGTTCATTCTATGATTATGGCTTTGAGGGTATGACTATGGTCCTGGATCAATGAAAATATTAGCATATTTTTCTCTTGATTTAAGCAAGTTAACTGGAAAATGAATGGTCAGAACAAAGTCTTTATTATAGAAGGATTCTTAACAAGATATCATTCACTTGGACTTGAAATCTTCCTTAAACTATAATTAGAAAATCAGTGATATAAAAAAAATTCTACTTTGTAAAATATTAGTGCATGTGATTGTGATAAAAATAATCAATGGATGGCTCACTATGGTTGGCTTTTACCTTGGTTTGAACATGAAAATAGTAGCCACAATTGATTTTCTAGCTAAATCCACATAAAGAAAAGATACGGTCTTATACTATATTTCTGTTGGACTTCTGTATGGCTTATAACACTATTGATCATACTATCCTTTTAGATCTTCTTGGTGGAATAGACAGTTGGGAGATTATGAACATAACTCATGGTATGTTAACTTCTGACATCTGCAGGACTGAGTTCTTTGTGCATTCAAAGAGCAACATGACATAATTGGAACTTTCATCTAAGAGGTTAAGTGAATTTTCATTAACTTATGCAGATAACGTGTACTTCTATACATTTTCCTTATCTTAATATGGAGATGATGTAAGATTTTAAACATTGGTGAAATAGCATTGATGAAGTATTGTTTGAAATTCTGGTGGAAATCTTTTTGTAACTGGTGCACTGCTTGTTTCTATGAAATGTTTATTTTAACAGTGGTTTCTTGGGTTTTGATTTTATTATTTTGCATGCACTAACCAAAATTTTGCAGTCAAATAAAATTGATTTTAGCTCCTTTTAATGTGTTGACGAAAAAAAATAATGTCCAAGAAACTTTGATCATAATAATGAAAGTTATGTTGTTTTTTATCTATCACAGTAAGTACAGGCTGCGCTACTCAACTGTCAACATAAGAAGCTATAAATCACATCAAATTACAGTGCTGGTTATAGATGACTGCATTCATTAAGACACTCATATCATAAAATGTAATCAGGATTTATCCATTTACATTATTTTTGTTGGGATGGTGCCACTCCAATCTTGTTTTACATTAAAAGGGGCTATTACCTTTTTTTATTGCAGGCATTGAACTGGGAAGTCTTAGATTCGTTCTCAATATGGAATAAATAATTCATTTATTTATTGGGTGGGAAGGGGAGGAATCAAGTAATAGGAACTCAGATTTGAGATAGATAGATAGATAGATAGATAGATAGATAGATAGATAGATAGATAGATAGATAGATAGATAGATAGATAGAGTCTCTAATTATGCTAAAAATACGAATCCTGGATAAATCCATGCTATAAAATAATCCGAACACCAGGATAATACTAAAAACAAAACTTGTTTAATAAAAGCTAAGTCTTTCGTCGGTCAACATCACCAACATCATCAGAGCATAATGCAAGATTGCTGGGAGTCCTTCAAAGCTGCCCGGCAGCATAAGAAAGACTCCCAGCAATCTTGCATCATGCTCTAATGATGTCGGTAGTGTTGACCGATGAAAGATTTAGCTTTTAATTAAACAAGTTTTGTTTTTAGTATTATCCTGGTGTTCGGTTTATTTTATAGCATGTGTGTGTGTGTGTGTGTGTGTGTGTGTGTGTGTGTGTGTGTGTAATGTATATATATACACCAATCAGTAAAAACATGATTCCTGGGTATATTCATATCACAAAGATTTAAACAAAACACGAGCACCAGGAAGAATTCAATACTAGAAAAAATTTAATAAATACCGAGCTTTCATTGGAAACTACCAACATCGTCAGGGTTCAGTGTTAGTCAATGTGAGAAACCTATATAGGATTAATCAGCACTTGCATCCGGCTCCTGGACCTCATTACCGGTCCTAGCTGATTGGGCTGTATTCTGAAAGTATCCACAGCACCAATATCCACCCTCTTCCTGCTTCCCTTTCTTGCACATGCATCACTGCCCATCCCCTCATCACAAGTTCTTAGGCTAAGCGGAACCTTTTCCCCCCCCTTTTTGGGTAATCATTACCTCTGTGTCTCCCCCATTCCCCCTTACATTGTTCTCCTTACCAGGGGTTCCTGAATATCACTTACTCATTCCTCCCTTTCTCCTGTTGCACATCTCATTCCAACTCCAATCAGCTCCTCCCACCCCATTTGGCTGTAAATTGGACATTTCTCCCTGTTCTATGTCTTCCACTCTCCTCTTACTCTTTACACCAACAACATCTATGTACGTATTATCTCCCCCGGTTTCTGTCCTCTTCTCCCCTTTCCCATCATTCCCTACACCCACGGCATCTTCTTCAGCACTACCCTGTGACTTCTGTTGGTGTCTACCACTCTCACTTAACATTAAATGTCCACGTTTGCCTTCCATAGAGAGATCATCATACTGTGCGTGTAGATGTAAACACTTTTCATCCGTGGTCCTACACATGCGCATCAAACGGGTTGACAGAGTAACTCCCTCTTCTCCCGGATGCAGTGGGCTGTCATTGCAGAGCCTTTAGCTCTGCATCCGGGTGATCTCTCCTTGGTTCCGCTCCCGTCTTTGTAACATAATGTGACATAATGTCCATATAGACATCCCAGGTGCTATTCATCCGACAACCTAGACCCTCCATCACAGGGGGCCATCGGTGCACCCCAGTCCCTCTCCCCTTATCAGGGGGTAGTGTTCCTTCGGGACATGACGGGGAACACAAAAAATCCCCCGCCATGCTGGGCGTTGTTCCTTCACCATCTGGTAGTCTTCTGGTTCTCCGGAGAAGCATACCTGTCTCCGGAGGTGGAGAATTCATCAGCTGGCGGTCAGTCACCAACAAAACATCTGAGGACTGCCGAGGGATAGTTGTTCCTACTGTGATCTCATTCTCTCGGTTATACGGCACCCCACCTAATTGCCTTCATTGGATTGGACAACGACGTATACTCCACGTCCTCAATGTCTGGTGCGCTAGACAAAGGTCAATGTGTCGATTAATTGATTCTTTATCAGAGAGCCATGCTTCTTTAAGTAGCCGGGCCCCTTTTGTGGTATCACTAGACAGAACATGCACTTTGTCAAAATCAAACTGGTGGCCAAATTCAGCCATGTGCGTCCAAACTTGAGAATATTGTTCACCCCTTTTTATAGCCAATTTGTGCTCATGGAGCCGAGTTTTTAATCTTTTGGAAGTCTCTCCCACATAGTTACTGCAGCAGTTCTTTTTTTAAAAAATATATTTTATTGGTTTTATAGTTTTAACAGAAAGTGTTTGAGACACACCGAGGTGTTTGGGTAAACACAAATTCCAACATAAAATCACACAATAACAACTCAATTTAATACATTCGCTATAATCTCTCTATTTCCCTCAAGTAACATAATAAATTTAATATATTTTATTTCTATCCTACATTTCTATTACTACTAAACCTGTTTATTAAAACTTTATCAATTTTAATTACCATAATCAAATGTTTTACATCAATATATTACCCCTTCAAATATCTCTTGCAAATATATTCAAATTCTTAATCTCTCTCGTCCCTTTTTTATCACCAATCTTATTTATTTCTTCCAATAATAACTAATTTAGTTAAAAAAGACAATATTATCATATCATATCAAATCGTATTATTATACACAAATATCTCTTAATTAATTAAACATTACACATATATATAGTTATCATTTTCTTACTTCTAAATCTAGATCATTTGACTTATTTCATTTCCATTCATTAAACAAACAAAATTCCATCCAATTAATTACCATATCAAAACATATTATTATGCACAAAAATCTCCTAATTAATTAAGCATTTCAAAGTTCCAGTCTAAATCAATCTTTTACTCCAAGAAATGCATTCTTAGTCTCTGTAAAGCCAAGTTTCTTTTTTCATTTCACATTTAACTTTCATATTTCCATACCAAACATACTTCCATAAAGCAAAAAAGTCATCAAACTAAATTAAACACACGAGTATAGTTGTAGATTTCTTACTTCTAAATCTAAATCATTATCCTTAAAACAATCCATAGAACCAACATTGCCTTTTAATCCATTCAACAATTTTTACTAATTTAAACACGCATATGTATAATTGCATTTTCAGCTCTAAATCATTATCCTTAAAACAATCCATGAAATCAACATTGCCTTTTGCTCCATTAAACATTTTTAAATTTGTTTTTGAATCTAATTCTGGGTTTCTTTCTATGCCACACCAGCTTCCATAAAGACGCTTCCCTTTCAACCAGTAAATCCATTCTCGATGCTTGTAGTAATCTTTGAGCAAATGTTTGTCCCCTTTCTCTGTAGTAAGCATCTTTTTTCTCTTTCAACCAATAAATCAATTCTTATTGCTTGTAATAATCTTTGAGAGAGTATAAATTTCTTCCTCTGTAGTAAACGTCTTTTTCTGTTCTCTTTGCGATGTAGTTGCTTTGTATTTTGAAGTCTTAGTCTTTGCTTCTTCTGGTTCTCTAAGTTGTTGAAGAAGGGATTGTCAGATGAAGTAAATTCCACTTCTATCTCTGTAAATTCCTCTTCTGGCACATTTTTATTTATGCCATAATCAGTTGTAACCTGGACATCAGTTTGGGCAAATATAGTAGAGTCTCTGGATTTTAATTCTGAAGTACAGTTTTTAAATGTAGCACAAATTTCACTGCAGCAGTTCTTACAGTCGATTTTATACACCATTGCAGATTTCTCCATGTTGGGGAGTGAGTCCTTAGGACACACGATCTTAGAACATGTCTGGCTGGGTCTATGGGCCACCTTCATGTTGTGGCGGGCCAGTAATCTGGGAGAAAGGGGGGGAAAGGTTCTGCTTAGCCTAAGAACTTGTGATGAGGGGATGGGCAGTGATGCATGTGCAAGAAAGGGAAGCAGGAAGAGGGTGGATATTGGTGCTGTGGATACTTTCAGAATACAGCCCAATCAGCTGGGACCAGTAACGAGGTCCAGGAGCTGGATGCAAGCACTGATTAATCCTATATAGGTTTCTCACATTGACTAACAGTGAACCCTGATGATGTTGGTAGTTTCCAACGAAAGCTTGGTATTAAATTTTTTCTAGTATTGAATTCTTCCTGGTGCTCAGGTCTTTGGTTATTTGTGTTTTCTCCCACGTAAAACTGGAAGTGTCTTGGCGACGTTTCGACGAAGTCTCATTCATCATCTTCAGGCTGGTGCCTTCGGCTTCGTGCTTCTAGGAGCAATGTGTGTTTGTAGCTGTTTCCTCCTTTTAACTGCCAGTGGGGGTATGAACTGATTGGATGAGAGCTTGGCTGTATTCTGATTGGATGGAGATGTATTCTGATTGGTTAGGATCTTGGCTGTGCTCTGATTGGCAAACACCCGCGAAAACCTCAGAAAACACACATATATATATATATATACATATATATACATACATATATATACATATATATATACACATACATACACATACATACATACATACATACATACATACACACAACACACACACACATACATACATACATATAGGTCTTTGGTTATTCGGGTTTTCTCCCGCGTAAAATTGGAAGTGTCTTGACGACGTTTTGATGAAGTCCCATTTGTCATCTTCAGGCTGGTGTTTTCGGCTTCGTGCTCCTAGAAAGACGAAGCCGAAAACACCAGCCTGAAGATGACGAATGGGACTTTGTGAAAACGTCACCAAGACACTTCCAATTTTACATGGGAGAAAACCCGAATAACCAAAGAACTACAAACACCCACGAAAACCTAAGAAAAAACACACACACACACACACACACACACACACGCTATATATACATGTGCATGTTTTTAGTAGAAACTGATGCTGCAATTTTCCTAATACTGCTATAGATTGATCTACAGATTTTGAATTCAGACATCTATTTGCTTTTCCATACTGGAAAAGCTACTGTGTGGTTCATTTTGTTTGAAATAATGTCACTTTAGAAACTTTTTTTATGTACCAACTTTTCATAATTTGGTATGTGGTAAATGCTGAGTAACTAGAATTCCTATGATAAATCTAAGATGTAAACATAACTAAAGAACATAGAAACTGCACAGAACTATATGGACATTTTACATCTGGGCAATAAAATCTTTCTTATAAAGAACCTTTCAAAAACTAACTCTGAGCAATTTTTTTTGATATTGCCATAATCTGAAAAATTAGTGATGGTTTGAATTATAACAATAATACTAGAGTTTGTGTCTAACATTTGGAACCTATAGCAGTTTATCTAGTTTTGATCTCTAATTAGACACCTAAAGAACATCTTCATTCTCTGCCTAGCAATCCAAAATCCTTACTGAACTTAATTGTTCAGGAGGTTGGTTTTCCCATCACCGTATACCTGCTCATTGCTCCTAGTGTTACACCAATTGTCCAATAAACTATTTTTCTTTGATCTTTTCATTGGTTTGTAGCAAAAGTATTCTGCAGAATCCAATCTGAGTCAATCAATGGGACCATAGGTGTTGGTGACACCTCTGGTCCTGGTGACCGACTCAGATTGGATCCTACAAAATTATCCTGGGAATGTATATTTGCCTTCATTTGCAATTCTACTAGCTGAACTACTGTTTTGATTACATCTAATGCAGTATGTTCCTATAAGGAGACAGCAGATACTATTTTGATACCATCTTGTTTTCATTTCATGATCAACTGATTACATCTTTGCTAATCATATGGTTCATCAGCACAACAGGGGAATTTAGAAAACCTACTGCTATGCACCAAAAAGCACCATCCACATTTGCAAGAGGCCTAAGCCTTACTGTTTGAACATCATTTCAGATTTCTGCAATTGTTCTTATTCTCAGAAAAAAATATCTAACCTAAACTAGCCTAGTTTTAGGCTTAAGAGTAGTAGACATCATTAAGACTGCTTCAGCAACAACATTGCATTGTTTTGTGTACTGCTTTATTGGGATAGCTGTTTGGCATTCCATTCTGTATTGCAGGGCATGCAAAATGTAGCAAATTCTGGGGGATCAAATGCCCTTTGTTTTGTTACATGTGTTCTGTGAGCAGACAAGAAACTCTTGACTTACAAATTTAGTGCTATTTATAGTGTTTGAAATTCCTTGAAGCATCAGCACTGAATCTAGGACTTTCTGTATGCAAATAATTTGTACTTGAACTATCTTCTCTTCCTGTCATTTCATGTGTACTAATAAAAGGACAGTTAGAATGTTCCAATTTATTTTAGATTTATATTCTGCCTTTCTTTCAGGGACCTGAGCAGTATGGACACCATTCTCTCCTCCAATATTTGTCAGAACAATCCTGACTAAACCGTGACTAAACCTTCACCACCACACTGCATCATCTGAACCCTACACTTACAAGCATGTTAAAAATTCAGATACTTCATGAAAAGTATATCACCATACTACATTTGTGTGGGGTCTTCAGATGATCTTTAATTTTAATTCTGGAATAAGGAATTGACCAATAGCCTGCTCTCTAGATTTTATTCTTGCCTGTTCTAACAAATTCTGTGGATTATGCAAAAAGAGCATTTAGAATTTTCTAAGCATTTGAGTTATCTAATTAGATAGCCATTACAATCATCAGTAAAACCTTTCTATTTCAAGAAATATTCATATTATTTTCAAAGAAATCTGATAATTTACAGTATGTTAACATCAGTGTTTAGAATTTCACTCAAAGATTATTTCTGTAAACTGTTTCAAAGATTAAATCCCTTCAAACCATGTATTTTATATTAAAGTATATTTTAATCGATGTATTAGTAGCTACCAAACACGGTAATGAGATTAGTCAGTTACAGATTTAAGACATTACATTACAAAAATAATTGACAAGTAAATATCAAGCAACTTTTATTTTTCTTTAGATGAGAACATCCAGTTGAAAATAATGAAAAATGTACCTAACATAATTTGTATCATGTCATATATAAAGTTAAAATTTCAGTAGCATTCTTGTTTCATAAGTAAGTTTGTATACATGATGTAGTATACATTATTTGCACTATTCAAAGACATATTAGCAAAATGAATAAGAGAAACCTCATGGTCTAAAATATTGTGTTGTTTTATAACCACTTTTAACATATAAAATTACTTGAATAACATTTGTGACATTTTATCTGCAATCCAGAAAACAACTAGATTTTTGTAAGATTGTTTGGTATTTGAATACAATTTTGAAATATCCTTTAACAGTGTCTGAAATAAGTTATACTAAATGTCTTATTTAGTATCAAATTTGACTTTTCTCCCATTGCCAACACACCCTTCAAATCTGCTGCAATCTCTAGAACAAATTTATGAAGCATATAGATGCAAGATGAAGAACAAGAAAAATTCCAATGGTACCAGTGGAAGTTCATTGGCGTAATATATGTCACCTTTAAAAATTACAAACACAATTATGTGCCAAATACAAGCTATCACATTTCACAATGAGATAAATAGGTGTGTTTATGTAACTTTGACTGAGAGAAATAGGCATCAAAAGATATAAAAGATATCACATACCTGAGCATATATAAATAACTGTAATGGTTAAAGAAAGTTATATATTGGAGATGTTGTACAGTCTTATGAGAAGTAAAGTATAATATGAATGCCAGAAGTTCATCAGAAAATAGGATATCACCAAAGTGATCTCATTTAAATTCAGCTTCAGTAATTTAAAGAAATGCATCGCTTCAAAAAAGATTTGCAATTTTGCCATTTTTAGGTAAACCTGAGTAATCAGTGTATTATTAATACACTAATATAATAAACAAGGCATTTTTAAACAACAAATGTGTATTTTAACTATTTTTCATATAAAAAGTCAGTAAAAAATATAAAAACTACATTCCTTTCTATATCTTATCTAGCAACACTTGGACAAATAGAATGTCTGATCCTCTATTCAGCAAAAGTACATAAATTGTCCCTCATATTATATTGGCAGTGACAGCAAAGTATTTTATTATCAAAACTTTTTGTAAGTTGCAGATAAAGCACCAAGATTCAGATGAATTATACATCCAAGTGTAATTCAATTCCTTTCTTAAAAGAAGTCACTAACTTTTTTTATATCTGAAAGACATTAGAGAGGCATCCTATTCTTTTCCATATATTTTCCCAGAATAAAATGGCACAGCGCCACATAAGAATTCATAGTGCCAAATATTCCATAGTGCCAGAAGTTGCCCTGTATGTATCTGTCCATTAATTATTTCTTCTCCTCCCTTCCCCTTCTCTCCATCCCCCACTATAAAATGAGAAACAAACCAGACAGGCATTAATGAACAGTATGAGGATATATTCATCCAGCAAAGGCCATTCACATGCAGTGGAAAGTGACTGAAGGTAAAGTTTTGCAATTAATTAGAAACTTTACACAGGCTGAAATCCTTCTGGATCCTACACAAGATGGTGTGTTTCATTGTGTTCCTTCCTGCTGACATAAAATCATATTTTAGAATGCAAAAGGAAATCTGTTTAGGCAGTTATTTTCCACACTTCACCAGGTCCTCATTAGGGAATCTCAACATTATGTGACCCCATGTTTTATTGGAACAAATGTGACTGGTCTTAGGACACAGCTTTATGATATATTAACACCTATAAACTAGGGAGAAAATGTATAATGCAGATTTTGTTTATGATTCAAAACAAACAAAAACCTGCAGTTTATCATCTGTCACAGTGCAAAAATACTTTTAAAACGCACTCTTAAAAAAACTTGAACACTATGTACAATATATCTTTATATTAGATGGAATTTTAGTACAATGTTTCTTATATAGTCGTGAGCAAAGTGAAAGTTATTGCTCACTTGGGAGCTGGATGCTCATATCAGCCATAAGAAGTTCCTTCTTAAAAAAGAAATTATTTTCTCCTTAAATTGTCAACATGCTGTAAAAATGCATTTTCATAATTTAAAATTGTAAAAAGATAGCTTTTTTTGCACACAACATATACTTACAAGTATATGGCTATTGTTTTTATGGAAATATGCTTCACATAATATATGTATGTGATTATAATAATAAAAGAATTAATTAATTAAAAATAATACTTCACTCATCCCAGCATAGAAATTCAGCCATTTTGCAAAAAAATTCCACATTTGATTTTTAAAAAATAAAAAATAAAGATCCTTTGGAATTCAGCTGTTTTGGTTCTGAATGAAAATGCATCAACTGAAGCTGAAGAAGTGAGAATGTATTTTTCAGTTTTTCATATAAATACTCTTAGCACTACTTCTTCCCTGCATATTTTAAAAAGTTATTAAATACAATAATGTGAAACTTTTAACATTAAATTCTATATTTAAGAAGTATCTATAAAACAATGCTGATTTAGGATATTTCTTTCTGATTAGATTAGTAGAACCAACATGCTGGAAATTTGTGAGCTGAGTGAGATTATTTGATCCATTCGATCAGGCAAAGTTTCTGCCCTATTATATATAGTTGTCTTTTTGAAGCTGACTGGTTGTCTATTTAAAATGCAGCACTATCACTGCATTTGCTGCCTAGAACTTTCTTTTCTTAAGTCTTTCTATATGATAACACAGTTTTAATGCTGGGCCCAGTTTCAAACCCATATACTTCATTATCATATCACTCCTCAATAACAGAAGAGCCTTCCCATCAATTTCCTGTGAGGAAACAAGATGACAGTAATTAATGACTAGTTTCAGAGCAAGAATATTACTCTAGACTGACACAACACAACCCTCTCTCTCACTTCATCTCTTCCAAGAGACAAACAGAAATTCAAATCTGAACATCTTGGAAATTTTCAGAAGAGACTGACAAATCTTCAGAATTTATATTATAAAATTTACAATTTATAATTATATATAATTTATAATGTATTTCTAATCAGTTATATATAGAGAGAGCTGCAGTATTATGACTTGAACTAGGCAAAGAAGCTTTGGATCTGGTATGGTTACACCCTATCCATTTCTCAATGCAGAACATGGAGCTTTATGACCTTGTCCAGATCTTGTGACCTCAGGAAAAAGTTCATTCAAGCCTTTGGGGAGAGAGAATGAGATCCCTCATGTCATTCCATCCGGATGACCCCACTTGTCATCTTTTATCTTTAAATTTAATTACTGTTAATAATTGTTTAATTATAATTTCTTTGTTGTGAGTTCCCAAGTTTATTGGGAATCAGGTAACATACAAGTTAAATAAATAAATGCTTTATTTATTTATTTACACCTTTAAGTAGGAACATCAAAGGTGTACATACCAGATGAAAAGCAAATTTGTCTGCTTTGGATCTGCAGAAGCCTGAATCTGTGTTCTTTCAGTTCTCATTTTTGTTTAAACAATTTATTTTACTAGCTATGAGAGCTACACTGAATCCATCTCCATGCTGGTGATGGATAAACATTTAACATTGTTTCAAGGTCAAGTTATTAGTGGCCTGAAACATCTCCCAACCCTCAGGTCTTCCCAACCGACATCCATCATATCCCTTTTTGGCCTTTCTAATGTGAAGAATACCTGACTTCTAATGCTGATGGGGGAAGCAGCATCTGGAATTTGACAATCTGGTTTTCTTTTTTTCAGTCCCATCTCTGATCAAGAGAAGTGCTAATAAATTATTTGCCCCCATAACATTATCCCAGTTACCTTACTCACATATATCAGTTTAGAAAACAGAGACTAACAAATAGGTAAACTAATTGGAATCCATTTTAATCCTACCAAATTCGTCAACAGAGCAGGAAGAACATTTCACACATATGAAGTTATGTTTTCCTGTTCTAAGATTTTTCTCTGTATATTTTTATGTAATTAATAATAGTTTCCCCAAAACACAGCAAGAATTCATGGGACCTCAAGAGTAAGTTTATGTTTAAGGATAATTCTGTATCAAGCAGAACTTACATTGACACAAAATCTTTTCTAGTGCAAACTACAGTGATGGTTTTCTGCTTTCAATACTCTTGGAGGAAAAAAGCCCATTAGATTTCAGAAATATATTGGAATTTTTTTATTTCATGTGATTCTAGGCACTATTAAAAATAAATTATACTTTTCTTACATGTTTCCTGAAGAGTTCGGCATGGGGTGCTAATGCCTGAGGATCTGCTTCTTGTACAAATCGCATTACTTCATCAATTGACCATGTCGAAGGGTCTTTGCTGAAGAGATGGGAAGATTCCTGTTTTAGTGCACTGAGATCAGGTCCTGTGGTAGAACTTGCAGCTTAAACACACAAAAGGATGAAACTGAAGAAGCTGGAGAAATAACCAAGGCATTTTGAGGGTACATTCAAATAGCTTTTATTGGTGAATAGAAAGCAAAAACCTCCACATTATTTTCCCATTTTATGAGCGTAATCTGAAAATATCTTGCTATTGTTAATGTAGTGGTGACCTATACATTAGACACACACACACACACACACACACACACACACACACACACACACAATATGGGAAGGAATCTTTCCCAATCTAGTGGCTTCCAAATGTTGGCTCTCCAAATTCCTATTTATGACAGCTTCCAACTAAACATTCTGTAAATTGTTATTTTAGCACACCTGTACTAAGTTAGAAAGGCCATGATAGTAGCTTGTTTCTGTTAGTTATTAATCATACATGTTTATTCTTAAAACTCCTCTGTATTGGATTTTCCTTCAAGGACCAACGTGTATAATAACACTTATAAAACAAAGCAAAATTGCTCATTTTGACAAAAATAATAGATTATGGTTTGATTTATGTTGTGATTCAATTATGACAGAGATTACCTCAAAGAGAAATCCAGAAGCAGAAAACAGACAAGTATAATCTATGTAGTCTTTCTTTTTCTTTCTTTCTTTCTTTCTTTCTTTCTTTCTTTCTTTCTTTCTTTCTTTCTTTCTTTCTTTCTTTCTTTCTTTCTCTTTCCTTTCTTTTTCTTCTCTCTCTCTCTCTCTGCTAAATTAGCTACCCACGTAAGGATGTCAATAGAACAAAGTGAAGATTATGGTTTGGGCATGTCTGCTAAATTTGCTGATTCCTTTTGTAAACTTAGAATAATAAAGTGATTTTAGAGCCAGTTTTATGAATATACATATTTATGTGCACACAAACAAAGCATGGATTTTGAAAAAGCTTGAGAATACCTTCAATCCTCTGTTGCAATCTCTTTCTGGCAACTTCACAAAAACTTCTGTTCCCGGTAGCACTTGATAATTTATGTAGATTTGGTTCTGTGTTTGAGGTAGCAGATACTGAAGGAAGAGAATGCCTAAAATAGGCTGTGTTCCCTGAGGTATAATATTCAGTGGAATTCTGATTGTTAGGACTTGACAGGGTGACTGAATTAAGTGCAGAATCCATTGAATTCTCAGCAAACCTGTGCTCTTTGGATGTTTCTTCATTTGGCAGGGTTTCTGCTATACAGAATTTAACACAATCAGATTATTAGTAAAGTGATATCTACCATAAAGGTTTTATTGAAAAGTTTGCTTTAATATAAGTATTCCCTACTTAAGAAAACTTTACCAACATAAATAGATTAACAACTCTACAAGGAATACAGTATTACTAACTATCCAACTTTACTGACCATTCTATGTTATTTGATGCGAAAGATTAATTTTGGAAAAAAGGAAAAAAGAAAAATGCTGAAAGAGAAACACAAAAGAAATTGATCCAACTTATCAAATGTTTTGACATTGATAATGAACTGTCTAAAAGGTGAAGAAATAAGTATGGATTGTCATGCTGAAACCAAAGTATAGGAAAGGCATTTTTGCATGCTTTGTTCAACGAAGAAGAATCCTGTGTGTCAACTGTCCCACTGGGTTAGATATCAAAAGAAACTCCTGGGACATTTTTTTTTTACCAAGAATATAACTTTACTGAAGATTCCATATGGGTACAGAAGTAGAAAAGCCAATTCTAACGATTTCATGCTCAAACAGCATAGGAAAACATTCCCTTTCCCCCCTGGACATCCCATTGTCCATTCTCCACCAATCATTTGCACTCGCTTTGTTTTGGGAATGATCTGTCTGTCTCAGATGTTCCCAGCCGGTGACCCTGAGATGTTGGATCTATCTCAGGCTTCCAGTCAGCACCCTTGCATTCCAAATTTCCCTCCCAATCTTCCCTTACATTCCAATGCCTGTCCTCCCCCATCCCATTACTGTTGTCTGATTGCAAGTGGGGCTGCATAGGGAGTCAACCATGACATGCTGACCCTCCCAAAAGATGATTAATCCTACAAGGAAGCAAAAAACATTCGTATTACACCATGATTTCTTTGCACTATTTAACCTATTGGGGGAGGTCCAGGTACCTAACATGGAACCTCTGCATGAGTCTAGAGGCATGGACATTCGTTGCTGTCACCCATTCTGCCTCTGCCAAGGGAAACCCCTTCAATAAGACTAAATATTACAACTTCCCTTTGTAACATCAAGAGTCAAGAATCTCCTTGCTCAAAATGTCTCTCTCCTTCCCCTATAGGAGGGGGAGGCTCAATGGTCGGCATCAGCGGTGAGCTACGGAAGAGCTTTAACAAATTACAGTGAAACACTAGGTGAATGTGCCTGAGGGTTTTTTTGGGCAATTTCAATTTCACCATTACCAGATTCATAATCCGGATGATAGGGAAAGAACCTATATACTGATGCTTCAACTTCTTGCAGGGCTGCTCCAACTACAAGAACTTCATGGACAGGTACACCTCATCCCCTATTCTAAACTCTTTCTGAGGTGCTCTCTTCTTGTCAGCCTCTCTCTTCTGCACTTCCCTTGCTGCTTCTAATTTGTGCACCACTCAGGCAATGAAGTCAATGAAGGGGTCTCCTTAGGGAGCTCTGGCATAGGCACAAATTCCACATTGATGGTCACCTGAAAGGGGGTAAACCTGGTGCTGCTAAGTACATAGTTATTGTATGCCACCTCAGTGAAGGGCAGAGGTTCAGCCTAATTATCTTGCTGGTAGTTCACACAGCATCAAAGGTATTGCTCCATGACTGCATTCTTGTATCCACAGACTCCATTTATTTGAGGGTGATGGGTGGAGCCAAGTCCCTGGAAGGAGTCTAAAAGCTCAGGAACTCACACCAAAACGTTTATGTGAATTGCACTCCGCGATCTAAGATTATGTGTTTCAGAATGCTGTACAAATACTGTATGAACAATCTAGCTAGGAACTGAGCAGAAGGGATACTTGGGCACACTACAAAGTGTGCTTGCTTAGAGAATAAGTCTGTAATGACCCAGATCACAGTATTCCAAGAACTCTCCAACAGATCCCCAATAAAGTCCATAGATATCTCGCTCCAAAGGACCGTGGGCTTGGCCACCATCTGTAACAGTCCTGGAGGCTTGCTGGACAGCCTCTTTACCAAAGAACATACAGGGCAGCTGGCTATGTAGGCTTCTACATCTCTTCATCCATGGCCACCAAATCTCTCTCTTTACAAGATGAAAGGTTTTTACAAATCCAAAATGCCTTGCTGCCTTTGCATCATGGCTCCATTGCAGTACAGGTAGTCCTCGAAGTACGAACCTAATGGAGCCTGATTCATCAAATGAATCAGATTCAATTTTACAAATGTTTAAAATCAAATTAATTAATTAAATCAAATGGATTGTTAAATGAACAAAGATCTGACTTACTATTTCTTCAACTTTGTTCACTGATCTCTGCCTGAACTGAGAGGCCTTCCCGCTGCTGTCACTGCCCATCAGCTATTTGCTTCCACTCAGGAACTAAATGCCTGTAAGCAGGCTGCATCTCTTTTTGCAAAGAATTTTGCAGTTGCCATTAATTAGCTTAAGTCTCTAGCCAGGCACTCAGTGAGATAGGGGAGGGGTTTACAGAACTGTTGGTTTGCAACAGTAACAGAGATGGAAGGGACCTTGAGATCATCTAGTCTAACCCACTGCTCTCACAAGAGAGTAGTGTATTTCGGATAAATGCCTATCCAGTCTCTTCTTAAAAGCTTTCAGTAATGGGACACCCACAACTTCTGGAGGCAATTTAAATTTAAAACCTACAAACTACAATAATATATGCTAATCTCCAAAATAAAAGCAAGGAAATACAACATTACAGAATGCCTTGTGAGGAGGTTGGCTAGCATTTCTACAAGTATTGTACTTAGAAACAAATAGTAAGTACTTAAAAAGAAAAGCAGTTTCCAAACAGTTTACAAGCATTCTAGAGTAACAACAACAAAAAAAATTAAAATACTTACAGAAGCAGTTCTAGTCCTGAAGCAGCAGATTCTCCTCCAGCACTAACAAAAAAAAAAACTAGGTGCCATTTCAGCTCGGCTCGTTTGGCCATGTGACCAGAGACAAAAAAAAAGCCCTGCCTGCTTCATAAGCCGAATGGCCCAGGCAAATCACAGAGTTCAAAATGGCTTCGGCTGCAGCACGGACTGAATTCAAGTCACATGGCTACACAGACCTCTTTTTGCTTGCAGTTTTGAATTTCTAACGTAAGTACCCTTTCTGAATTAATTTATTTTTGTGAAAATTTGCTAAATAATCCTCTGGGGGATTACTTGTATTAAGATCCTCTGGCTCAATGGGATGTATAGTTTGCTCCCCATCCATGCCAGTCCGTCCATTAAGGACAGCTCACCTTTCTGTTGTTGGAACCACTCTTCCCCTGCCAAGGCTTCTTTTAGGTCTTTGGTCAGCAGTGATGGTGATGCTTCCTGTTCTCTTGTGAGGACTGGTGCTGCTACTTGTTTGCAAGGAATGATGGAATTGATGACCTCCTCTGATGTACTGTTGTACTGTGGCATTTGTGAGAGGGCATCTACCAAGAAATTTCACCCTCCCGGTGGATAGCGGAGAGTGAAGTTGAAGCGGTTGAAATATTGGGCCCATGGGACCTATTTTGGAGAGCCCTGAATGCTTCTAAGTTCTTGTGGTCTGTTCACACCTTGAAAGAAATCCTACTGCCTTCCAAGAATTGTCTCCAGGTTAGGAGAGCCCAGCAGACTATGTAGGTTTCCTTTTCCCAGATAGGTCATCGTCTCTCATTTTCCGAAAACTTACGGGACGTGTAGGCACACGGCTACAATTCTCCTTTGGCTTTCTTCTGGAGCAGCACAGCCCCCACAGCCATATCACTAGTCTCTCATTGTTTCAGATACATTAGGACTCTTTATACAGGTGCTCATGCAGTACGTCATTTATCAGCGGAATGAACATTGTTCGGGGCCCCTGTAGTCCAAACAGCATCACTCAGAACTGGTAACAGCCCAGGAGGCAGTTAATTGTAGTTTTCCACTCATCCCCTTCCTTAGTTCTCACTCAATAGTATGCCTCCCTTAAGTCCACATTAGTGAAGATCCTCCCCTTTACAAGGTTTCCCAACATGTCCAGGCACGATCTCAATTGCATAATCTGTGGGGCGGTGGGGCGGACTCCTTCTTGCTAAAGACTGGCTAGATCATGATATTCTTTTGGAATCCACGGCTCTAAGCAATCTTCTTCTAGTTTCCATTTTTGCTTTCTTAACCGCAGGCACATGACAGCTTCTTAGCACTTACACTAACTCTTGCTGGTTGGATATTTTCCTCTGCATTCGCCACTTGTTTCTATCCCAATGAACAAATGGGCTCCATTTTATCTGTCATGCCAGGTCTAGGACCATGGCCTATGTCATCTCAGGGGCCACAATAAATTGAATAACCTCTGTGTGGATCCTGGCTTTCAGTTTCACAGGTTCAGTTAGCTCGCTGGCACTCTGCCCATTATCAAATTGTATAGCTGGGAAAATGCTATAGGCTTCTTTAGCTTCCTTAAGCCTCATCCCTAGCTTCTCTACCATTTGGGGGCTGACTAGGCATCTGGTGAACCCTAAGTCCAATAAAGCTGTAAGGATCCCCTTTATTCCTGAGGAGGACACTGAAATATCCACCTTAGCTGTCAGATGATGGGGCTACTTACCATCGGGTCATCTTCTTCCTCACCGTCGCTCTTGTAGAAGAATGGCCAAGTCTTGGCAGAGGTTGAAATTCCTGCCCCCTCACTGAATGGAGGGGAGAACTCTATGACCTGTTGCCCTGCTTGAGTTTTCTCCCTTGGCCTTGGGGGAGTTTTTTTCTTCTTCAGTTGGCTCAGAGGCAGGGGAGCGGTCATCAGTCACGGCATGAAACACTTGGCACTTGGTTCCACCAAGGTTCTGGCAGGGTCTCTATCCTATGGCTGGAGGTGCACCCCTTTTTCCCCTTCTAGGAGCCACTCACTTCTCCACAGGGCAGGACTGACTCTCCTGCCCAGTGTGTTCATGGAACTCCATCAAGTTGATCTCTACCTCAGTGGTCACATGGTACCACGCTCGCAAGTTGCCCAGCACCTCCCCAGAGTAGGCAATTCTGGTACAGTTTTTTGTTCAGTCTCTGTCAGAAATGATAGACTAATAAGCAGTCAGGCCAGTCTCCCAAGTGGCTGGCTAGGTAGTGGAAATCTTGAATGTACTCCATTACTGGTTGCTTCCCCTGCTTCAGGGCATCGATGCAGGCTTCCGTGCCGGGCTGCTGTGGGCTCTTCAAACGCTCTCGCAGGGCTTGCATGTACGGGCCAAGGTTCTCCAGCTCTGGGGCATTTTCATCATGCAGTGACAACAAACATTTCAAAGCACTTTCTTCCAGATTGACCACAATGACATGGATCCAGGCCAAAGTGTCTGGCTATATCACTCCATAAAGCTCCATGTGGTGCCAGGCTTGAGCCAGGAAATGGGCTAGACGGTTTGGGCACCCATCAACAAGGGCCACCAGGGGAGTGGCTGGCACTCCTCCTGTATCAGGATGAATCCTTGGGGGGGAATACCAGCTGGACCACCGGTGCCAGGATTCCAGTTGCGGCTGCTTGTGCCAGAGCACCAACTGCAGCCAGGGCTACTGGTGCTGCTGGCTGCAATGGAGGAGTGGCAAAGCCTACTGCTGCTTGTGCAGGGGCTCTGGTTGTCGGTGCCACCAGCTGAAGAATAACAGTAGTAGTCAGTACCGCCAGGGTTCTCATGACTCCTGGCCTGTTGGCAGCAGTTGTGGCTCCCGGCATTGGTGTACTATGACTCTTCATCCCTCCAAACTTCTCCCCTCAATTGTTTCATGGATGGGCTGTGGCCAGTGGTCAGAAGATCAACAGGGTTGTCCCATTCAGCTAGTCACTTCGCTTTGCACTTGCTGCCTTGAACCACGTTGACCGCAGAAGGGAGAACTGGGTCTTCAGCCTTCGCTGCCTTGTCCACATTCATTGCCCAGCCTTTGCCAGATTTGTTGTCTTTGGCCCCTGCTATGGAACATCCCTCATTCACTCCTTAGTGGCTGCAGCCAGTTGCTCAGATTTCTCTTTGGTTTCGGGTGCACACTGGCTGGTTGCACTCCTGCTCCATACTGAGGTGGTGCTGGTTTACCCAAGCCAGGACCCCTCCCGGCTTCTTCTTCTCTTCTACGTTTTTGCCCGTAACCAATATTTCGGGGTTGACCTCCTGGTGGGATCCAGGTAGGCTATTTCTGTGAGAACTGGCGTAATGTCAACCATCCCAAAATAAACTCCTGGGACATTTTTTACCAAGAGTATAATTTTACTGAAGATTCCACATGGGTACAGAAGTAGAAAAGCCGGTTCTAATGATTTCATGAACAAACAGCATAGGAAAATTTTCCCTTTCCCTCCCCCCCCCCCAGACTTTCCACTGTCCATTGTCCACCAATCATTTGAACTCACTTTGTTTTGAGAATGGTCTGTCTACCTCGGACATTCCCAGCCAGTGACCTTGAGGTATTGAGTCTGTCTCACCTTCCAGGCAGCACACTTGCATTCCAAATTTCATTCCCAAACCTCCCGTATATATTCCAATGCTTTCTCTCCCCCCTCCCACTACTGTTGTCTGGTTCAGAGCGGGGCTGCATAGTGAGTCAACCATGACATGTATTAACTCCTAAAATAATAATTTGTTACCTAAATTGATGCCAGTTACTTTTTCAGAAATGAAGAAATTGAATGATAAATTGAAAATTGGAAGAACATTGGGGCAGGTGAAGATTATCTTCTAAACTGTTTAAAAGGATTGTGAATTGGGAATCTGTGGTAGCTCTCTACATATGGAAAGACAGTTTGCTAACTTCAAAAATGATTTGGAAAGAGTTATTTGGGTCTCAAGTACCTCTCTGATAAAAGAGATAAAGCAGAATGTCTTCTCTATGCTTCCATGAGATGCTTTACTCCGACTTACCCATTTCCATTATTCAGACACATCATGATCTACAAGGAGGGAATTTGCACAGCCTGAAGCAAACACATATCAATTCTTACGGCATGTTGAGTGATACCCTTCCCCCTAATAAGGGAAGGCTGCTAATTTCCTTTGACATACTGTCTGGATTTAGATCTCTCAGTAATTTTCAGGTAATCAATTTCCAATCTGATGCCTCAGAAGAGCTTCCTTCTCTCATCCCTTGTTATTTTTGTCTGGAAGGATTGAACTCATTTTGATATTTAAAATGCATTCCTGAATTTAGAAATATTTAATTCTAATCTGATTGATGGATCTGAAATTTCTATGAAGAAATAACAGTAAATTCTATGAGACTAAATTCTTCTGAGTGTATGGAAGCTTTGATTGTTTGTAAAATTTTGAATGTGTGTAATTCTGGATGGGATGCCCAGAACTGTAGTGAAGTGTGATTGACTGTCTTCACTTATGTTGTACATTATAACATTTGTGGCAGGATCATATTTATGTCCTTTGGGTGCCTTAAGTCTTGCAAAGTTTTAGCATCTCTTTAAAAGAAAACCAAATAAGTGGGGGGAGGGCTGTTTTCTGGAAAGAACTTAAAGCTTCACTTTACAAAGAGTTCAAATGTCTATTGTAGCAAGTTTAGAAATAGTTTAGAATCACTAGATACAACAGTATAGCAGTCACAACAGGTTCAGGAAAGCTTCTCTAGAGACAGATATGGAATACAAGATGGATGGGTGAAGGGCCACCTTAGTTAATAGTACATGCCTCATGGAAAATGCACATAGACCTTTAATTGTGATGCAATTCCTCCTGTCCATGTATTTTTCTATAGTATTTACTTCAAAGCATTCCCAATGAGGAACTTAATTATGAAATTAGAAAATTAGAAATCAGAATTCTTTATTGGCCAAGTGTGATTGGACACACAAGGAACTTGTCTCCAGTGGATAAGCTCTCAGTGTACAAACAACAAAGTGACAGGTCATATATCATAGCTCATAGTTACAATCATTAATCATAATATACAACAAATGATAAATCATAGATGATTTGAGATGAGAAATAAATATATCATTCATACAAAAAGTGGGCACTTTTTCCATAAATGAAAATTGAATCAGAAGCACATAACAAACTAATGAACTGAAATTAATGTTCTCATCTGTGTGTAATTGAGGGGGCAAGGTGGTTAAGGATGCTTTAATTATTGCCTATTTTGTATGTTTAATATACAAGGTTTGGTCATTGGTCAATGATAAAAAAGGCAAGAATTAAAACATCCATACTTAACCACCTTGTCCGTTTTTTGTGAACGTGCTGATGTTAAGTATACGTTAATTTTCAAAAATGGGGAAAGAGACAAATAATTCTGGGCATATTTACTTTTTCTCCATTTCTTTATTCTCTAACTTTTGCAAGCTACAATTCTGTCAAGCCCCCTATTTGTATATTAAATAGCAAAGCACATAATTACAGGACAATATAAAATCCATCAAAGTCTCTGGTAAACCCCCTAACTCTCTGAATGTTACCATTCAATTACTATTTTCTTTTTTTATATAATATTTTATTAATTTTGCAATTTTACATTTAGGTATTTAAAAAGCAACGTGGTGACTGGGTTAATCAATAGCTCAATAACAAAATCTTAGTACAAATCTCAAGCTACAACATCAAATATTTCTTCTCTTTTTCCCTTAACAATTACTGTCTCATGTTCAGATTGGTACATTTCTAATTATATCAATTCAATAAAGGCATCACTGTTACATTTATCAATAAATTTTTAGCTTATACATATCTTGATTACATTCAATCTTCATAAACAATCCATATCCTGTTATTAATTTTATTAAATTTTTAATTTCTTATCAATATTCCAATTTAACCTTTAATATTTATATTTTTCAGTCTTTGGGTAACCAAAATTTCCCTTATCTCACTTCATACCAAATTATTATATCCAAAATACATATTTTATCTATTTAAATATAATCTTGTTCTATTTCCTAAGAGTTATCTATTTCCCATCATATTTAATCATCTACTTAATAACACAAAATCCCCTTTAATAAATCAAGACCATTCTATATATTGCTTGGGTTAATCAACAAATCAAACATATTCATAGTATTTAACTTTCTTTTCCATTTTAAGTCCAATTTTTAAATATTGAGCCGATAAAATCCTTATTTTCAACTAGTTTCCAAATATTATAAATCTAAAAACCAAAATTCCCCTTATCTCAACATTTCCCCTTAACCCTCTTATTGGCAATATAAAATCCCCTCTAATGAGTCAAAGTCCCAGTTTTTTCAATTCTAGCTTTCTTCCTTTGCCATTTAGGCTTCCCTATCAACGCCTTTAAATCAAACAGATCTCCCTCTATTCTTACATGTGTTGTTTGAATTAAAGGAGACTATTTGATTACCATTTTTCTGGGAGAACTAGCCCATTTGTATCCATTAAATTGTCTCCCTGTTATTTCAGTTCTCCCTATTTGCTCTAATGTATTTGTCTTCAATTCAATCTGTTCCATTTTTTTCTCAAACTTCTGATTTATAAATAAAGTCATTTCCGTTTTCCATGTTGTCGCTTCCTTTTCTGGATTTTCTGTCAGGTGTACTTGATGATCAATTGAGTCCTCTGTCTTCATCTTTGGTTGTCCCACTTCTTCTGTTTTCTTCTGCATTGTTGGTTCTTTAGTTATGGTCAAAATTTGGCTTTATGCATCTAAGGTGGCATCTTGGTCTTTTGTTTTCGGTCTTATTTTATCACAAGCTGCAAGAATGCTTTCATGTATTGCTTTCATCATAGCAAGGGTTTTTTTCTTGTCTTCATCCATCTTTCTAGTAGAAGTTAGTTGTTACACAAAGATCAGTAAAAGTTTATAGTCACAGTTTAATTTTGCTGCCCAGCTGTTCTCCTACAGCTGAATCTTCAAACAAGTGACTCCAAGGTCAGGAAAATCTTATCTGAGTCAGGGCTTTGAGCCAAGTCTCTTTTTAGGAAATAACAAATTGCAATACCAAGCTTCACCACCAGATGCCACTGATACAGTTTAGATTTTTTTAAATCCCAAATTATTTAGAGTTTTTTAAGTCTGAATTATTTCTTTTTTGTGAGTAAAAACAAAAGTCTCCAATAGAAATAGGAAAAGTTTTAGTCCCCAAGTTTCAAAAACATATAAATCCAATTAGATTAAAGTTGTTCTTTTTAATGCTTTGATTCCCCTGGGTAGTCAGATGCCGCTATTCTTAGAGGGGGACAGAAATTCCTTTCCCTCTCTCCTCTGGGGGAAGATACTTCAAACAGCCTTTACAGGAAAAGAAGGTACTTTGGGCAAAGAGAAGTTCAAATCTCACCCAGTTTCATCCACGTTGCTTTCAGAGTGCTTACTAGTAGATTTGACTTCAGTTGTCTGCAGCCTAACGATGAGCCATATTGCTATGGCTGGTCTTTTCTCCATCAGTTTGGAGGGCTGCCCCGGATCAAGCAGGAGGGCTGCTGCCTTCCCACGATCAGGTGGGGGGTCCCCTCTTGCTCATCGCCTCTACAGGGCGACTTTCGACCCTTTCCAGGGTCCCCCAGCAAAAGAAAATCAGACATGGAAGACGGAGTCGCCTTCCAAGTGTCCGCAGCGGCAGTGGCAGCAAACCGAAAATCCCCATTCAATTACAATTTTCAATGTTAATAAAATAAGTAGAAAGAAGCTGTATTTCTGTCTTGGTATGACCTATTAACTTGAATCCTACTCAAAGGTCAGTTGTAGTCCTCAGAGTGAACAAGCTTTTGCATCCAGCCATTGAGGAAGAACAGTTTTGTGCATTCTATTATGGTTACAGAAAAAAAGTGGTGATGAAAAAAAGTTAAATATAGCTCTAAATTAATGTTATACAATGTACATTGTACAAAATACATCATAATATTAACATTCAATAAGAGACATGTCTGAGCCCTGTTATCTGGGAGAAGTTTGATCTGGTTGATCTTAAGGGTCCTCCCTCATAGTTGTGAGTTTGGCCATCTGGACCCATGCTTCTCCTGGTTAGTTAAGGCCTCCCAGGAGGTAGCATGTGGCTTGCTCCATGGCAGTTAATGCCTCTTTATAGGAGGTGGTGGTAGTAGTTGCATTGGGGGCAGTGGTGTGCCCTCTTAGATCCAGCAGTATTAAGACAACTTTTGTCCAGCCTTCAATTTACTATTTCTGTAGAAAGTTGTTGAAAGGGTGGTTGGGACTTAACTTCAGCACTGAATGAAAAGGATTATCTGGATTCTTTTTGATGACTATAATAAAAATCCCTCTCCATAATTTAAAGGTAAAATACAGCTATAATTAAAGCTTCAGGTTCATGACAGCATTCAATCAATTTCAAAAATATAAGGGTAGTATTTCTTTGTCCAAAATGTGAAGACCCCAAATATTGTTTTGAAAGAATGTCTTTTCTGCTTTTTATGTACAGTATGTGGAATTAAGATAGGTTTAATTATACTTAGCATACATTAGACTTGTTTCTTTTCAATTCTAATAGAAATCCTAATATATTTAAAGTTAACTGTAATTTGTCTGCAATCCAAACATTTGACATTATACTTAAGGCTGTAGTCCAGCTCAGCTTGAATCCTGATCCAAATGCTGTAAGTCAGGTGGTTTTTAATTCTCCTGAAACAGGACATAACTAATTCATCCAGTTTCTGAATCAGAATTCTAATATACAGCGATACCAAAAGACAGACCCCATAGGCCAATCACAATATTTTTTTCAGAGAAAATATTACTGTGCTTAGGAATGTTTAAAAGTCATGCATGAAAGAAGTAAGAATGTATTTAGAAGTAAATATAATGTTAACACAGTTTATAAAATAAAGTGTCTATGAGATCTGACTTTTAGAACCCTATATAATATTCAAAAGATCAATGTGCTGTTAAGGGCATGGTGTTGTACCACATGCCAAAAATAGAAAGAAAGCGTAAAACAGTCATTTTGGGCACCTGTTCGTATCTTAGTAAGCAGTAACTGGTTTTTCTCAATGAATGATTGTTGCAATTGTCATTATGACTTAGATGGGTAATGAATTGTTGTTGTTAGTTGCGAAGTCGTGTCTGACCCATCACGACCCCATGGACAATGTTCCTCCAGGCCTTCCTTACCATCTTCTGGAGTCCATTTAAGCTCACGCCTACTGCTTCAGTGATTCCGCCCAGCCACTTCATTCTCTGTCCTCCCATTCTTCTATTGCCCTCAATCTTTCCCAGCATTAGGTTCTTCTCCAGTGAGTCCTTCCTTCTCATTAGGTGGCCAAAGTACTTGAGTTTCAATTTCAGGATCTGGCCTTCTAAAGACCAGTCAGGGTTGATCTCTTCTAGGACTGACTGGTTTGATCGCCTTGCAGTCCAGGGGACTCACAGGAGTCTTCTCCAGCACCATAGTTCAAAGGCCTCAATTTTTGGGCGTTCAGCCTTTCTTATGATCCAGCTTTCACAGCCATACATTGCAACTGGGAAAACCATGGCCTTGACTATATGTACTTTTGTTGGCAGGGTGATGTCTCTGCTTTTTAGTATGCTGTCTAGATTTGCCATAGCTTTCCTCCCCAGGAGCGTCTTTTAATTTCTTGGCTGCAGTCCCCATCTGTGGTGATCTTGGAGCCCAGGAAGATAAAATCTGTCACTATCTCCATTTCTTCCCCATCTATTTGCCAGGAATTGAGAGGGCCGGATGCCATGATCTTGGTTTTCTTAATGTTGAGTTTCAAGCCAACTTTTGCACTCTCCTTCTTCACCCGCATCATGAGGCTCTTTAGTTCCTCTTCATTTTCTGCCATTAGAGTAGTATCATCTGCATATCTTAGGTTGTTGATATTTCTCCCGGCAATCTTAATTCCAACTTTTGATTCATCTAGCCCTGCCTTTCTCATGATGTGCTCTGCATGTAAGTTAAATAGGCAGGGTGACAGAATACAGCCTTGTCGGATTCCTTTCCCAATTTTGAACCAATCAGTGGTTCCGTGTCCAGTTCTCACTGTTGCTTCTTGACCCGCACATAGGTTTCTCAAGAGACAAATAAGATGGTCTGGTACTCCCATCTCTTTAAGAACTTGCCACAATTTGTTGTGATCCACACAATCAAAGGCTTTAGCATAGTCAATAAAGTAGATGCTTTTCTGGAACTCTCTAGCTTTCTCCATGATCCAGCGTATGTTGGCAATTTGATCTCTAGTTCCTCTGCCTCTTTGAAATCTTCCCTGTACTTCTGTAAGTTCTCGATCCACATACTTCTGGAGTCTAGCTTGTAGGATTTTAAGCATAACTTTACTTGCATGTGAAATGAGTGCAATGGTGCGATAGTTTGAACATTCTTTGGCATTGCCTTTCTTTGGAATTGGAATATAAACTGACTTTTTCCAATCCTGTGGCCACTGTTGAGTTTTCCAAATTTGCTGGCCTATTGAGTGTAGCACTTTTACTGCATCGTCTTTTAAGATTTTGAATAGCTCAGCTGGAATATTGTCACCTCCACTAGCTTTGTTGTTGCTCAGCTTTCCTAAAGCCCATTTCACTTCACATTCTAGGATGTCTGGCTCGAGGTCAGTGACCACCCCATCGTGGTTATCAGAGACACTAAACTTGTTCTTGTATAGTTCTTCTGTGTAATTTTGCCACTTCTTGGGTGATGAATAATAGAGATATAATAGTTGTTTTCTTTATGCTTAGTGATATGCTCAGTAACCCATTACTGTGAACAGATTTCTTTCTGAATTTCTCCTATTTTCACACAAGGCTGGCATCTCAGTCAAAGTGAACTGGCAAAGGATTGCTGGGAATGCAATGGAAAAGCTGTGAAAAAGTATGTGCTATGCTCAGAAGACATAGAAATCCTCTGCACTATAGTTTATCTGTCCTTTTGTTCCATTTTGGTGAAGAATAAAAAGATTATGGACCCTAATAACCAAATTTGTAAAGTATAAAAGTTGGGAATAGATGCACTAATTTCTTCACTAAATTCCATGCAAATATTATTCCATGCTAAAACCACCTTTAGGGTGTTTTTCCACTTAATGTTGGATAATGAAAGTTCTAGTTTTTTTTAAATTCACCATTGATTTTTAAAAGAAACGAGATAAGACTCCTTCCCTAGGACAAGGCAAGTCAGTTTCCAAGCTGCTAGATCTTTCTATAAAGCAGGTGGTAAGTCTTTGACTGTCCTAATTTTGATTATATCCATTGAAATAAACTAAATCCTTGGTAGATGGCTATAATGCTAGTGGCTATTTGGTCATGGAATATACAGTAAGGCTAAAAGCCAGCATTGCACCTGTCATGACTGACTATAAGCAAGCAAGCAATGTAAAATCAGGACTGAGTAAGCTGAGCATTTAAACACATAAAGATATTTCAGATTTATAGATTTCAACAAGCAACAGTAAATTAAAGAATTTATCATACTATTTTCTTACCATAGCAGTTGCATATCCATAATAATGCTATCCAATGTAGAAAAAGTATTTCTGTATGTATATGGTAACTCACACAACAACTGTCAGCAACTTTTTAAGGAAACTGCATTTTTCCAAGGAAAGCATATTTGATTTAAGAATGTGCTAGTAGCTATAACATGCATATTCTTAACCCCACTTTCCTCTTTGAATATGGATTGTTTTCTAGTCCTAATACAGTGATTTTCAGTATACCTTACTTTTAATTCTGCAGTGAATGGCAACAATGGCTGACCTTTTTTGGGGCTCAGAAGCTAAGTAGGGTCAATCCTCCTTGGTATTTGGACATCAGTCTACTAAACGCCATGTCTGCAGAATACACTGGGAAATAGAAGTCCCTGAAAAAAGTTTCTGAATTGTTGCCAAAAAATTACATAAGCATGTCCTGTAAGTCAAAGTATACTTTAAAACTTTAGAACTTGTAATTACACACATGTGGAAAAAAGTAAAACTATCTATTTTTTTAAATTCTTACTATATCACTGTGCACTATGATTCAAAGGAATTATTAGACTATTTTAAATTGCTTTTTTTTTATTCTAAACACAAGCCATCAATGCTAAAATACACAAGAGCTACAACAAGGAGGAGAACTAAAGAAATCAGAACATTACCTGGCTTGTTTGTATCATGTTCAATGGGACTATGTGCATTTCTCATGTAAGGACTAAAGGGCTGGCTACTGAAAAGATTATCACACTGTAGGCTGTGGCAGAGTTTCTCCAAGAAGCGCAGAACAAAAGATGCACTATTCACAGAAGGAAGATTGATGGTATGTTTCTCCCCATCAAAAGAAGCTGTCAGTAAAAAGATTTTTAAAAATACCAGTATTATTACATACAATGAAATATCACCAGTGTCTAACAGAAGCTATCTCCCTTTTAATGAATCTTGGGAATAAAAAGAAGGCAGCAGTTTTTATACTTTCCTCTATCAGGAGGTTTTGGACCATTTGCAGTATCTCTATGCTAATTAATGTGCATTTGTTTTGCCAAGTTTGAAAAGTACATTTTTAAAAGCTATTAATTTTCAATAATGTAATACTACTCAAATGCAAGGAGTTCATAGGGTTCCTCTCTATCTCTCTGAAAATATATGTTCCTCTGGGCTATTGGGAGTGATTAGAAGCACCAGCCCATTTCTACTGCCCTATGACCAGTATTGCAAATCTGAAACTATTTGTTTTATATTTGGGAATGGATGGGCAATTGATTCCCAGCCGGGAAAAACACAATGACCAAGACTGAGAACTCTTATTCTACTGTCATGATATTAAACATTAATTTGAAATATATATGTATGTATGTATGTATGTATGTATGTACGGTATGTATGTATGTATGTATGTATGTATGTATGTATATAAACACCCCATGAAGAAATAGACAATATGCAAAATATACTCCACTAAAATATCACAGTAAGTGAAGAAAGTATTGTAATTCAATATGGAAAATTAAAATATTCTGTCATATTCCATTATGGCAAAAATATTAGGGTTGTGCAATGCTTCATGTTCAAAAACAAAAAAAAATGCTTTGGAATACAGAGGGGTACAATGTACGATCTGTGTATAACTCCTTTAAGGACTTTTTCTAAGGCTGCTGCCTATAGCTGTCATCAGTCCTGGAAGGGAAAACATGTTTTATATAAGTTGTAGGCAGCTGGTATGTTTGTGCCTGCATTATGCTCCAAAGCTCCTTTTAATCTTTGAACCAAAGCAGTGCACAGCCAAATAAATATTCCATAACCTTATCCTACAAGCAAGCATTATTCATAGCTCTTAAATTTTGCTATGATATAAAAAGCCTATCTTTATGTGTAAAAGCATATGTCGAAGATCTATATGAAGATTCAATTTAATAGTGCTAGATATAGGGTGTGACAGCTTAATTAACCACAGAAAACTATCTCATCTGGCCTCAGTATAATGTAATAAAGTAAGGCAACCTTTTTTTTTAATCCCAGAATTATAAACAGGCATCCAAATGTGTATCCTGAAGACTGCTTTTGCTAGAAACAAAATGGCAAGGAGCAATTCTAATTTAGAACTAGAGAAATATTGACACCATAGTTGTTAGGGCAGAGCTATGTAGAATTCTGACTTTTCTAAAACAGCATTCAGCTAAGACATAAGCTTACTGTAGGAAACAAAACACAGTCACAGTTTTAAATCAAATATTTTCCTATAAAGCAAAAGGAATGGAGGTGCTTTTGCTTTTAAATATTTTTTCTGTTTACTATTTTGGAAGATATGACAAATGTAGGTCAATTTAAATATAACTCATTTAATAATAAAGGAAGTTAGAGGTTTTGTCATTACCAAGCATACAGAGTTTTTATTGGCTTTCAAAATATTGATTCTGCTATCTCCTACTGTTTTTTTTTTAATACTGATTTATTGTGGTTAGTTTACAAGAATCACTAATTGTATCGCACGTACAATTAATAGGCCAGAAGTCTGGATTATTCTGAATGTCAACATTATGCTAGTGAGAAAAAAACTCATTTGTTTTCACCTCTTTGTACAAAAGGGTAAAGCCAATTGGAAATAAAAAACTTCATATAATATTAAATTGGGCACAATTAGCTAAATAATCAAGACTCACAAACCTAAAGGGATCATTGAAATGAAAATATTCATTCTTAGGCAGAATCCCAAAGGTGCTTTTTCAAAAGACAACTAGACTTTCTCTGTTTTTCCTTGAAGATGTTTCAGTTCTCATTTAAAAAGCTTCTTCAGTTCTCATCCAAGAAGTTTCTGGATGAGAAACGAAACAACTTCAAAGAAAAATAAAGAAAGTTGGCTTAAAAAAAGCACCTTTGGGACAACCATGACCTGGATGAGTGAGAATCTCCATAGACATTCTTAACAGAAGATAAAGCAGAGTTGCTGATTTGTTATTCACAAATGCAATCTATGCCCAAAGTTGAAGTCTAAATATAAATTAGATAAAATAATTTACCAGTAATAATCTCTCCTGCATGATGCCCAGCCTTGAGGAATCCAAAGACAATTTTTGATTGATAGGCACAATCTACACAAGCTTGGACAGCCTGCTGAAGTACTATATTCACAGGACCTGGTCCAAAGTGATCAAGAAGTTGCTGAATTTTCTTTTTATCAAGATGAGGCCCGGAATTTCCATGCTTGTTAACATAGACACAAACTAAAAAACAGAATAGAACAAAACACAATGTAGAATACATCTTTATCTACCTTAAAGGCATCCCAGTGGCATAAAATTTAGGTTCTGACAAATGAACAAATAAAACTCATCTTTGTCTACCATCTTTCTTACCCAAGTAATTCTTGCTTTGCCTTATAACACCAAAAGGAACTGGAATCCCAAAATTTCACTTAGAGTACATTCAAATGAATTACAATGTCCACAATAAGTATGGTACATGTTCATATTAATTGTACTTCAGTCCTGTTTTTTGCTACATTTTCCAGAATTAAAGAGAAAATAGAACCCTTTCAATGTAAACAGTCTTCATTTTGTTTTCCTTTATCAAACATCTGGTCCCCTCATCCCTCCCTGTAGCACTCCAAGATTTTGCTTCCAAAACCTTACAGGGAATTTGCAAATATTTTGTCAAAATCACATTGAATTAATTCACAGCATAGAATCTTGAAAGAAATTGTTTACAATTTAAAGCAAAACAACTAAACAGCTGGACTAAAACAGAACCAAAGATGCCAAACAACGATTAGCAGTAGGAAAGAAATTATTTTTTCTGCTCTGGGAAGATTAAAATAGATTAAAATGTTTAGCAAAGGATAATAAAGGTACACATAGCCAGGAAACACAATGGGGATAAAAAAGAAAAGAAAAATTTGAAAGCAAGATTATAGAAGTTGGAATGAACATCTAAACATGTAAGAGAGTAAAAGAAAAAAGTGGAAAAGTCGTTTAGTAGTTGCACAGAAATTTAGAAAAACAAGAAAATAGTTGTGAAAAAATAAAATATTATCAGGATATCAGACAGACAGAAAATTCACAGGTAGAATAAAGAAAGTTCAGGGGGGGGGGGAATAATGCCACAGAAGAAACTAGCAGATTTCCGAAGATGCACAACCTGAATTCCATTTAACCCTATATACAATGTTTAATATACACTGTCGCTTGCATAAAGTATTGCTTAAAAACTTGATAACACATATTCTATATTTTTAAAATTGATGTAAAATGGCAAAGCGTATCTAGTGCAAAGCCTTATAGCTACTTTCAGAATTGTTTTTGCACCTCTAAAACATCTTACTACCTTAGAGTAAATCAAGAATCATCAGAATTTGTCCCCACTAAATTTTTTTAAAAATAGATAAATGTACCTGTTGAAATAACAGCTGCTGATGTACCAGTGATATCAGGTGTCTCTTTGTATATCGGAGGATTGCCATTGTCGATTTTTGCAGAAATAGGAGAAAAAGAGGGAGGTTGCATTGCTATGTTTTTTTTCTGTTGAAAAATAATATATTTTACTACATTAAAAATATTTTTTGCAAATAGTCAAACCATATTTAGATCAATATCAGTTGATATAAAATTCTGATATAGTGAATTATTGAATGCTGTCAACCAAGCATAAAATATGTTGCTTTAGATTTACAGTTTATTCCTGATTTGAGGTTCTCCAGAAGAGGCAGAAACATAATCTCAGCTAGAACTAGCAACCAGATAAGAGCTTTCAGAAGCCAGGCCATCACATAAAACGATAACCACTCCTATATTGAAATAAACATCTTTGGCAGGTTTAGTCAACTGTTATAAATATCTGCCTCAGCAAGTTTTTAAAACCAGAGTGTATAAATATAGTAAATGTCCTTTTGACCATTTACAGAAACATGCTGATCTATGGGACCACTATTCTATTCAAATTTTCTTTAAATACCTCCCACTGGAAGGAAGTTCCAATAAGTTAAAAGATTGTGTGTGAGAGTGAGTGAACGAGTGAGTGAGTGTGTGTGTGTGTGTAGTCATATACATGGGGAGGAAGGGAAATGTAGTGTAAAATTTATCAAGTTTAACTTGTCTGCATTAAAGAAACAAGACAAAGAAAATGTGAAGACTTCTTTTTGGCAGTCACTTTTAGATTAAGAAAAAATAGTAGCTTAGGAAAACAGATTTTAAACTCTGGCAATTTAAGACCAAGTAAATATGTTTTAACACATTAAAATACGTAACAAAATCTGTAAAATTTACAAATCATAATTTGCATTTGGACAGCAATAGAACACTTTGAAAACAGTTTTCAAAAATAATAAACAAATCTAGGAAAAGTGGATTCAGTAAAGAAACTTTCACACATGGGGCAGGAGTATGCAAGTTATTAATCAACAAAACAGACTATCACATCTATGATAAATGTATACTAACTTTTCTTTCTGGTTTTAAGTCCCTTTTCCTTTTTTTGAGGTTTTCTTTGTGAGAAATGTTTTTAACCACCGGAATATTTTTAGGAGGCTGGACTTTCCTAAGGACAGCGGATGGAGCCAGTGGTTTTGCCCGACCGAGTTTCCTGCCTTTGGCAGTTGGAACAGGTGAAGCTGATTTTGGTGGAGACTGCATTGAGCTCCGAGTTCCTTTGGAAGGAGAGGTCTGTGCTTTGGTATTATTCTTTGTGCTAGAAACTGTGGAAAGACACATAGATCATCTTTATGAAATTGTTAAAGTAATATCCTACCAGTGGGATCCTCACATATTTTTAAAAATTCAGTTATACTTTAAAAGAGGTTTACAATCAACCATGAATTAATTTTAGACTAACTTTTCTGCAAAATAAGGAAGGCCTGCTTCCTTATCCAATAATTGTCAGAAATCTGCTAGTGCACCTTTATTTCTATGCTAAGAAAATCTTGTTTCTGTACATAAAACTTTCTGGAGGCACAACTACAGGCCTCGTTCTTTTCCTACCTCCCAGCCCTGGGAACTTGAGCTGGGATATAACTGGATTATAGGAGAACTTAAGGCCAAACTACACATTACTTTAAAGACGTAATCAGCTTTTCAGTTTTTTACTTAAACTAAGTGAAATGAACTTGACTGGATCAAGAGAAATTGTGGAGGGAGGAGGGCAGTTTTAGCTTTTCTAGGTCCACAATATTTCCTGTTTGGAAGACAGTCTCAACTTAGCAATTTATTTTGTCGAAAAGTGATGCAATGGCGTAAGCAGCCACTTTAAGAATTAAATACATATAAATAATAAAAAATGTCAAAATTATGCATTTCTAAATACATTTTTTTATTCCTAAACATCTACTACTTAATTACCAGCATGCATTTTATACTTAAGTTGCTGTTTAAAAGTAAGACAAAATAAATACTTCATATTGGAATGTAGGATTAAGATGGGATCTATAAAGTTCACTCAAGCAGAACTTAATTCTGTATAATCACCTTATATAATCTGACATTAGTTTTGACAAATTAAAAAAATGATTAATAATAAATGATAATAGCCTACTTTGCTTGATAGTCTGCAGTATTTATAAAATAAGTACAGACATTATTATATATACAATACATGCAGGGAGTTAAGAAGTACAGAATAAGCAAAATGAATAAACATAACCCTTAATAGTTCTATCCGGTGGATTCAGATATGTGAACAACAGGTTCTCTGTGTGGATGCTGCTTCCGGAAGTCCATTCTGGGCCTGGGCAACAAAAAATTACACTAGCTACCGGTTCTGCCGAAGTGGTGCGAACCAGCTGAATCTCACCACTGGTTCTATCAGTTTTAAAAGTAGTTATCATACAAGAAAAATCAATACAGCAAACATATAAGAAATTATTACACTAGACAGATGCATACAAATGTATCTCAGGAACAAAGCAATAAATCTGTTTAAAATACTGTAAGACCAATTTCTTTATAACATGCCTGGTAAATGAATGCCAATTGTTAAAAGTTATATAGCATGAAGATGTGTGGGTTACTGTTTTAGCTGGATTATTCTAAAATGTCATAAGCTGTTAGACCAACAAATTTCAAAATACAAAGGAAACAATTTTCAGTGTCAAAGGTATAGAAGGGGCGTTGTCTTACCTGAACACCTTTTCTCAGCATGATGATGGATAATCCACGGATTGGGTTTCCTGAAGTCTCTTCTACTCAATTAGACTAAGACTAAGAGATAGCCACGCCTCTTGCTGGGTCACATTTACCCAGTTCCGACGAAGGCGAAGCAACAGACAAACCCATAAACGTTGGTTTCCAGACTCCTGCCACAGTGCCCAATAATCAGTAAAGGGAGGGAGTGGATTATCCATCCTCATGCTGAGAAAAGGCGTTCAGGTAAGACAACGCTCCTTCTCCAGCATGAGGATGGATAATCCACGGATTGGGACATACCAAAGCCTGCCTGTCCCTGGGGGGGGGGTAACAGATGGGGCATGTGATGCAGGAGATGACACTACCCTCTGTAATACTCTACGGCCAAAGGCAGCGCCAGCAGAGGCAAAGCTATCAATTTTATAGTGACGGATAAATGGGGAAGGCGATGACCAGATCACTGCCCTACAGATGTCGTCAATGGGCGCCTGCGTGGTCCAGGCCGCAGAGGTGGCAGCACTACGAGTAGAGTGAGCTGTGATACGTGAAGGAATGGCTAAAGACTGCAATTGGTATGCCCTGGCAATACAAGCCTTAATCCACCTGGCAATAGTGGAAAAAGAAACCTTGAGCCCCATAGAGGCAGGATTGAAAGAGAGGAAAAGTTCCTCTGACCTACGAAAAGAAGCAGTCCTTTTAATGTAAATGTGTAGCGCCCTGCGAACATCCAAGGTGTGCCATGTGCGTTCCAAGTCACAAGATGGACTAGGGCAGAAACTCGGCAACACCACCTCCTGTGACCGGTGAAACAAAGAGTTCACCTTAGGAATGAAGGTGGGATCCAAACATAGGATCACGCAATCGGGGCGAAACAGGCAGAGATCCTCCCTGACCGAGAGGGCGGCCAATTCAGATATGTGCCTGGCCGAGGTCACTGCCACTAAAAAGGCCACCTTCATAGATAAGAGATTGAGATCACAGGAACGAAGTGGTTCAAAAGGCGACCCGGTAAGGGCCTGCAAAACTCTCGAAAGATCCCAAGAGGGGTACTGATGAACCGTTGGAGGTCTACTATTAATTGCCCCCTTTATGAAAGAACGGATTACCAGATGGTGTGCAAGTGAGGAAGAGTCGTCACAAGAAAGAACCGTGGCCAAAGCCGCAATCTGTCTCCTGATAGTACTAGGAGACAAACCCTTATCCATCCCGTCCAGTAAAAACTGTAGCACCTGAGGCACCGTGAGAGATGACAACTGGACATGATGCTTGGACATCCAAGATATAAAATTCTTCCAAGTAGAGTCATAAACTCTATTAGTTGACGGGCGTCTAGACACTTGGATCATATCAATGACCCTTGGAGGATAAGCTTTCTCAATCAGATGTCTCCGCTCAATCGCCATACGGTTAATTGTAGCCATCGAGGGTCGGGATGTCGAAGTGCCCCTTGACTGAATGCTATTCGGTCCGGGGGTATCTTCCACAGAACCAATACTAACAGACTCATGAGATTGGCGAACCACGGGTGCCTCGGCCAATGAGGGGCTATGAGGACAATCTCTGCCTTCTCTCGCAGAATCTTGCAGATGACGGCCGTAAGTAGAGGGAGCGGAGGAAAGGCGTAAAGAAGTTCCCAGGGCCCCGGAATGCGCAGGGCATCTACCCCCTCTGACCCCAGGGACGGAAAACGGGAGAAAACCTTGGAAGTTGGGAGTTTGCTGCCGAGGCGAATAAGTCTAGAACTGGGTGGCCTACTCTGTGAGATATTGCTAGGAACAGTGCTGGATCCAGTCGCCCTGCTGAGAGCGTCCACCTGCTGGTTGATTGCCCCCAAGATGTAATCTGCCTTTATCGAGGACAGATTGGCCTCTGCCCAAGAGCAGAGCAGTCTGGCTTCCATCATCAGAGAACTCGACCTGGTGCCCCCTTGTTGGTTCACATGGGCTTTGGCCGCTATGTTGTCTGTGAGAACAAGAACATGCTGGCCTCTCACCTTGTGACTGAAGTGACACAACGCCAGGTGAATTGCCCTGAGTTCCAGCCAATTTATATTGTGTTTCAAATCCTCCTTGGACCATCTCCCCTGGGCTATCTGAGACTGGAGGTGAGCCCCCCAGCCGAAGAGATTGGCGTCCGTGGTGAGCACGATCTGTGATGGCTCCCTGAACTTTGAGCCCTTGTTGATGGCTCAAGAACTCCACCATCGGAGTGAACTCGATACCAGAGGGGTCAACCTCACCTGCTTGTTGGAGGATGTTAATTTTTGCCTCTGAAAGGGGGGGAGGAACCACTGAAGGGCTCTTGAATGTAGTCTGGTCCAAGGTACGATGGCGATGCAAGAGATCATCTTGCCTAAGCGTTGGGAGAGAGTGAGAAGCGGAACTGTCCTGGTGCATTGCACCTGGCAAACAAGGGCCCTGAGACTGGCTATGCAATCTGGCGACAGGAAGACCATTCAGCGTGTTGTATCTATCACTGCTCCCAGATGAAGTAGCCGCGTGGATGGAATCAGTTGGCTTTTGAGAAAATTCACCAAGAATCCATGGTTCTGGAGCACCTCTATTGTACGGGCTACCTCTGACCGCGCAGCCTGAACCGACACTGACTGGATGAGGATGTCGTCCAGGTAACACTGGATCCGAATGGACTCCAGTCTGAGGTGAGCTGCCAGAACCAACAAGATCTTCGTGAATACCCTCGGGGTGGATGAAAGGCCAAATGGAAGCGCTCTGTATTGATAGTGATAAGATCTGTAGCAGAATCTGAGAAAGCTGCGATGTGATGGGAATATTGGGATATGTAGGTACGCCTCCGTAAGGTCGATGGACGTCAGGAGGTCGTTCCTTCTTATGCTGGCCAAGATGGATTGCAGGGTCTGCATTTTGAATTTTTTGTATACCAGGTAAGAATTTAACCTTTTTAGGTCCAGAATGGCCCTCCATCGTCCTGAAGTCTTTGGAACTATAAAGAGGATTGAATAAAAACCTTGCCCCCTCTGATCGGGAGGGACCGGTTCTACCGCTTTTATTTTGATAAGATGGGAAATGGCCTCCTTCATGAGAGCCCGTTTTGACGGGTTTGAAGGTGTTGGACAAGAAATGAATCGGTTTGCCAGTTTTGAGAAAAACTCCAAGGTCAGGCTGTTGGTAACTGTGGACAAAACCCAGGCGTCAGTGGTAATGTTCCCCCAGTTCTGAGAGAACAGGGAGAACCAACCGCCTATTGGGGGTCTCTCCCTGGAGTCACTTATTCCTCCGATAGGGACAGCCCCCTGCGCCTCGAAAGGGCCGCTTAGACTGCTGTTGTTGCCTGGGCTTGGGTCCAAAACATTCCGTTTGATGATCCGATCTTGGAGGAAATGAACATTTGGGTTGTGACCAGTTAGAACCCTGGGTATTGCCCCGGAATCCCTGACGGCGATAAAAAGGAGCAAACTTCCTGTCCGATCGCCTGGCCTGGTGAGCAAGTACCTTTTTCTTATCCTTGTTTTCTATCAAGTATGATTCCAGGGCTTCCCCAAACAATTTTCCCCCCAAGTAAGGAGCGATGGCCAAACGCCCTTTGGATTTTAGATCTGCCCGCCATTGCTTCAGCCAAAGCAGTTGCCTGGTAGAAACATTGGCTGCTATCACTCTGGCTGAAAATCAGGCGGCACGCAACATGGCATCGGCCGTGTATTCTACCGTCGCTAATAACTTACCCAACGTCTGATGGGCACGTACCTGATCCTGCGGGATCATGCCCTGAAGCTCCTGGAGCCAGGTGATAGAAGATCGTGAGAAGAAAGAGGCTGACATGGAAGCCTTTACCGCCCACCCTGATGCTTGATGCGCCCTTCTTAGTGTGTACTCAGATTTCCTCTCCTCCAGTCTTAACGCCTCTGCCATATCTCCAGCGATAGTGGAGTTTGAAAAAATGGGAGTAAGGGATGTGTCCACAGTTGGGACCTCCAGGAAGTTGGTTAAGGATGGCACCACACTAAATAGCTTTTTGTCAGAGGACCCTGGGACAGGAGAAACCCCAAGATTGATCCACTGTTTTCTTATTGTGTTGGCAAAGAATGGAGGACAAGGAATATGTCTTTGAGTCACTGTGGGCTCAGCAAACAGAGGATTTGAAGACTGACTGGTGGAAGGGGTGGGTTGTGGATCTGACTCTGGGGCGATCTGGGATGTGTCCGTGGCCTTGGCTAGAATGGTCTTGAATAGAGTGGGATCAAAGAGGCCTACAAAAGGGGAGGGCTCCTGAGGAGCATCCTCATCGTCTGATAGAGCTGTCCCCCGTGATTCATCAATTTCCGAATAAGAAATCCTCTGTGAGGATTGATCGGAAGTAATGGAATAAGCGTAATCAGGGGTGGTAGACCGACGCTGGGAGGGTGTCAGGGTTTGGGATTTCTATAGGGATGAGAGACTCTCTAATACCTGCGTGAGCATGGATTGCAGTTACTTCAGCGCAATCATCTGTGACGAGTCAGGACAGAGACCGGTGGCCGTGGGTGTGAACGTGGCCAATGGAGTAGGTTGAGGATTAAGTGAGGGAGCCCCCCAGCTTGGACTAGGATTAGATGTCATGGGACTAATGGGTCGAGATTGAGACCCACCCTCCAGAGACAATGGCCTATGAACCTGTGCAATTGTGGTTACCTGAGGGCTGAAAGGAGAAGTCTCACATGCAGCTTGCACATGTTGTGATGGAGCTATCTTTTGAGCCCTGGATATCTGCCTCTCTAGGGCCTGATTTCCCCTAGCGGCCTCCTTTTCCACCACCTTGGATGGCGCTTTGCTGGATAAGATCTTTGTTTTTGCTTTGACTTTGCCGGCTGCCTCCGCTTTTGTAGATTTGTGTCTCCTTTTACTTGGAGGACTGGTGGATGCCAGAACCAGTTGAGGCTGCTTGTCTTCAGCCATTGCTTGTGTACCCTTCAGCGCAAGTCTGAGAATGGGTCTAAGAAAAGCAAGAAGTAAGGTCTTAAGGTGAAAAACAGTAGAAAACTGGTAAAACCAGTATGGCTCTTGGCACAGCAGGTAAGACCTGAAAAACCCTTCAGCAGAAGTCTGAGAATGGGTTGTACCAGGTAGTAAGGACTGGAAAACCAGTATGGATTCCTTGCAAAAGAGCTAGGCCTGAGACCCTTCAGCACAAGTCTGAGAATGGGTTTGTACCAGGCAGTAAAGGCTGGAAAATCAATATGGACACCTTTGAAAGGAACTAGGCCTGAGATCCTTCAGAACAAGTCTGAGAATGGGTCTAGAACAGGCTAGGAGCTGAGGCCCAGTGTGGGACTGCAGAGACTGGTGAGACCAGTATGTGAGCTCCTTGCCAAAAAACAACTGTGAAACACAGTATATGACAAATAGGTTCTTAGTAGGCAGTAGAGGTGAGAGAATCCAACTCCCAATGAAAGACAATTCAATTATACTGTTGCAATAAATTGCCAGAGGCAATGACAAGTGGATGTGGCTGGAGAAAAATGCTTGGAGATTGTCTCCACTAGGTCATCCCTCCCCAGAAATGGGGGGGGGACTGTTCCAGCCACTCAGTAAGACCAGAAAGGTTAATTTAGCCTTAAATCTCTCTTTTGTTGCTGACAAACGAAGTTGAGAAATTAAACTGCGTAATAAGTATTTTTTTTAAATTCCAAAATGGTGACTGCCAGCCACATGGCGATCAACCTATGGCCCTAACGCCGGCCCTGCAGTACAGGCCTCGCCCCAAAAACAAAATGGCAGCCGCCAGCCACGTGAAGACTCACCGGTAGCCACGATCGTCCGGACAAAGCTCGGACGGTCAGCTGTCGTTCAGAGCTTCCGTGGCAGTCCCTCGATTGACCAAGCCGATCAGAAGTCTCCATGGTTCTGCAAGTCTTGCAAATAAAGTGAAACAGGCCCCCCGCTAAGGCCTCAGCAGTCCGGGATGAACTACCGTCGCCCTGGGCCTCCGCGGAGATCCTCCAACCAGCTGGATCGAATAGAAAGCTCCGCAACTCCCCAAAGCCCCGAAAAGCAAAAGGTAAACAAAGAAATCTCATGCTGCAGCTACAGGCTTCCCAAAGCCCTGAGCACTCAACCGGAAGAAACACAAGCCTCGTGCTGAGGCTGCAACAGCCAGGGAATGTAAACAAAAAGGACTCGGAGGGGAGGACCCGAGGGAGGAAAGCACAGGAAAAATACAGTGTTTTGAAGAGAAATTAAAGGGGAAAGGAAGGATAATCCACGAATAGGAATAAGGGAAAACAATTTTTTTTTAAATAAAACCTGAGTCTGGGTAAAGACTAAGACGGAACTGGGTAAACGTGACCCAGCAAGAGGCATGGCTATCTCTCAGTCTTAGTCTAATTGGGTAGAAGGGACTTCAGGAAACCCAATCCGTGGATTATCCATCCTCAAGCTGGAGAAAAACATGTTTCAAACTTTTACATACACATATTTGCATTTGTTTTCTCTTCTGCAGTCGCTGCTCTTCCTAAAGTACAGAAATAATAATTAAGTCTCCTAAAATGCCATATAAATATTATTTCTTTCTCCTAATATATATAGATATTTAAAAAAAGAAAATATTATTTTCTTTTTTTAAATACATACATACATACATACATACATACATACATACATGGGCCAAATATCACTATGGAGGCGATTGAACATGCAATAAAAATAGCAAAAACAAGAAAAGCCACAGGACCTGATGATATCCCAATAGAAATTTTAAAATTGCTGGAAGACAATGGGAAGAATTTTTTACTTCAGCTCTTCAATCGGATATATGAAACAGGAAAGATACCAAATGATTGGCTAAAATCAACCTTTGTGACAATCCCCCCAAAAATAAATGCAAAGAAGTGTACCGAATACAGAACAATAAGCTTAATGAGTCATGCCCTGAAAATATTCCTGAGAATAATTCACACAAGAATATACAGCAAAACTGAAGAGCCTCTAGGTAACACACAATTTGGTTTCAGAAACAATCTTGATACACGAGATGTGCTATTCAGCATTCAAGTTCTTGTACAGCATTGAAGAGATGTCAATCACAGTGTTTACATGTGCTTCATTGATTTCGAAAAAGCTTTTGATAAAATAAGACACAGCAAACTATTAGAAATCCTGAAACAAGGGGGACTAGATGACAAAGACATCCAAATCATAAAGAATCTGTATTGGCATCAGGTAACAAATGTGAGACTAGGCCAAAAATACTCAGCTGATGCAGAAATAAGAAGAGGGGTCAGACAGGGATGTATTCTGTCTCCACTGTTGTTCAATATCTACTCTGAGTCAATCTTCAATGAGGCACTGGAGAATATCGATGCTGGCATCAAAGTAAATGGTGTTTGGATCAACAACTTAAGATATGCTGACGATACTTCATGCTTGCCAGTAAGCATGAAGACCTTCAGCTCCTCATCAACAAAGTCACAGAAATATCTGAAAAATACGGCTTGAAGCTTAACACCTCAAAAACCAAGATCATGGTCGTCAGCAAACAACCTGTTAATTTACCACCAAGAAATTCAGAAGGAATACCACTAGAAAAAGTTGAAAGGATCACACACCTCAGTTCCAATTTAAATGAAAGCTGGGACATGACCACTGAAGCAAAGACAAGGATAGAAAAAGCTCGAACAGCATTCTTCAAAATGAAAAAGGTCTTCTGCAGTCACGACATAAGCCTAAGACTGAAAATCAGTCAGATGCTATATTTTTTTTATCCTGCTCTATGGAGTAGAGAATTGGTCTCTGACAGAAGGCCACCTGAAGAGACTAGAAGCATTTGAAATGTGGATTTACAGGCGGCTGTTACATATAAGCTGGGTTGACAAGATCAGAAATGAAGAGGTAATAAGCCGCCTGGGAAAGCCAAGGAAAATCATCAAAACAATTAAAAAATGAAAATTAGAATATTTTGGACATGTGATGCGACATCCAGAAAAATACGGCATACTCCATTTAATCCTCCAGGGAAAGATTGAAGGCAAATGAGGTCCAGGCAGAAGAAGAACATCATGGCTTCAAAATCTAAGGGACTAGTTTGGACAAAACTCAGCAGCACTTTTTCGTGCGGCTGCTGATAAAAACAGGATCACTAACATGATCGCCAACGTCCAATAACGGATATGGCACAACAAGAAGAAGAAGATACATATTAGCTATTAAAGAGATTCAGAACTAAACTACCAGGAACTTTTTTTTTATAAGACCTGAGGGAGGAAAAAGCACAAGGATCTGAAATGTTGCTGTGGCAAATCAGGGGAAAGTTATTTGCATTTGTTGATTTAAGAGGAGGGGAACAGAGTGGAATGGAAACTGTTAAAGCAATTTACATATTGTCTATGGTCTCTATTAACAGTGACCATGACTCCCCTGCTTCTACTTCCTTCACTCTGCCTCTAGGAGAAGAGCAAATGAGGGGTTCAGAAATTTAGAAAGCAGTGAAAAGACATGCAAAAAGATTCAGCTACCAATCTACATCTGCAGACAATTTTTTCTCAAAGGAAGGAGCTAAATATCCTAAAACAACCTGATTACTTTAAAAGAATGTGTTTTTAAAAACCAATGTATTACAAAGAGAAATGTCTCTTTGAAATTAATACAGTGTGTGCAGAAGGGGAAGGCTAGAAAACATTTTGTTCTTTTCAGGGCATTTCTTTACATTACAATGGCCCTTTTAATTCCACAATGCAAACAAAACATTGGTTGTCTGCTGTGCTACCAAACAATTAAGACACCATTTAATCAAGTCATTTGTGCACTATCTAGATATGCAGCAATCTGCTTATGTATTATCAACAATTCTAAAGAACAAATTAAATAAAAAAGATTTAACTTGAAATTGCTTGAAATTACTAAAGATATTAATGCAGCTTCCAAAAAACACTAAACTGGTACACAGGAGAGCAGATTTTCAATAGCACAATAATAATTCTTTAAATTAATACATAATATCAAGCAGAATGTTTTAATCTCTTGGCTTTCCACTAAGGAGATAAGCTGTATTTACAATTTTGCCTTTTAAATGACTTTTAGTGGTTCTGTATTTTAATGTTCTAATGCAGTGGTTCTCAACCTGTGGGTCGGGACCCCATTTGGGGTCGAACGACCATTTCACGGGGGTCGCCAAACCACGCTGTCTGCCATTTTTTTCCCTTTTCCCTAGCTGTCCTACTCCCTCTTATTGGTGGCCACACCCATTTGGGGGTCACCACAACATGGGGAACTGTATTATGGGGTCACAGCATTAAAAAGGTTGAGAACCACTGTTCTAATGCAACTTTTTAAATAGGTCTTCATTAATTCAACTAGCTAGCTGTATATCTTGAAGAATATCAAGTATCATACACCAATATCAAGTCTATTCACCAACGCACAGAGCATGAGAAACAAACAGTGTGAACTAGAAATTCAGGTTAATGAGGGAAGATATGATATTGCTGCCATTATGGAAACTTGGTGGGATGAAACCCACAAATGGAACACACACCTAGAGGGATTCAAATTATTTAAAAGAAACAGACCAAATAAAAGAGGAGGTAGAGTTGCTCTCTATATAAGAAATAACTACATCTCTACAGAAATAGAACACAACAATGATGAAAACTGTCTTGAATGCATTTGGTTCAATATAAAAAGGGGGGGGGAATGACATTGCCATAGGTGTATACTATAAGCCACCCAACCAAACAGAGGAAATAGATGAACTTTTTGCTAGTCAGCTAACTAAGGTATGTAGGAAGCACATTACAATAGTAATGGGGGACTTTAATTACCCTGACATCAACTGGGAGACAAACTCTGCACCAAGTGGAAGATCAAACAGATTCCTGGCAAACCTAACAGACAACTTTGTCTCCCAAAAAGTAGAGAAGGTGTTGGAATATTCATGAACAGGAAGAGTCATGTGGTAACTCAGTCAGCCAATGTGAAGAAAGTGCTATTGAGTCTGTGCAAAAAAAGAGTATTGAGTTAGGAGCTGGATTTCCAGTCTAAAGTTTTGTCTCTGATCTGTCTCTATAAGAAGTCTTCGTTAAGCTATGTTGCTGTAAAGAACAATGGTATTGTAAATATTTTTATATAAATATAAAGTTATTTAAATCAGCTAAATGCAGTCAACTGTGAGAGCTTCTGATTTATTTTTCACCAATAGAGAATTTAAAATTCTCTAACAGGTTATGGGCCCAGAGCTTACTAAGGTCTGCATTGTAATTTAAAGCTGGAAGAAATTGCCTGTGTTTAGAAAGTATAAGAACAAGGCAGAATAAGCAGAATGGCTGCAATGGAATTTAAGGAAAGCTGTGTGCCTCGTTTGGGCCAGAAGAATTACATTGTGTGGGCTGCAAAAATGGAATGTTTGCTGAAAGCAAAAGAGCTGTGGTATATTGTTGAAAATCCACCACAAGTGTTTGCAGCAGCAGATCAGAAAAGCCATGATCAAACTATGGCTTATCTCATCTTGAATTTAGATGATGCACAATTTCTAAATGTTGCAAATTTAAAGACTGCAAAGGAGATTTGGTTGAAGTTGAGAGCTGTGCACGTGAATGTTTCTGCATGCAATATAGTGCAGTTATCAAGAAAACTTTACAGGGCCTGTTTGCAACCAGGTGAATCTGTGGAACAGCATTTAAATAAAATGCAAAGTTTGTTTTTGGACTTAGAACAACGTGGGATTAAATTCCCTGAGTCCCAGAAGGTTTTATTGGTGTTGAACAGTTTAGATAAAACCTGGGACACAGTTTCTGCAATATTTGAATGCAAAGAAGAGCAACACTTAAAGTTTGAGGCTTTAAAGGCATGTTTGCTTAATGAAGAAGAAAAACGCCATTTTAGAAGCAGCCACGAGGAGGAGAAATTCCTGAGGAGGGGGTCCAGACTGCAAGTCTCCAGAGAAGAAAGAAGCAGATCGGACCCGGACCAAATTGCAACAAAGGAGAGATTTTGCAAGCAGAGAGCTTTACCAGTAAAGAATTGCTACATTTGTGGAGCCAGCACACATTTGCAAAGGAACTGTTTGCAAAGGAACTGTTTGCAGCAAAGGACATTTGTGCAAAGAAAAAGGACTGCTTTGCAAAAGGAACATTTTGGTGTTGCAAAAGTTTGCAATAGCAACAACAGAGACAAGTGGCTAATAGATAGTGGGGCAAGTCAAACAATTGTTAATGAGTCTAAATTATTTTTCAGGTTTGTTCCAGTAGCACAAGAAGCTGTGGCTTTGGCAAATGGCCAGAAAGCAAAAGTCATTGGAAAAGGTGATGTAAAAATTCCATATTTGGAATCAAAGTTTACCAATGTGCTTTGTGTACCTGAGATGGAACATAATTTGTTAAGTGTGTCTAATTTAGACAAACAAGGTTTTGAGGTCATTTTTGTAAATGGGAAATGTCTCATCAAAAGGAATGGGAATATTTGTGCAGAAGGCATAAAGGAAGATAATCTATATGTATTGCAGGGACAAAAGGTTCAATGTTCCCATATATTTAAGAATGTTGCAGAGCATGATTCATGTGTTCATCTTCTACATAGAAGACTTGGCCATGCAAGCTTTAAAGTTTTGCAGCAAATGCAAGATTTTGCAGAAGGGCTAAATTTGAAGGGATGCAAAACATATTTGGACTGTGCAGTATGCAAAGCATCAAAGTCAAAGGCATTCCCAGTTAGTAAATGTAGCACAAGACAAACAAAAAGAGTTCTAGAGCTGGTCCATGCAGATCTGGTGGGACCTATGCAAGCCAGCTTGGGAGGAGCAAAATATGCACTGGTAATTGTTGATGATTATAGCAGGTATTCATTTTGCTACTTGCTTAGAGATAAGATAGAGGTGCTACAACAATTCAAACAGTGGGTAAGTTTTGTGGAGAGAAGGTACAGACAACAAGTGTGTCAGTTGCAAACTGACAGAGGTACTGAATTTATGTCAACTAAATTCCAACAATGGTTGGGGCAGTTGGGGATAAGACACAGACGTACAAATTCTTACACAGCAGCAGAGAACGGTGTAGCTGAAAGAAGGAATGGTGTTTTGCAAACAATGAAAGATTCATTATTGGAGGATTCTGGTATGAGCAGGTCATATTGGGGAGAAGCCATATTGACTGCTAATTATATAGTTAACAGGCTGTGGAGTTCCTCCATTAATAATACTCCATATGCCATTCTATATGGGAGAAAGCCATCACTGGCACATTTGAGAATTTTTGGAAGTACTGCATGGGTACATATTCCAAAAGCAATCAGAAGAAAGGGACAGCAAAAGGCAAGAAAGCTCAGGTTTGTGGGCTATGAGCCAGGGTCAAAAGGATATCGCTTTAGCGATGGAAGTAAAAGAATTATAATTTCAAGGTCTGCTAATTTTGCAGAACAAAATTGGGACAGAATTAATGCAAATTCTGGGTATGTCTCACTTAATGACGGTGATCTGTTTAGTGACAATAACTCATCTAATGATGAAAAAATGATTATTGAAGATGTCAATGTTCAGGGAGGAGAGGCTAACAAGACATGAAACCAGAAAGACTTGAGACACAGGAGCAGTTAATACCACGTAGGTCAGAGCGATGTAATAAAGGAATTCCTCCTGACAGGTATTCTGCCAGCAAGGTAAAGGTTTGCAATGTGTGGTATGAGCCAAGAAGTTATAAAGAAGTGTTGGCATTACCAAAAGCTGAACAAGAAAAATGGAAGGAGGCCATGGATAAAGAGATGAAATCCATGGGAGACCATGAAGTATTTAAATCAGTGACTTTGCCACAGGGAACCAAAGCTGTGGGTTGTAAGTGGGTATATAAGAAAAAGGTATTGCCAAATAATGATGTACAGTATAAGGCCAGATTAGTGGCACAAGGTTTTTCATGATTAAAGAATGTATTAAGTTAATAGATCTGATGTCTCTTCCTGTCATGAAGGGAGGAGTGTTGGAATATTCATGAACAGGAAGAGTCATATGGTAACTCAGTCAGCCAATGTGAAGAAAGTGCTACTGAGTCTGGGCAAAAAAAGAGTATTGAGTTAGGAGCTGGATTTCCAGTCTCAAGTTTTGTCTCTGATCTGTCTCTGTAAGAAGTCTTCGTTAAGCTATGTTGCTGTAAAGAAGAATGGTATTGTAAATATTTTTATATAAATATAAAGTTATTTAAATCAGCTAAATGCAGTCAACTGTGAGAGCTTCTGATTTATTTTTCACCAATAGAGAATTTAAAATTCTCTAACAGAAGGGAACTAGGGGATCAGCCATATTGGATTTAATTCTCACTAACAGAGATGAAACGCTTGAAGATGTTGAAACCACAGGAAACTTGGGGGAGAGTGACCATGCAATATTGGAAGTCAACATTATGCAAGCACAAGCAATAGAACAAGTCAAACTAGAGTCTTGGACTTTAAGAGAGCTAATTTCAACAAACAGCTCTCAAAAGAAACCAGCATGGCTGCATAAAGAACTCTCTGATAAATTGAAAGACAAAAAAGAAAAGTATAAAAAGTGGAAAGAGAAGCACATAACTAAGGCAGAATATCAGCAAATAGCCCGAGAACTGCAAAGATGGAATGAGGAAAGCTAAGGCTCAAAATGAACTAAGGCTTGCAACAAAAGTCAAAAATAACAAAAAAAGCTTATTTCAACATGTAAAAAACAAGAAAAAGATTAAGGAAATGATTGGTCCACTAGTGGGAGAAAGTGGCAACAAGCAATAGGGAGAAAGCAGAACTACTCAATTCGTTTTTTGCATCCGTATTTACACAAAGGGAAAACCTATCAAAATCAGTACCGTAAAAATCAGATTAGAAACACAAGTTGATAGGCAAGAAAATGGTAAGTGAGCACCTATCCACCCTAGATGAGTTCAAATCACCAGGAACAGATGGACTACACCCTAAGGTCCTGACGGAACTGGCAGATGTGATCACTGAACTATATCTTTCAAAGATCCTGGAGCACTGGGGAACTACCAGAGGACTGGAAAAGAGCTGATGTAGTTCCCATCTTCAAAAAAGGAAAAAAAAAATGGATCCAGGAAATTACAGACCTATCAGCCTGACCTCAATACCTGGGAAGATTCTGGAAAAGATAATCAGACAACGAATCAGCGAACACCTAGAGGCAAACAAGGTCATTACTAAAAGCCAACATGGGTTTGTCAAAAACAGATCATGCCAGACAAATCTTGTTGCATTCTTTGACCAAATGACAAAATTAGTGGACCAGAGGAATGCTGTGGATATAATTTACTTGGGACTTCAGTAAGCCATTTGATAAAGTAGATCACAACCTACTACTTGATAAGATAGAAAAATGTGGGTAAGACAGCATCACCACCAGATGGATTCGTAGCTGGCTAACCGGCTGAACTCAGCATGTGGTCCTCAATGGAACTGCATCTACATGGAGGGAAGTGTGTCGTGGCGTGCCCCAGTGCTCTTCAACATCTTCATCAATGATTTGGATGAGGTGATAGATGGTGAACTCATCAAATTTGCAGACGACACTAAGCTGGCAGGAATAGCCAACATTCCAGAAGATAGACTTAAGATATAAAAGGATCTTGACAGACTTGAACATTGGACACTATCTAATAAAATGAAATTCAGTGGTGGAAACAGTAAGGTTCTACATTTAGGCAAGAAAACCAAATGTACAGGTATAGTATAGGTGGTACTTTGTTCAATAGTAGTAACTGTGAGAGGGACCTTAGAGTCCTAGTGGACAATCACTTAAATATAAGCCAGCAGTGTGTTGCAGCTGCCAAAAAAGCCAACACAGTGCTAGGCTGCATTAACAGGGATAGGGATAGAATCAAGATCACGTGAAGTGTTAATACCACTTTACAATGCTTTGGTAAGACCACACTTGGAATACTGCATCCAGTTTTGGTCACCACGATGTAAAAAAGATGTCGAGACTCTAGAAAGAGTACAGAGAAGAGTAACAAAGATGATCAGGGGACTGGAGGCTAAAACATATAAGGAACAGTTGCTGGAATTGGGAATGTCTAGTCTAATAAGAGAAGGACGAGGGGTGATATGATAGCAGTGTTCCAATATCTCAGGGGCTGCCACAAAGAAGAGGAAGTCAAGCTATTCTCCAAAGCACCTGAAGGCAGGACAAGAAGCAACGGATTGAAACAAACCAAAGACAGAAGCAACTTAGAACTAAGGAGAAATTTTCTGACAGCTAGAACAATTAATTAATGGAACAACCTGCCTCCAGAAGCTGTGAATGCTCCAACACTGGAAGTTTTAAAAAGAGACTGGACAGCCATTTGTCTGAAATGATATAGGGTTTGCTGCCTGAGCAGCAGCGGGTTGGACTAGATGACCTCCAAGGTCCCTTCCAACTTTGTTGTTGTTATGATTATTATTATTATACCCATATCTCACATGACCACAAGCTATTTATATGAGCCCACAATTAAAATAATTCTACAGATATTGGAATATTATTTTTATGTATCAACTTTAAGATCCACATTAAGATAATTCAATATAATCAGCATAAGCTAGCTGCTTCTATTGTCATTTAAAATTCCATTTGGATACAGAAGATAGGAAAAGAAGAGACCCCATTGAATCTGCCTTACAAATAGCTACATTTAATCCATTTCTTGAAGTTTTAATGTTGGCTACTAAACAGTCTACAATATGTGTTTAAGAATGTGTGCTTGACTTCAATTGATTTTATTGCCCTTAGTTTTGAAAGCGCTTATATAATGTACTTAGTAGCATGAAAAAATACTCCAAATAAATAAATGGTCGAGCAGCTGAACTTATTTCATTTGAATATAGTTAATTGACAAATTGGACAAACTGGAATTCCCCCACCCCACCCCATACATACATAAAAGAGAAGGAAAGGGAATGGCAGTAGGTTAAGCTCAGTGGTTGTCATTACTTTAAAAATGAAATTATGATCCCTGACAACTTAAACTAATATAGACATGCTTACAATATAAAACTGCATATTGTATAGTAAGCCCCACCGAAAGTGAAGGTTAAATTATTTTAAAATCAAACCAGAGAAATACCTTTTTGTTGCATTTTATGGTATTTAGAATTTCAAAATATATACGATAAAGATAGAAATTTAAAAGCTTAAACAATTTTGTTAAACACAATTTTAACACATAAAGATTCTTACCACTATTTCCTGGTGGTTGTAGTGCATCCCCTGTTAAATCACACCATCCAACTGGAAAAATATCTCGAGAATCATATTTACACCAATAATCAAATGCTCCACGCCAACCATCAAAGGTTATAAAAACTTCATCTCCTCTGACATCCCCAATGGTTGCAGGACATATTAAATAAGGATTTTTTCTGTCTATTGCTTCTAGCTTCATTCCAACTTTTAAAAAGTTTTGAGAAGGCTTTGGAGGTTCCTATCGAAATAAGAGAAAACAAGCAAATATATGTATATGAACCTTTTACTTAACCAAATTGTTCCACATTTCTTATTTATGCTCTAAAACATAAACTGGTTTGGAAACAAAGTATTATAATTTTTCCACCCTTATCAATTTCTTAAGTATTCTTTTCTCAATGCCAGAAAATTAATATGCACTGAAGTTTTTTACGTGAAGGTTTCACAAGAGCATTAGAAACTATGAACATTTTTATATTTTTGAGAATGTAATAAAGATTATAATACAGAAAGATATTATTAAAGAGTCAAAAACAATGTTCTATTATCTTATTAATGAAAAAGTTGTTAGAAAAGCAGAAGTTTTCAATGTCATACCTGTCAATGTCAGAAATATGAATAGATCATTTACAATCTCTAAAATGATACAAAATATTGTGTTTTTAAACTAGCAGGGCCTGTAAAAAAGCCACTCATACTTGAAAAATGTGAGTTTAATAGTTGTTCAAGTGATAAATTACTATCAGGATTTTTGTTCTTTCTTAATCTTTTTGGTTAAGTTGCAAGTTCAGCAAACAGAAACTAATATTTTCTATTAACTTATTTTAAGTTAATATTATATCTACCTAATTTCTAAATCTTTTTTTATATAAAGATGTATATATGTTACCAGCAATGTGTGAAAAGCTGGCAATGTGTAGAATGTCTAGGAAATTTATAGATTGTGCTATGCTTTTAGGCAAAATATGAAATGTCTGTTATTTTAATATGCTATATACTAGTGATGGCGAACCTTTTAGAGACCGAGTGCCCAAAAACTGGCCCCACCCTTGCTCCACCCCCTGCCCCGCCCCTGCCCCACCCCCTGCCCCACCCCTGCTCTGCCCCATTCCCCGCCCCGCCTGCCCACAGGACCACTCATCACCTCCAGGGCCCGCCGCAGATCGCCCAAGCAGCCCAGCAGCACTATGGCGGCCATGCCCTCTGCCCGTGCCCTGAAGCATTAACTGCATGATGGGGTGTGAGGACAGAGTCTTGTCTATGCTGCCTGGCTGCCATGTCCTTGGCTGTGCTGCTCCGTATGGGCCACGCTCGGGGGCGACTCTCCTTCAGAGATGATGATGGAGAGGGGGGTGCGGGGGGAGGCAAGGCTGGGGCAATGGCACATGTGCCCACAGAGAGGGTTCTGAGTGCTGCCTCTGGCACCCATGCCATAGGTTCGCCACCACTGCTATATACAGTGCATTCAGAAAGTATTCAGACCCCCTTCACTTTTGTCAATTTTGTTATGCTGCAGCCTGATTCTACAGTTGTTGAAATTCATTTTTGTCTCATTAATCTACACTCAGTACACCATAATGACAAAGTGAAAACAGAATTTTAAAAATGTCTGTAAATTTATTAAAAAGAAAAAAACTGAAATATCACATTGGCATAAGTGTTCAGACCCTTCACTCAGTACTTCATTGAAGCACCTTTGGCATATAACCTGACAAGCTGTACACAACTGGCTTGGGGAATTTTCTGTCATTCTTCATTGCAAGTCCTCTCAAGCTCAGTCAGGTTGGATGACGGTCATTGGTGAACAGTCATTTTCAGGTCCCTCCAGAGATATTCAATAGGGTTTAAGTCAGGGCTCTGATACAGTTGTCCCTAAACCACTTCTGTGTTCTCTTGGCTGTGTGCTTAAGATTGTTGTCATGATGGAAAGTCAATCTTCAGCCCAGTCTGAGGTCCTGAGAGCTGTGGAACAGGTTTTCATTGAGGATATCCCTGTACTTTGCTCCATTCAGCTTTCCTGCCAAACTTCTTCTGAGCTGAGGTGGCGCAGCAGTTAGAGTGCAGTACTGCAGGCCACTTTAGCTGACTGTGTTCAGTAGGTCAGCGGTTCAAATCTCACCGGCTCAAGGTTGACTCAGCCTTCCATCCTTCCAGGGTAGGTAAAATGAGGACCCAGATTGTTGGGGGCAATGTAAATGTATATATACACTGCTTACTGGTGTACACCGCTTAGAGAGTGCTTGCACTTAAAGCGGTATATAAGTCTCATAAATAAATAAATAAATTTGAGAATTATGGAGGCCACTGTGCTCTTAGGAACCTTTAGTGCAGCAGAAATTTTATTGTAGCCTTCCCCAGATCTGTGCCTTGAAATAATCCTGTTTATGAGCTCTGCAGGCAGTTCCTTTGAATTAATGCTACAGTATGCATTGTCAGCTGTGAGGCCTTCTATAGAGAAGTGTGTGCCTTTCCAAATCATGTCCAATCAGTTTAATTTACCACAAGTTAACTCCAATCAAGGTATAGAAACATGTAGCAATGATCAAGAGAAATGGGAGACACCGCAGCTAAATTTTAAGTGTTGTTGGAAAGGGTCTGAATACTTATGCCAATGTGATATTTCAGTTTTTTCTTTTTAATAAATTTACAGACATTTCTAAAATTCTGTTTTCACTTTGTCATTATGGGGTACTGAGTGTAGATTAATGAGAAAAAAATGAATTTCAACAACTGTAGAATCAGGCTGCAGCATAACAAAATTGACAAAAGTGAAGGGGGTCTGAATACTTTCTTAATGCGCTGTACTTTCCCTAGGCATTGTATATAATGCCTAGGCATTATGCAGACTGACAAGAACTATTTAGATAAAGTATGAAAAGAGAATCATGAAAAGGGTTACGGTTACAGTAACAGTTGGCTAGCTCTTTATATTGAAAAGATGTAAATGAAAATGAAAGAAGAAATGCAAAATAAAGTACAGGACTTTCTTACTGAAAATAAACAAGAGAAAAAGACAAGTATTAAACTACATATTGCAACAAGGAAGGCTAGAATGGTATTTTTAGCAGGAGTACTTTATATTTTGCCAGTTTTTCTTTTGGCATTGCATAGGGTACCTAGGACGTGTGAAATATTAAGCATTTCATACATTTATGTCTCATTTTGGCATCTATAGATTTCCTAATTAGGCATCTATAGATGCCTAATTTTACACACTGAAGGTAACATAAATAACATTGACAATGTTGATACCATTAGTTTTACCATTGATAATTTGGAAGCATTATTTGATAATAATTTGATAATTTGTACCTTAATTCATTCATTTTCTGATAACTGCCCATTTGACCTTTTATTTCTTCTACCCTGTATACTAGTTATACTCAGTACTTTTGATGCATTGCTTTTTCTGGATAATGTGAGAATACTGAGCAGTCCCAATACCTTAATTCCCAGAAATCTGAAAGCTTACATTGACTACTGTTCCATTTGCCATTCCTTGGCGCAGAACACTCCTTCCACTTACAAGATTTGTTTTGCTTCTTATATAAAAGATAAAAAAATCTCATTAATACAGCAATATTTTATTCAGTCTGACTGAATATCCTTGACTTTGGAACAAGATACAAATTGACTACATAAGAAATAAATTATATTTTTAAAATTAATAAACTACTGAAGGGCAGTTTGGAAATCATTTCTTACTCATTTGAAATGAATTTATTAAGAAAAATATTTCTAGACAGAACTGTATGTACAATGAACACGTATTTAATATTTTAAAGAGCAATTAAAGTATAAATTGTGTGTGTGTGTGTGTGTGTATTTGTTTTCTGAGGTTTTCGCGGGTGTTTGTATGTAGGTCTTTGGTTATTCAGGTTTTCTCCCGCGTAAAATTGGAAGTGTCTTGGCGACGTTTCGATGAAGTCCCATTCGTCATCTTCAGGCTGGTGTTTTCAGCTTCGTGCTTCGAGGAGCAAAAATATATATAGAGAGAGAGAGAGCAAAATGAGCTCGAAATGGCCATCTTAGTCTCCCAATTTAATTCTTTGTCAGAAAAAGAAATTTGGATTTGTAATGTTTCGCAGTTGCGACTTAAGCCTGCTTAACTCGCGGGTATTTGTATGTAGGTCTTTGGTTGTTCGGGTTTTCTCCCGCGTAAAATTGGAAGTGTCTTGGCGACGTTTCGACGAAGTCCCATTCGTCATCTTCAGGCTGGTGTTTTCAGCTTCGTGCTTTGAGCAGCAATGTGTGGTCTTAGCTGTTTCTTCCTTTTAACTGCCAGTGGGGGTATGAACTGATTGGGTGGGAGCTTGGCTGTGTTCTGATTGGGTGGAGGTGTGTTCTGAATGGTTAGGGGCTTGGCTGTGCTCTGATTGGCTGGGGGAGTGTTCTGTTTGGTTGTGCTCAGGTTAGTCTGAGTTGCAGAGGGGTTTGAGATTTTGGGCTGCCTTGCTATTTTTTGGCTTCGCGTTCGTGGTCGTGCTCCTCTTCATGGAGGGTGTCAGTTTGCTTCATGTATGGATTGGAGGGGTTTAAAGTGGCTAATGATGCAGCTGTGGTCTGGCTTCTGGTTTGTGGTCGTGCCTCATCATCGGTGTGGCTTTGGGTTTGTTTTTTGCGTGGATGTGTGGTGGTGACATCCTGTGTGGTTTTTGTGAGTGTAGGTCTGGTATCATTTTTTGTGTTAGGGAGTCGTTTGTCAATAAGGGCGGGTTTCCAAATGGCTGGTAGGCGGGAGGTATCATCTCACTTGTTCATGCTGTGTGGGCGTTTTTCTATCTCGATGGCTTCTCTGATTATTCTGTTATTAAAATGTTCACTTTTGGCAATGGTTCTGGTATTTTTAAAGTCAATTTCATGTCCTGTGGCTTTAAGGTGTTGGACCAAGAACTCAGTCAAAAAAGAGGAACCAACATCTTCCTGGTCCAACACCTTAAAGCCACAGGACATGAAATTGACTTTAAAAATACCAGAACCATTGCCAAAAGTGAACATTTTAATAACAGAATAATCAGAGAAGCCATCGAGATAGAAAAACGCCCACACAGCATGAACAAGCGAGATGATACCTCCCGCCTACCAGCCATTTGGAAACCCGCCCTTATTGACAAACGACTCCCTAACACAAAAAATGATACCAGACCCACACTCACAAAAACCACACAGGATGTCACCACCACACATCCACGCAAAAAAACAAACCCAAAGCCACACCGATGATGAGGCACGACCACAAACCAGAAGCCAGACCACAGCTGCATCATTAGCCACTTTAAACCCCTCCAATCCATACATGAAGCAAACTGACACCCTCCATGAAGAGGAGGCACGACCACGAACGCGAAGCCAAAAAATAGCAAGGCAGCCCAAAATCTTAAACCCCTCTGCAACTCAGACTAACCTGAGCACAACCAAACAGAACACTCCCCCAGCCAATCAGAGCACAGCCAAGCCCCTAACCATTCAGAACACACCTCCACCCAATCAGAACACAGCCAAGCTCCCACCCAATCAGTTCATACCCCCACTGGCAGTTAAAAGGAAGAAACAGCTAAGACCACACATTGCTGCTCAAAGCACGAAGCTGAAAACACCAGCCTGAAGATGACGAATGGGACTTCGTCGAAACGTCGCCAAGACACTTCCAATTTTACGCGGGAGAAAACCCGAGAACAAAGACCTACATATATATATATATATATATATATATATATATATATATATATATATATATATATATATATAATATATATATTTTCAAAGCAATCTTTTGTTTTTTCACTCTCACTCTTATTTTATTAAGTTGGATTTTATATAGGAACTGACATATTTATGTAAGGATTTGCCTCAACCAGATCTTCCAAGAAAACAGAACTCTTGAAACAGGCATTGTCTCAAAAGGAACTTTTTATTGAGAGTTAGTGATGGCAAGAGATCAAAGCAAGGTCTGAGATTTGGCATGTAAAGGATTACATCAAAAAGGCAATTTACAACTCCTCCCCCCAGTGTCCAACCGTCTATTAAAATCCAGCCAATCTACAGGTGCCACCGTGTTATGAGAAGCTGGAGATTCAGTGGGCTTCTCAAGGTCTTTCTTGGTTTTGTTTCCCAACGATTCAGGCTCCGTTGTCTGGAGATAAGGCAGATGTTTTCAGGTCGCATTCCTCTTGCCCAGAGGGAGGGCATCTCATACAGAGCAGAGCAAAGCAAACAACAATTCCCCTGCAAGCACCCTCCCCCCAATAGTATGGCAAGCCCCGAAAATAAATAGGTAAAAGCAAGAAAGGGAAAAAAGGGAAGGGTTAAAGGCAATTATAATTGAGGGGCTCTGACAATTTAATATGTTACTTCTGATTTGTAAAATGCCTCTCAAATGACATAAACTCAGACCATAAATGAAATTTTATCTTGAATTTGTTTTATGTAACGTAAGTCAAGTTTCCTTTATAGTTTATATGGCACTTGCCAATGATTGGAATCATAATTTGGGATTTCTATGCTATAGTAGACAACAGAACACAGGGGACTTCTCAGCAACCAAGCTTCTTACCTTCTTAAAAAATATAGCAGGTGCCATTTCAGCTCCATTTAGGGTTCTTAGGAGGAACATTGGCCAAGAGGATGCATTCATCTGGAACCCTAATGTGACAATAAATACATAATGGATATGATTTAAGACAAAAAGCAAAATGGAGATGGGATGGAAGCAAAGCACGGTTGACCCATCACCGGTGCAAAGCACTCCAAATACAATCTATAACATTATATCCATTCTTTTTCCTCTTGATTTATGACTATTTCATTGTTTGCTATTTCCAAAAATGATCCCTGTAAATCAAACTGTTGAATTATGTTTTCTTACCCAAAGGAGGCTGAAGCATTCCTCCTTTCTTTTCACACGTTCCAATTTGCTGTATATCAGAGGAATCCACTAGCCTCCAGAAATCATTTTTGTTATCACTTCCATCAAGACGCAGCCTTAATCTAGTACCTGAGATTCCAATAACTGTAGCTATACACACAGAGGTAACATTCCGGGGGTCATGAGCTTCCAACTTCATACCCACTTTGAAATCATTGCTAGGGGGAATCTTAGACTACAAAAGGAAAGATAACAAAAGGTTTGCAGTATAGTTTAACAATCTATTGGCTTAGTTTTCTAAATAGTAATATATATATAGATAAAGCAGTATGTGGAATTTAATGAGCATTTTTGCACATGCACCAGTTTGATATTATACAAATGCGTCATTTTACATTTCAATAACAAATCAACACATGCAATCTAAATTTCATGATATTCTTCTCTGTGCAACAAGCATTTAGTAGTACTTTGTGTTTTGATTAGAGACATCAAAAATGGTGATTGTTATTTTCAACCACATGAAGAGGCTATAAGTCCAACAGTAAAGCTTCTTATATTAATAATTCTTACTAACATGAATACACCATGTACCACATTAAGTGCATACTACATTAAATACTACACTTATAAGTAAAGCAGTTCAATAGTTAACAAACACATTAATTTTAGGAGTGGCTCTTAATATTTTAAATTATCACCTGTCTGAAACACTGTGAAGGAGCAGCTACAGACCCAGTTTCTTTCAAGTAGTTGTCCCACTTAAAATATTCTATGAAAAAAATGGAAAAATTTAAACTTTCAAACAGCAATATAAATACTACATAAATATACTTCAGGCTATAGGAATATAAATAAAATCTTAAGGAATTTACAAAAATTAAGAATATTTTTTTCCCAAACATGTTAAAAAATAATTATAACAATTGTGAAAAATGCATTTTTAAATTATCTTTTTAATCTGGACTTGAATTTAATTGCTATATTGTAGCACATAAATTATCAAATTAATTAACTGGAATTACTTGAATGTTAGTGTAGTCAGCTTTTTCCCATAAGATTCCATCTCAAAGAAACAATACACTGAATGTGACCTTTTAAATATAGGAAAGTGCTAAAAGTGGGAATTTGGATTAAAGCATGCAAGACAGATGGTTGCCAAGCCTTTCCCCTTAATATCTATATCCAGCTAAGGTGAACTCACCATCACCCTGATAACTGGTTCTACTATCACTATTCTTACTGTTTGGAAGGTTTCCAAATATTCAACTGCAATATAAACTGTAATGTTTTTCTTTGTCCTGAAGTACAGGACATTCAAGTATTTGAGGAGTGCTTGTATATTCCCTGTCTTCTCTTCTAAACATTAAACCTTTCAAAACACTTTAATCTGTCCTCAAAAGACTTAATTTTTTTTCGTTCAATGATCATCCTCACTGCCATTCTCTGAACACTTCTTAAAATATGATGCCTGGAATTGGACATACAGTAATCAAGATGTAGTCTGACCAAAGCAGCATGTAGTGGAATTAGTAATTTCTGATTATTTGGAAATTGTACAGGTAGTCCTGACTTTACGACCAGTTGCTTAGGAATAGTTTGAAGTTACGATGGACCTTCTCAGGACTACTTATGACCCAGATTTGAAGTTCTGTTGACTCCCCTTCCCCCCCCCCATGGTCCCATGATTGCATTCTGGGCACTCAACAATAGGCCCACATTTACAGATGTTTGCAGTCATGTGAAACCGATGTTTCCTTCTGGTTCCAGAAAAAAAATGCCCACTGTAGATAGTGTATTCTCTTAACTACTGCCACATTCTCTTAATAACCAGGCAGTAGTTAAGAGAATACACTATCTACAGTGGGCATTTTTTCGGGCAGTCAAATGGTGACCCACTTAACAACCAGGATAACGTACAACCATAATTCCAGGCTCAACTATGGTTATAAGCTGAGAACTACCTATACATGAATAGATCTAGTCTAAATTTACATTTGTCTTTTTAGCATTCATTATTTAATATATGATGTTTTAATACTTCATGTACTGGAGGAATATTTATACAGAAATAAAAAGAAACACTGTTTATACAGCAATGAGTTAACCTAGGGCAACAGCTCAGATATTATAAAGTAATAAAATGTGGAGGTGAGAGCATTCTGCAGAAAAAGACAAATTTACAAGATTTATCTAGATGAAGATTTATTCAATGCAGTTATACCTCACAAACCAATTTACAAGTCAATAAAGGTATTGGAAGCAACATATAATATGTAACATTCCTCTGCTATCTATATTAATTCAAGAACAAGGTTGCTACGACTATTAAAACATGTTTAAACAATCGAACAATAAAGGACCCATATAAAATATTTGCGGATTTCCTTCACACATCTTGCATCTCAACTCATTTAATCTTTACTTGTAAAGCAAGCGGAGGTTAATCCATATTCTCTATCACAGGGATTTGATAAGCAGTTTACAATATGCTATCTATATAGAATCAATATAGATGAAAGTGTATATATAACTCAGGATTGAACTGTGGAATACACTTATGATGTTATCTAGTCAGGTAATAAAACATGCAAGCAACCAAGCTCAGAGAACACTGAAGACTCCACAGAATCAGAATAATCTATATTGCCAAGGTAACCAGGATATCCAGAAGGTTGCACTCCAATTGTCTACTGTTTGTTAAGATCACTCAACTAAGACAGATTCTTCAGATGAAATGGAACTACAGCAAAATAATCTAGAATTTTGGAGAGTCACTGAAGCAGAAAGCTGATTGGAACTTTGAACAGAATAATTCTAATGCTACTTGAGGACACCAGCTCAGGAAAGGCTGTCCTAAATCCACCAAAACCTGGCAATAATCTACATGAGATTTAAGGTAGCTTTTTTTTCAGTTCAGTAAGCACAAGGCATTTTTACTCTGTAGACATGCATATATCACTACCAATGGCTTCTGAATTTTTTTTAACAAATATGAAAAACCACAATCCAAAATGGCATATAGTGTATGAAAGGCTTTGAGCAGCAAAGAAGGTGATAGAAGGTAAAATATATTTAGACTTCAAATTCTTGGCCAATAAATCTTCATCCAACAGATTAGAGCCAAATTATTGCAAATGTCTGCAGTCTGCACTGGTGATGACCATAAAACTGTTCTGTTTCCCAGCTGCAAGCAATTGCAATATATACAGATGGCAGTATAGACCATCTGTCGAGCCAATCATATAATCTAAGTAAAAGCTACAGCATGAGAATAAGTAATATGCTACATATTTTTCAAGATACTGACACCTCTCAGTGAATTTAATCTTTACAGAGACTTGCTTTATTCCTTTGCACCTACCTTTTTTATTATTTTTCTTTTTTTTCCCCACTTGACTTTTATTATTTTATCAATATATATAAAATACAAAGAAAAACAAAAATAGGAAATTAAGAGAAGAAAAAAGAGAGGGGGAAAGAAAATATGAGGTACAAGGGAAGAAAGAAAAAAAGCACTGACTTCCAACTGTTTTTAGCATGGTACAAGATAAGAACATTCCAGCCTCCACTTTTTACATTTACACTTTATTATGTAATGAAGGGTTCTGTAACTGGAACAAAAAGAAATTGTTTGGCCTAACTATTGCTATCTTGTTTTTGCAATCAGCGTTTGAATCAGGGACAAATTTCATGCAAGCATGGGAAACATGTACATGGATGGGATGTACTGAAGGAGGGAATAAGGGAGTGTACAGGAGTGAGTGATGTCTTCCTGATGATGTAATGGCTCTCTTGTCTGATTTTCATTGGTTAACAAAGTTTATAAAGCAATGCTACTAACTTTCTGAGATGTGGTACTTCTGGATGTAACTCTGTCAGCATTCCAGATAGTTTGCCACCCAGCTGTTTTATTTGATCAATTAAAGCACTGTTTCTTCAAGAAGCCGCCTTTTGAGTTGCCTGATTAGACTTTTAATGGTATCTCAAATTTAAGTAAGGACCGGGGACCTTACATTTCTGGCGCCCGAACAGGGACATGGAAGGCAGAATTTGGAAGGTAGAAACAATTATTCTGGAATGAGGAGAAGGGTGAGAGAGAGAGAGAGAGAGAGAGGGAGGGAGGGAGGGAGGGAGGGAGGGAGAGAGAGAGAGAGAGAGAGAGAGATGCCTGAAAGGCAGGTTAGTTGCCTGCAATGTGATAGAGACGAATGACTGTTAAGGAAACCACCTGTTAGGGTATCCCCACATAAGAGGGCATGGCCAGCCCCTATATCGAAGAAAAAATATCGAGAAATCTCTAGGGAGTCATTCATTTGCACTGAGAAAATGAACTGGTGTTTAAGGGAAAAGGAGGGGCCATGTTTCCAATAGGCTGCGTGTTAGTCCATTGGAAAGCACTGAAATTGTGGCAGTGAAATAATCTTCAAGAATGCAATGTTGCAAAATTTTGTACACCTCCATTTGGCTAACTTCAGCCACAGAAGAAAAGGAAAGAAAAATTCAAAGAACTGAATGCAAGTTTTTTTTCCTCTCTAATCTGGCTCTTTGGATGTACATTCAATTCCTTTCTGTTAGACACTGGTGCCATTTACTGTCCTTAGAAACCATTCATGTTATCGGACATAAAGAGAGAAGGCTGGTCTCTGCAGTTTTCCCCTCCCCCTTCTCACCAGCAAAGGGCCCCAAATTCAACATTCCTTTTGGCCCTTCCCCACTGTCATTTGAATTTGCTGGGGAAAACTGGAAGCAACCATAAATGTTCCCCTCCTTTTTAGAGAAAAGTTAAAAAGAGAGGCGTGCTTTGGCCTCAAACCCCAAATTGATGTGTTTCTTAAATATTTGGCCATCTAGAACATTAATCTTGGACTTGGAATGGTAAGAAAGGTAAGAGGTAGTTAAGAGCCCTCAAAAATCACATCTTGATTTTTCTCACTTCTTGGAGGACAAGCAACAAGCCCGGAAATGTTATCTTAATGGTATTTGTGTATGTGTGTATGTCTGTGTTGTTTTGTGTTATTTCCAAGACTAGAAAGAAGGAGAAAACCTTCTGATAACAACAAACAAAAAGACCTTATTTAAAAATAAATGGTTTGCCTGGAAAAAGTATGAAATGAAATATCTATATATGAAATTGTTTATGCAAGCAGTTTGAATGGAAGTGAACGTATGAGTATGCTGAATGTGCAAATGCCTCTCTCTGTGTGTGCGTGTGTACGTGTGTACGTGTGTGTGTGTGTGTGTGTGTGTGAATCCCACACCCCAGGCTCTGAAAGAAACAGTAAATTGCAGATTTTGTTGTTGTTGTTGTGGACTAAATAAAACGTGTTTGCATGAGAATGAGAGAAATTCAAAAGGGGCCAAGATCCCTGTGCAGTTTTTTTAAAAAAATTGTTCAGCCTTCTTCATTACCAGCTTGCTACATTTTTTTCCCTTTGGAAGAGAGAGACGGAAAAAGGAAGAAGGGGGGGTTGATTATTTTAAAACTTTTTTTTTTCTCTGCTTAACTATGGCCTCAAAGAAGGAGGGAAGGAGTGGGAAAGTGAAATCTGAGATCTGTTCTTGCAGGTTTTGGCTTGTAACTTTGCTCAGGAACACAGAACAAAAAGAAATCTTATTCAGGCAAGACATAATGTTACTTGTAACCAGATAAGAACTCAGAGAAAAATTTGGCATTGGAACATACTGAAAGTCGTTTCAGGTTTAAAATGTTAGTTAACTCTAAATACACTCATCAACCAAAGGAAATGATTCCGAAGTGTTTTGCTTAGATTTGTAAATGTTTTTAAAAATTTGATGCTCTACTTTCAGTCTTTGCATACACATATATTTTCAGTACATTAACTCAAAATACCTCATTAAGCTTTTTTTTTTCTTGTGAAGTTGCTGTTTATTTTATTGGGAGCACCTCTTTTGAACCTCCCCAACTTAGAGAAGCCTTTTTATCTCTTTATGAATGTTGATTCTGGAATAGCGAAAGATGTGTTAGCTCAGAACTGGGTTGGGAGAAAGAAACCAGTTGATTTGAACCCTGCCCAGTTCTTGAGCTCAATGAACTAGTCTGATTAGAATATGAAGTGATAGAATTGTAGACAACGTTTTGGCTGATTTGTTTACAGATGGATCTAGCAAAATAGCTGAAGGGAGGGCATAATGGATGTGTGGTGTCAGAAGTGGAGAAGAGAATGTTGGTGGAGGCTGGGGGGAGGCTCTCCCTGCCTTTGGTTAGCTCAAGCCTGTGGGCTCTGAGTCAGGCTCTGAGGTTGTTCATGAGGAAGAGACAAAAATGTGGTTACTTTTCAAAAATTTGGAAAGAAAGAAGATTAATAGTAAAAAGGGAAAGAGTTAACTCACGTGAAGTTGGTGCAGAAGCAGCAGAAATGGCATACAGAAGGAAGTGAATGTTTGAGAAGGAGGAGTTAAAGAATGTGTTTAGGTTGTTGTTTTTTGAAAGCTTATGTTGTGGATGGTACATAGTGGCTGGACAGGTTGTGACATCTAGTGGTGAGGCCATTTCAATACAGGCCTCAGCTCTGGAAAACTTGCTTTGAAATGATGTATGGGAATTGCACGAAGGTTCAAGAATGTCAATGAAGAAAAGAAGAAAGTTACTCAGTATTTGCATAATCTGGCACAGGTTTTGTCTTCTATCTCAGTACAGGCCCAGGCTGTCCTACCATCTGTCTCTGACCATCATTGTTCCTGGAGAATGGGTTCAGGTGAAAGAACTGTCACCTAAAAGTTCCAATCCTAGTGGTTCCATCCCTGTCAAGTCCTCCTGAGCACCTCAATTGCAATGAGAAGTGGAAGGAATCAAGGCAGGGCCACGAAAAGTTCCATCTTCCCCTCTCCAATGACAAGCCCAGTAGCTGGACGGCCTAACTTTGACCTGCCTTGCCTGTTGAACTGTTTCCATCTAACTAGGAGGAAAACTTCAGTGGATTGGACTAACCTGGAAATCGTGTTTCTGGTATCTGGACTGTATATTGCTACATTTTTCTTATGTAACAGTTGTTGCTGCTGTTTCCCCCACACCTTCTTCAGACCATGGGCCCAATAATTAAAGGAACAAAAGGAAGTTGTGTTTATAACAAGACTACATATTCCACTTGCAAACTGGGGGATAGGGTCACTTGTTATGCTCCTGTCAATACAGTAAAGCCCTACCAACAATTTCGAATCTGGACATATGGCGGGATGCACAGATAATACCTTTTGGAAAGAATAACACAAGACTTATGGATAGTGCCAGCGTCTTCTTTGATGCATGTAAAGCTATTGACTGTAATCATGCTAAATGGACTAAGTGTGGAGCGATGGGGTGGAAACAGGCCTACTTATTTCATGCAAAATAAGTTTATACATTTTACCCAACCTGGCACAATCAAAGAAAATTCAATGTGATTAAAAGAGCCAGCACTTCCCAGTGCAACGCTGATTCCTGCAACCTGGTGTGCTTCAAGATAACCAGACCAGCAGATTTCTCAGCATCATTTGGACTAGCTATCGATAGAACCGGACACAAATATGGCTTCAAGTTGACACTATTATACCACAATCCCAGAAATATTTTAGAATTTTTCATTCTTTTTATGATCAACTGAAAATCACAATTGAGATCCCCTCAGTAGCAAAGAACCTTTTTATTGATCTGGTGGAAGAAATGCTTCATCTCTAAATGTGACTAATTGTTTTACATCTGTGTGTGGGTACTAACATGGGTGAACAATAGCCTTGGGAAGCATGTGAAATAAATCTTACTCCCCTGACTAGTCAAAATCTCACTTGAAAAGCCACCAATAGACCCAATGTGTGCACTCTGACCACTTCCATAGTGGGAAACCTCTGTTATTTTTTTTTTTTTTAAAAAACAACCAATGTTTTGGTAAAGCCTTAGGTGTGAACATCTCTTGTAGGTGAGCACCTCAGCATCCTTTTGGTGGATTACTACCGATTTGGCCCAACCCCCAAATCCCCTGGCAAACATTCCCCAATTGTCTACCTTATGGACCAATCTAACAGATGCAATCCTCACCTTGACCACTCCAGACGAACCTGTTACTTGGGCAGAAGATGGAATATATGGTTGTAAGACTTTTGTTTAAAAGAATTATTAGATTGCAAACTGTATTAGAAATAATTACAAATGAAGGGCATTTAGAATAACATGATGCTTTTTTGCTTTTCTATACTACGCTTGCGCAGGAACCTCCATTAGCCCGAAGCAAGAAGCACATGTTCAGAGAGATAAAGAAAACGGATTGGTTAAAATAACACTACAAAAGAAAGTTTTGTGAAAACAAGGTGGTGTGGCTTTCCTTTTACACGCTGCTGCCTGCTTGTGGAGGAAATACACCCAGCTTCTTCAGAAACCTGGACAGCTGCCATGGACACAAGCTGGTTTGGAGAGTTCTTTGGTGATTGGCAAATGGAAATTTTTCTGGTTGTGTTAGCTTTTGGAGGTCTGGTTTTGCCATGTTTGATTCCTGTTATCCAAAGAACAGTTACTTCTACCATCTCAGGGATGACGATCATAGCATCCTCTGTAAGTAATGATAAACCCCATAAGCCAGCCAAGCTCCTGACTATCACCACAATAACAAAGGAATATACATCATTGGTCACCAAGTACAGAAAGCATTCTGTTACAAAATTAAAAAGGGATAAATGAAGGGTTCTGTAACTGGAACAAAAAGAAATTGTTTAGCCTAACTATTGCTATCTCGCTTTTGTAATCAGTGTTTGCATCAGGGACAAATTTCATGCAAGCATGAGAAACATGTACATGGATGGGATGTACTGAAGGAGGGAATAAGGGAGTGTACAGGAATGAGTAATGTCTTCCTTATGATGTAATGGCTCTCTTGTCTGGTTTTCATTGGCTACTGAAGTTTATAAACAATGCTACTAACTTTCTAAGGTGTGGCACTTCTGAACATAACTCCGCCAGCATTCCAGATTGTTTGCCACCCAGATGTTTTGATCAATTAAAGCACAGTTTCCTTAAGAAGCCTCCTTTTGAGTTGCCTGATTAGACTTTTAATGGTATCTCAAATTTAAGTAAGGGCCAGGGACCTTATAGTAATTAGCCATTTCTATAACAACAAATCTATCTAATCGGCAAAACCAAACTCGAAGTTTTATTTTTTTTTCATCACAAGCACAAAATCCAGAAGTGATATCCAAATAAAAAACATAATTAAATAAATTCTCCTCTTTGAATAAAACAATCAATTTAATCATTTCTGCTTTATCTTTCTTGCTGTGGAAATAATGGGTATTTCTATTTGCACTTAATAATCTTTATAAAGTATCACTATTTAAAATAAGAATTCACTGTATTCTTTCAGATTCTTTAAAGGGAAAAATATTTTTTCATCCATTTTAAAACACTAAACTTTTCTTTAAAAATATTTCTGAAATCAAAACTTTCTAATACATCTTTTTTTAACTTCCTCTTAACATGCATACTTTAAAGTTCACTATTAAATTTAGGTCACTCCCTCCAAGTTACCCTCATAGAATAATTTTTCTTCTTGTATACATCCTTTCTAAAAATTTCAACTTTCCTTTAAACTAATACAACTTTCTCTTTAATTTTCTCTTAACACAAATACTCTCAAGTACACTTTCAATAATATTTTACAAACTTTAGGAATTAAGCATTATATATAAAGGAAAAATACATTTTCAAACTTTAGATTAAGACTTTCTTTCAGTTACAAATATCAAACTGATAAAAATCCATCCTAATTCCAAATTGATTCATTAAGTTTAAGTCACTCCTTCTAACTTGACTTTATGGAGTAAAGTCTTTTTCTTCTCTCGAATTTTTGTCAAGTAGTTATAAGCGGTGGTGGGATTTAGCCAGTTTGCACTGGTTCGAGTCAATGAGTAACTTTTTTGTAAATCACTTAAGAATTGCTGGCTAATCAGGAATCATAAAAATCAGAAAGTTTTAGTCACCCACAACAAAGTAGACCAAACTACAAATTACTAAAAATAATAAACTTTCTACCCTTACATTTCTCCGTCAACTTTTTTTTTTAAAGATACTCCACACTTCCTTATATTTGGCTTGCCTTAGCAGCCTTCTTCCTTGTTGTTTAACACTGAATAAACCCCTAAAATGGTGCAGATCTTCAAAAAGGAGTAACAGGCTGTGACTAAAGAGAGCTTCTTTTAGCCTAATAAAGATTCGGCACACAGGCTGCTTCGAAGCACAGCTCCTGAAGCTACTTTCAGACCTTTACTGTATCGGAAGATCTTGAGGGATAATTCTAGGACTTTCCCTAACTCAGGAGAGTCATATAAACTAAAGGAATGTCGGTTCCTTCTGTTGGTAGTTGAAAAAAACTACTGCCCGAGAAAAAATTCTTCAGGGATCCCTCCCTGCCTTGTAGTCAGTTGGTCATCTTTTCACCGGAAGTCCTTTGCATTTACTTTTCTAACAGTAGCAAGGCAGCCAAATAGAAAAAGATGTTCAGATAAATGTTCATAGTGAATGCAAACCAAAGTATTTTATATATTGCCCAGTAATAAATTATTGGTTTTGCTAATAGTCTATGTACAGTGAGCTATCATGTAGCTGTGCAAAATGGCCAACTTCTATGTATTTCACGCCATTAATTGCTACACATAAGCTAATAATACTATGCTGCCATCTTGTGTTTCCAATGGCTAGGTCTCCTTCAAGCTGACCTTGACTCCTGGTATAACTTTCTTGGCAATTATACCAAAGTTAGATACCACGGAATAATAGGAAGTTTCTTAGCAAGAAGCTGAAGTTCTTCCAAAGTAATTTAAGGTTTCACTGGTTATTCAACAATAACTTGTTGAAGCATTGACTTATTAGGCTTTATTGCAACTTTTGTATCCAACTTTTCTATTGTTTCTAAGCATGAATGAACCACAAATAACACAACTGTATACTATGCAAATTCACCTCATAGATTTACTCAAGGGTAAGCAAATTGTATGAGAACAAACACTATGTTTTATAATTTCATTTTTTTTTTTTTTTGAGAATCAGGAAAGAAAATACATCTCATTCTGCAATACAGGTAGTCCTTGGGTTACAACCAATCATTCAAAGTTATGATGACACTGAATGAGTGGTAGTTATGACTGATCCTCAAAGTTCCAGCTGTCACAGCACCCAAGTGGTCACATGATTGCAATCTAGGTGCTTGGCAATCAGCTCATACTTATGATTGTTGCACTGGCCTGCAGTCATGACTGCAATTTTTAGCTTCCCCACCAGCTTCCGATTAGTAAAGTCAATGGGAAAACAGCAGAGGTCACAAATTGCTCTGATAAGTCTCCTCCACCCATGCACCTCACCTAGCCCCTCGGCACTCATACCACATCAGCCACCTATATACCTTCCCAAACTGCTCGCACTGCACCTCCCTGGATATCTGCACATTTCCAACTGGCAGCCGCTCCCTTGCACATTCTCCTTCCTCATTAATTGTGCATACTCCAAGCCACATAATACTCATGCCATACCTCCTCAGCCACTCATTTACCTTCTCCCACTTGGCAATATCCACCCCAAGTCCTGTTGAGCTAACATACTGTTCCTGAGCTTCAGTGTGCTCCTTCCACAGGCAGCAGCATCCTCGTACACCCTCCCCAAGCCTTGTACTTGTGCCATGCCTCCCTCACTTAATGATGGCACACCAGGAATTGCAGGAATTTCTCTCTAAGAAATGCAGTTTTGTTTACGACTGTGTCACTTAGTGATGAAAATTCTGGTCCTATTTGCTGTCATAACTCAAGGACTACCTGTATATTAACAGTACCAATTTTAATAAAATTGTAAGCTGTATGTGTGTGTGTAATACTTGCATATATAGTACCTAAACACATTCCCAGAACAAATTTCCTATTTTATTTGACAGAATGGTATCTTCTCTAATACGCTTTATTACCTACAATTTTATCAATATTCAGATTTTAAAGCAATTCTTTCACAAAAATGATTTATCAAGAAAGTTCAATTTCCATTTGCCTAAATGCTACAGTATTATTCTGTATAATAGCAACCTTTAATGGAGACTACTACCAGAATTATAATCAAAACATCGAGAAACAGATACGACCGTACTTTTTGTAACTGCAAGGCTTATACATTTAAAAACTAATTTATAAAACATTTAATGGGATTAAATGTTAAATTGCTTTAAATATAATTGTAGTTCTTCAAGTGTTCATCTCTGAATGCAATCTATGCATTCTTATTCGATTCTTCCATATCTGTGGCATATTTTTAAGCAGGAAATGCTTTTGTCCAATGTGTGCATGATCCTGGGGATAGTTCCTACCTTTCCTCTTAATTTCTAACCAAGCCAAGGAGAAATGTTTAGATTGCTATTAAACTGGATGCCTAAAGTGAAAAAAATGAGAGGATTTTATGAATGCAGATGCCCAAAGAGGTAAAGTTGCATGAAAAAATAAGATTTTATATTTTGTTTTGCATTCTCTCTGCCTCCAATATATAGTGGAATAGCAAATGTACCTCATGGTAGGAGCAGATGGCAGAAGAATCCAAAAAGAACTGTTCAGCTAAAGAAGGCATTCAAACAAGCTTGAGCACTGAAATCATGATATCTAGAAAAGGTTGAATGTTGAGATCGTGTGAAGGCCCTACTTAGAGTGTTACTTTTATGAACATTGTGAATAAAGCATTTCTAACAGGAAATTTATAGAAAATATAGTTATATAATCTATAGAGTTGCCCACAGCCCAACAGCTATCTACTGCAATATAAGAACTTTTTAAGATCATAGCTGTTTGTAGAAAAAAGATTAAGAGAATAAGAAACTGGCTCAAATGGACTCCAACACATTTTATGCAGAAGGCAAATTAGGTTTTCTGTCAGTATGACTCTAAGGGGCATCTGTCTATATACAGGTAGTCTTCAACTTACAACAGACCTCCCCAAAGCTACTTATGATTCATTTTCAAAGTAACAACAGCCATGCATATGCCACCATGGTCACATGATCACATTTCAGGTACTTGGCAACCAGCACATATTTATCACTGTTTGCAGCATCTCACGGTCATGTGACTGCAATATGTATTTTTTTTTTTTTTGCTGTTTTCTAGCATTTACTTCAAGAATACCCATTGGGGGAACAATCTACCTGCTGCTACACATTCTGACTGCAACTAGGCTTGCTTTTGTGCAAAAATGGAAGAGCAAGGAAATTCCCACAGAGGAAGAGTTAATACATAAAATATTAGCATGTGCAGAAATGGACAGGTTCACAATGATATTAAAAGACAAATGTGGATCAGTTTATTATGAAACCTGGAATAAATTTTACCGCTAGAGGAATTTGAAGAGGACGGTTGGGGTTAAAGATGAATGTTAAGATAGAAATATATGTTATTTTAGAATAAGCATTGTATATAAAACTTAGATGAAGAATTGATTGTAAAAAGTGGAATAATCTGATAAGAATGTATATACTGGAATGTCACGTTAAATCCAATGTTTGTTTCTTTTTAACTGTATTATAAATAAAAAAAAATTAAAAAAAAACACCCATTGGGGGAAATTTACTGATTGATGCCTCAACCCACAACTGTAATGATTTAGAGCTCTATTACAGTAGTAATCTGAGAAGGGGCGTTGTATTACCTGAACACCTTTTCTCAGCATGGAGACGTAGAATCCACCAATGGGTTAACTCTGCCTTCCTGCACAATAGACCAGGTCAGCCAACTTGTCACACCCATCCTGGGGTAGCCACTCCCCCATTCTTGACGAAGGCGAAGCAGCTGACTACAATTCGACGTGATGGCTCCCTGTTCCCTAATATGACTTTTAATGATTTTAAGGGTGGGAGTGGATTCTACGTCTCCATGCTGAGAAAAGGCGTTCAGGTAAGACAACGCCCCTTCTCCAGCACCGGAGACGTAGAATCCACCAATGGGACATACCAAAGCCTCACTGTCCCAATGGGTGGGAAACAGAAGAGGACGAAGTTGTGTTTGTAGAGATTACCTGTTGCAGGACCCTCCTTCCGAAGGAGGCATCCGCGGAGGCAAAACGGTCTATCTTGCAATGTTGTATGAAAGGGGAGAGCGAAGACCATGTCGCCGCCCTGCAAACCTTGATAGAGGCCTATGTGGCCCACGCCACGGAGATCGCAGCGCTGTGAGTGGAATGCACTGTGATTTGTCCTGGTGTTGATAGAGAAAGTGATTGATATGCTTCCGCAATGCAAAGTCTGATCTACCTACCTATGGTTGAGGCAGACACCTTCTGTCCACTACAGGTGTGATGAAACGAAATGAAGAGAGCTTCTGATTTGCGTAATGGTGCCGTTCGCCTGATATAATGTTGTAGTGCCCTCCGGACATCCAGTGTGTGCCACTGTCGTTCCAGGGAATGAGACGGGTTGGAACAGAAGTCTGGTAGGATGATTTCTTGGGCCCTATGGAACAGGGTGTTAACCTTGGGGATAAAGGTTGGGTCCAATCAGAGGACCACCCGGTCCCGATGAAAGGTGCAGAGGTCCTCCCTGATCGACAGGGCCGCGAGCTCGGAAATGCATCTGGCCAAGGTTATGGCGACCAGAAAGGTAACCTTGAGAGATAGAGCCCTCAGAGTACAAGACTTGATGGGTTCGAATGGTGCCTTGGTGAGAGCCTGAAGAACCCGTGGTAGTTCCCATGAGGGATACCTGTGGACCACAGGTGGTTTTGCATGGGAGGCGCCCTTTAAGAACGTGCAAATCCTGGGGTGCTGTGCCAGGGGAAGTGTATTGACGCAGGTGAGTAGAGTGGATAATGCCATGACCTGCCTGCAAATGGTATTCAGTGCTAGGCCCCTGTCCAGGCCATCAAGCAAGTATTCTAGTACATTTGGAACTGTTAGGTCCGAGATATCGAGTGTTCACTTCTTGCACCAACTGCAGAAATTTCTCCATGTGGAGTCATAAATGCGCTTGGTTGCCGGTCAGCGGGATGCTTGGATCATGGAGATTACTTTTGGCGGGTATGACTCCGTGCTCAAGATTTGGCGTTCAAGTGCTAGGTGGCTAACTGAAGCCATTGGGGTTCTGGGTGTTGTAGATCCCCCTGGCTGAGTGATGCCTGGTCCGGGGATATCCTCCATGGAGGGGATCTGGAGAGATTCACCAGGTCCGCGAACCACGGTCTTCGTGGCCAGTGTGGGGCTACGAGTATGATCTCCACCCGTTCCTGCAATGTCTTGCGGATGGTTGCCGGGATCAGCGGAAGAGGAGGAAATGCGTAAAGTAGTCCCCTTGGCCATGGGCAATGTAGGGTGTATGTTTCCTCCGCCCCTGACGATGGGAACCTTGAGAAGAACCTTGGGAGTTGGGCATTCGTCAGAGATGCAAACAGGTGTACCACTGGTCGCACAACTGGTCGCCTGAACCTCTGTGTTATCTCCGCGAATAGGTCCGGGTGCAGACTCCATTCGGCGTGATCCACAGTTGACTTGCTTAGGAAGTCCGCTTGTCTGTTTGCCTCCCCCGAGATATGCTCGGCCCTGATGGAGGCGAGGTTCTCCTCCGCCCAGTCTCCCAGTGCTTGGGTCTCTGTCATGAGAGACCTGGATTGGGTTCCCCCCTGCCTGTTCACGTGTGCCTTTGCGGACACGTTGTCTGTGAGGACTAGTATGTGTTGTCCCGCTACCCTGTTGTGTAAGTGCCGGAAAGCTAGGTGTATAGCCCTTAACTCCAACCAATTGATGTTGTGTTCTAGGTCCTTCCAGGATCATTGGCCCTGCACCCACATGGACTGCAGTGCTCTCCCCAGCCAAACAGGCTGGCATCCGTCATAAGCGTGAGACGGTCGGGTTCCTTGAAGTGTGACCCTCTGGCTAGTGCTGGCGAAGACCACCACTTGAGGGACCATAATGTTTCTGGAGGGACCCTTACCTTTCTGTTGGAAGAGCTGAGTTTCAGCCTCTGGAATGGAAGGAGGAACCATTGGAGATTCCTGGAATGTAGTCTCGCCCAGGGCACTATTGCTATGCACGATACCATCTTCCCCAGCAGTTGGGAGAGTACGACCAGGGGAACTGTTCGTTCCCTGCGTTACCTGACTAGGGAATGTATGCTGTTGTGATGTTCCTGTGACAGGTAGACCTGCCCCCTGACTGTGTCTATGATTGCGCCTAGGTGTAATATGCAGGTGGTTGGGCTGGTCTGACTCTTTTGAAAATTGATTGAGAATCCGTGCTCCTGGAAGACTGATTGTCAACGCTAGGTCTGATTGCACTACCTCTGGGGACGATGATTGGATGAGGATGTTGTCCAGGTAGCACTGGACGCGCACCAGTATCGTTCGCAGGTGTGCAGCCAGTACCGCCAGGATCTTGGTAAAGGCTCATGGGCTGACGATAGGCCAAACAGCAGTGCCCTGTACTGGAAGTGGTGTCCCACGTAGCAGAACCTGAGGAACCGTCGGTGACTGTGGGCAATTGGGATGTGAAGGTATGCCTCCGTAAGATCTATGGACGACAGGAAGTTGCTGTGTCGAATGTTACCCAAGATGGAATGGAGGGTTTGCATTTGGGTGGGCTGAGAGAAGGTCGAGCCCTATCCCACCCAAAAGGACTGCCTTCAGGCATATGGGGTTGAACGCCTGTCGGCCCGTCTGCTGGAGTGGGCTAGTTTGTCCTTAGTTTCAGTGAGATAAGGATTCAGCGCCTCCCCGAATAATAGCCCACTCTGGCAGGGGGCTGTGGCTAGGCGCCACTTGGCCTTTGGGTCAGTTTGCCAGTGCCTGAGCCATAGCATCCTGCGTGCTGAGACGTTGGATGCTATTGCTCTGGATGAAAGCCTGGCTGCATGCAGCGTGGCATCAGAGTCGTATTCTGATGCTGCAGCAAGCTTGCTCAGGTCCTGTTGTGTCTGTACCTCTTCCTGAGGAAGTCTGGCCTGGAGTTGGCAAATCCAGAGTAGGGAAATCCTTGCAAAAAAGGATGTGCAGGTAGCGGCTCTTACCACCCATGCTACTGCCTGTGGGTTCTGCAGAATGTGAGTTCCCACCTTTTGTCATAGGATTTCAATACCTCCGCCATGTCTCCCGACACTGCAGATGGGGAGAAGAGGAATCCAAAGGGCTCGTCGACCTTTGGTACCTCGAGGTCCTTTGACTGTTCTGGTGTTGTGCTGAACAGCTTCTTGTCAGTTCCCCCAGAGTGGGGAAGGTGCCCGGTGAAGACCATTGTTTCTTAATGGTAATTTGGAAGAGCGTCGGATAGGGGACGTGGTGTTGAGCTACCACGGGTTCTAAGAACAATGGATCTGAACTGGGCAGTGGTTCTGGCTAAGGGATATGGTCCGGGCCAATGTTTGCCGTTGAACTGGCTCTGCGGAGCAGAGTCAGGAAAAGGGTAGGGTTGAATACCCCTCCGAATGGAGTGGGGTCTGAAGGAGGGTCCTCCTCCCACCATGACATGTCATGTTGGTTGTCCTCCGTGGGAGAGGATTCCCTACTGAGGAATGACCGTGATGGGGAGGGGGGATCCTGGTATGAGGTGTGCCCTGGTTGTGACTTGGGTGGGGGCATGGCCATCACGGATTCGGTTCCCGATCCATGGTTAGCCCTAGCTGCCATCGTTCTGAGAAAGTCTGCTCAATCAGGGTTTGCAAGTGATCCTCGGAGGGGTTGGTCTCGGACTCCGCCCACCTGAGACCTGCCGCTGTGGGTGTGAATGTGGCCTTAGGTATGGATGTAGATGGACCTGCCTCAGAGGCCTGAAAGGACCCTTCCGGGAACCATACTCTTTGTGTGGAAGGGCCCAATGGGAGGTCAAAGACCATTTCCTCTGTTTGCTCCACTTTTGCCCTGGCCTGCTTTTATGCCTTGGAGAATTCCCTCTCCAGGGCCTGGTGCCTTCTGCTAGCCTGTTTCTCACCCAACTTGGAAGGTTTTCTTCCAGAAATGGACTTGGCCTTTGCTTTGATCCTGCCTGCCGCCTCCTGTTTGGAGGATTTTTGTCTTTTGCGGTTGGTGGGAGGGGAGGTGATGCTCAAGGGCTGAGACACCATGGACTCCTCCATCCTAGGTGAGCTTTCTCAGTGACTCAAGAGGGAGATCTGGCAGGGGATCAGTTGGCGAGATGGGCAAGCAGGTGTAGCAGGGAGTGGTCGTCCCACTCTCCTGACCGCCTGACCAGTAAAGGGATCGCTGCTGTCCCACCCGTTTGGGGTCCGGCCCTTCTTACGTTCACCCAGGTACAGCATATGGAGTTGAAATACTAGGGAGATGCGGTCAGGGTATGTGCACCAGGGTTGGCCAAAGTGTTAAATGTCACATGCTTATTTTCTTTCTTTTATTTTTATCTATTTTATTTATTTATTTATTATTATTATTATTATTATTATTATTATTATTATTATTATTATTATTATTATTATTATTATTATTATTATTATTATTATTATTATTATTATGGATCATCGCACAGTCAGCCAGATGTTCAGACTGGATTTGGCATTTTGTCTACCTATCGAGTCCTTACCCAGGACCTGGGATAGGCAGATGTGAATGTTTGATGGTATTACAGGTATCGTCGCAGGATGGAAGCAGTTCCTAGTAAGGCCGCCTTTTGCAATTGACTAATAGCGAATTTGTCAATGCCAATGGTGTTCAAGTGGTGCTCCAGTTGTTTTGGGATTGCACCAAAGGAGCCTATTACTATTGGTACAACCCTTGCTTGCTTTTGCCACAGTCTTTCTATTTCTATTTGTAGGTCTTTGTATTTTGTTATCTTCTCCAGTTCTTTCTCATCTATTCTGCTGTCTCCAGGCACTGCCACGTCCACTATCCAGAGTTTTTTGTCTTTCTTATCGACAATTGTTAAGTCTGGGGTGTTATGTTGCAGGTGCTTGTCTATTTGAATTCTGAAGTCCCAGAGCAGTTTAATTTTATCATTTTCTATAACTTTCTCTATTTTATGATCCCACCAGTTTTTGCTTACAGGCAAATGATATTTTTTTGCAGATCTTCCAATGCACCATTGTTGCTACTTTGTCATGCCGCTGCTTGTAGTCAGTCTGTGCAATCCTCTTGCAACAGCTTACCAGGTGGTCCACTGTTTCTTCAGCTTCTTTGCATAGGCGGCACTTACTGTCTGTTGCTGTCTTCTCAATTTTGATTTTATATGCATTTATCCTTAAGGCTTGGTCTTGTGCAGCCAGAATTAGTCCCTTGGTCTCTTTCTTCAATTTTCCTGCTATTAACCATTGCCAGGTCTTGTTAATATCTGCTTTCCCAGCTATTTTTTTAAGGTATTGGCCATGTAGTGCTTTGTCTTCCCATGCCTCTATTCTGTTCTTCATTTGGTCTTTCTTGTAGGCCAGTTTGGTCTCTCCAGTAGTCAGTAAGCCTTCCTGATATACTAATTTCAGTGCATCTTCATCATTGTTCTTCAGATATTCTTCCAAAGCCATTTTTTCTTCTTCAACCATCTGATGTACTGGTAGCATTCCACGCCCACCTATTTGCCTTGGTAGATAAAGTCTATCAATGTCACTGCGTGGATGAAGGGCATGATTCATTGTCATTATTTTTCTGGTCTGCCTATCCATTGCTTTTAGTTCTGCTTGAGTCCAGTCCACTATTCCAGCTGTGTACCTAATGACTGGGATTGCCCAGGTGTTGATTGCCTTTATGTATTTCCTCCATTGAGTTTGGACTTTAAGATCTTCTTCACTCTCTTGATGTATTCACCTCTAATCTTTTTCTTGACTTCAGTGTGCTTGATGTTGTCAGCTTGAAGGATACCCAAGTATTTGTAGTACTCTTCCTCATCCAGACTCTTAATGTTATTTTCGTGGGGCATATTGATTCCTTCAGTTTTCATTATTTTTCCTTGTTTGATAGTGAGTGTGGCACATTTGTCCAAGCCAAACTCCATACCAATATCTTGGCTATATATACGGACAGTGTTGAGCAGCGATTCTATTTCAGATGATGTTTTTCCATACAGCTTCAGATCATCCATATAAAGGAGGTGGGATAGTCTGGCAGATGTTTTTGATGTTTGATAGCCGTGTCCTGAGTTATTCAGTATTGTTGACAGAGGAAACAGTGCAATAACAAATAGTAATGGTGACAATGAATCTCCTTGAAATATTCCTCTCTTGATATTAACCTCTCCCAGTCTCTCACAATTGATCTGCAACTGTGTCTTCCATTGTGCCATCGATCTTTGCACAAATTTTCTGATGGTTCTACTGACTCCTGTTATTTCTAGGCACTTGATTATCCAATCATGTGGCAGAGAGTCAAATGCCTTTTTGTAGTCAATCCATGCCACATTCAGGTTGGTCTTCCTTTTCTTGCAGTTCTCCAAGATCATTTTGTCTATTAGGAGTTGATCTTTTGATCCTCTGCTATTGGGGCGGTTTCCTTTCTGCTCAGGTGGAAAGAGATTGTTTTCAACTAGATGCTGTTGTACTGCATCAGCTACCACACCAGTTAGTAATTTGAAAGTTGTTGGTAAGCAGGTAATTGGCCTGTAGTTGCCTGGTGTTGCCCCTTTTGCTGGATTTTTCATTATTAGGTAGGTTTTCACAGTTGTTAGCCACTTTTCAATTTCTCCTCCTTGTAGTATATTGTTGAACTGTTTGGCAATGAGTGGGTGTATAACAGTTAGATGTTTCAACCAAAACCCATGCAGTTCATCTTCACCTGGTGCTGACCAATTTTTGATTTTCTTTGCTCTTTTTTCTACCATTTTTGTTGTTATTACTAGTTCTTTCATTTCAACTTCTGTTTTATTTGCATCCACCTCTTTTAACCAAGCTGCATCCTTTTTGTATTTCTTTGGGTTATCCCATATCTGCTTCCAGAATTGCACTGTTTCTTCCTTGTCAGGTACTGACTGATTCCTTGCAGTTTCTCTATTGATGGATTGGTAGAAACGTTTCTGATTGGATTGAAATTGGAGGTTCTGCCTATAGTTTGCAATTCGAGCTTCATATCTACTGATTTTCCTGGCTATAGCTGTTATTTATTGCTTTATTATTTCCAGTGCTTCCTTGATCTTCCTTGTTTCTAAGTGGTATTTCTTGATTAGGTATTCTTTGGTCTTCTTGTTCTTCAGCTTCTTTTCTTTCAACTGTTCTAGTTTGCTTGCATGTGATCTTAACTTGCTGATCTTATTTTCTAGTCTAACCTTCCATTTTTTTGGTGCACTGTTTGTTTGTTTTTCTTCTTTGTTGATTTTGCATCCCAGGTATTCAGTTATAACTGCAGCTGTGCTGTACATTAGTTGGTTTGTTTCTTGCAGTGAATTGGTGCTTATACTTGCTATTGCAGTATTTGCATCTTTTAATGCTTGTGCTAGCTGTTTCTTTGAAACAAGTTTCAATGCAGGCAGCCTTATTCTGTTGTTTTTGTGCTGTTCTAGATGCTCAGTTATTCTTTGTTTCAATTCTTTTATTTCTTTAGTTAGAGGGTTTTGTTCTTCCTGAGGAAGTGGTGCCTGGTTTCCAAATGAGAACAGTTGTATATCTCTGCTGGATTCCTTCACTGCCAACTCCTCCTGGTTTGCCTCTACATTCTGAATTACTTCTGGTAAGGCTTTGATGTCTTTGCCCTGGGTAAACCTTTGCAGTTCGTCCAATTCTGTTTCTGTGAATATTTTATTTCGTGTTATAAATCGGCGTTGATCTGCTAGTCTCTGTTCTGTTATTTCTGATTCTGGATGTTGTTCTTTCCAGAACTGGTGCATTCGTTTTCGATATCCTCTTCTTGTTGGACTTGATCTGTAGTAACAGATCATTATTTCTTTGTTTTCCATCACTGTGTATCTGCGACGGGTAGACACCTTTTCTTCCAGTAGTTCTGCAGCTGCTGGCCCTGGTTGCTCAGCCAACAGTCCTGAGTCCTGTAACCCATTTTTCACCAGATATCCAGGAACTCCAATATCTAGCGCGAACCTTGTTAACCCGGGCGACATCCGAGCTGGTATGGCATTCTGAAATTTACGTCTCACCATATTTTTTATGGGAGAGACACTCTTTGTCTGACTCCCCTGATGAGACCTGTCCAGTATGGTTGAACCTCTGGTATAGCTCTCATCTTCCTCAGAGTACACAAGCCCCACAACCACGTCAAGGTAGTGCCTCACTGGGGGATTATTATTATTATTGTTTAATTAGTTGCTAAATTTCCTACTTATATATCTGATTATTGTGTTGATAGTCAATTGCAAAGAAATGTGGCTGTGTGACAAGGAGGGGGTGGAGAAGGAATGGAAGCATAAGGATATCACTAACGCTGGCCTGAGTGGCGACGCCGTTGTCCCTTCCCCTGTAAGAAGCCTGAAACTAGGAAAGGAAAAAAAATTGATGAGAGCTCTCCACTCCAGCAGATGCCTTTTCGCTCCTAAGGAGCTTAACTCTAGCCTTTCTTTCTTCCTAGTCTCGCTTGTCCTGTTTTTTTATCTTTAAAAATGGCGGCCAGGCTATCTCCGTGAAAATGAAGAAGGCGTAAGTGTCCCCTTCGGCTGCCAGGGATTCGGCGCAAAAAAGGGAGGAAGATTTCCGCCTACACGGCAGGACATTTGAATGAAGAAGATGGAAATCAGATGACTTTGTTCCCACGTGCCCCGGCTTCAAAAATGGCGACCGGGCACCGCCACCAAGATCAGGACACTTAGATGATTCTCGAGAGAAGCGGTAGCTTCCGAGCTACTGTGGCAAGTCAGGAATGACATGAGCTGGGCTTTCGCGCGCCCCCAAGCCCCACCGATTCTATCATTCTAGAGATGAACGCGGAATGTGGAACGAAAAGGGAAACCCTCACCCCCGTTCGGAGAAGCTCCGCTGCCGCGCTGAGTGGCTGGGGGAGATTTCCCTTAAGAAGGAACTGAAACGAGTGGCTGGGGGGAAATTTCCCTTAAGAAAGACTGAAAAGAGTGTGGAGGTAGGGTTGGATAGGCTCCGACTGTGGCCTGAGCAGCTGAAGAGGGGTTTCCCCTGGGATGATCTTAGACCTCAGCTGTAACTGTAAGACTGATAAGACCCCCCTCCCCAAGCCCTCCACAAGTTATTTTACACAGTGCTGGTCCCAGCGCTGTAGAACTAATTGTGGAAAGGAATAAGTAGAATCCACCAATATTTTAGCCTGTATTACCTGCCTTAGACTGGGAGCCAAAATTATCATGTCCGCCTGGGCTGAAGACCGAGTCAAGAATGGAGGAGTGGCTACCCCAGGATGGGCGTGACAAGTTGGCTGACCCGGTCTATTGGGCAAGAAGGCAGACTTAACCCATTGGTGGATTCTATGTCTCCAGTGCTGGAGAACTACCTGTAGCATACAATTCACCAATCTAACAGATGAGCATCAACTGCAAAATGCTTGCAAGTAAGAAACTTAGCATTCATGGTAGAAAGAAATTCAAACATACCATTATAGAGAAGGCAGCTGAAAGTACCAGAAGTTTTACTGGCAGAAATATTCAAAATCCCTTGAGAGATTGTTTTTGTGATTGATTAAGAAAACACTGAATTAATTATGTCCACTATAGGATCTGCTATATAGATTTAAATCAAAGTATCATCTATATTACTTTGTTTCAACTGGTGAAGAATCAAAAAGATCAGTTACAATGAACTGTTAATAGGATTCATTCTGAGGTTTGTTATGAACAATAACACTGATACATAAATTACTTCCATACTGATATTAAAAATCTTCCTGGCATCCTCTGTGAAGAACTGTGAAGAAAAACCACAATGAGAGTTGTGTAGTACAGATGGGCATTTCTGAGCAGATAAAAGTTTTTCCAAAGAAAGTGTTATAAACTAGAGTTGCCTTGATCATCAATAGCTGAGCCTATAAGGCTATAAACATCCAGAAGCATTACTCGAGGGCATATTTATAGGAAAAATTCAATCCGTATATCAGTGAAATTATTTCCTATACTTGTTCCATGCAGACAGTGACCTTTTGTCACTGTCTGCATGGAACAAGACCTATGTCATTATATATTTGTGGGCACACAAATGTACAGGCTGAGCTGGCAAAGAGATAGTTCTGGACAGTGTATGTTAATAAAAAATGCAAATGTATTGTCTGAAACTGTTGGATAGTATAGTTTTGAACAATGGGTATAGAAATCCCAATACTGTACTTTTCTGTGTTAATTTCTCTAGAATTGGTATGTAAAAAAGCTACATCTATTTGATTGATAGTGAGATCAGCTTACCATCTATTATCAGTGATAATGTTCTCATCTCTTTGGTAATAAATCTTGTCTAACTACATGAAGGCCATCTCTGCAAGATGGCAGTCTTCCCCTCATTGCAATAATTGACAAAACCAGCTAAGAAGGAAAGAACAGATGGAGGCAGGATGTAGTTCTGATAAGAAGTGGTCTAGTAACTGTTGCTAAAGATTCACACAAAGTACTACAACAATACAGGTCCTGTAGCCTGACATAAGGAATCACAACTATGGAAGTGTTTGAAACTGACAGACCTGTACTTACAGAATGATTCAAAGTATCATCTTAAAAACATTATATTAAACATTAGCATGAAAAATACTGGAAAAAAGGATTTATAGGCATAATTTTACATAACAATTAACCAAAACTGAAATACTTTCAAATTTAATTAAGTCTGTTGGTTTGAAACTCTGTGGAAATGTGACCAAGAATATTTTTCCCTCCTACACTCTTGTAGTTGTCTGTTCGCCTTTAAAAACTCCCTTTGAGACTGGAGACTGTTTAATGTATCTTCAAGAAAGCTGGAATGCAAGAAAACGATTGATTCAAAACTGGGACAAGGCACCTTCTAGAGAGATTTTTCAAGGACGGCAGAAGATAGGAGATGAGAAAGTTTGCTTTTAAAAAGTCTGCATACACCAAAATTTGTTCTCTTTACATTTCAACATATACTAGTGTATTATGCAACAGTTGGTTCCTTGACAGATTACGTTGCCATGTCTTTTTTAATAGACTTTAAATCTAAAATAAACATAATTGTAAACATGTTGCTATACACCTCTACCAATATCATTCTATACATTTATAGAATTCTATTAATATATCATTACAGAATTCTATTATTCTCAATAGGATTCATTTCTAGGTAAATAGATATAGGATTTGGGCTTAAGATGGCAACATTAAGACTATTTCAAAATATTTGAAATCTAAATTGATTCTCAACTGAATCTACATTGTTAGATTTATTTCTAAAATTAAATCTGGCAGTAAATCTATCATAATGCATTGACTTTTAAAAACTCACAAGGGTAACGCAAAAAAAGCAAATTTTTTGACAAATTTAAAAGTCAAAATACTTTCAGTGAGTATTATGTAATAAATTATAATCACAATGTGTTCTCTATAATTATAATAGTGATTTCAATTTAAGTACATTGTCCAAAGTGCTAAATACTATTCTACATAATCCTTTTTATCCAGTGTTATATAGACACCATGCACACATTCTAAAGAATATGATCAAACTACCTAGTATGACCTTTGGCTTTTTAACCAGGCAAGGAAGATTAGAAGATACTAGCACAAAATAGAACAAATACTTAAAAAGAGTTATTGAACAACTCATTGTAGATCATTCATTTAATGCATAATGGATTATCAGTCGAAACCTGCATGGCTAGAGGAGAAAAGAAGCAATGGCAATAAGATAACCAGTTCCATTCAAAGTCACAGTTGCTGAATGGCTAATACCTCCAGTATGGATAGATATTCTGACACTGGCAAGATGGAAAAGGGTAGATATTTCTTTCCCTGAAAATTTCATCTAGCATATTTCTTCACTTGTTATTACTGAGCATTTTTTTATTTCAACCCAGGAAGATAAATGAGAAAAAGTTTTTTGACAGCCATATGTACTGCAGAAGAAGCAAGGATGATTATATCTTTCAGTACTATGTTTTTACAGTATAGAAATAATATAAATAGAATACGTAGTCAATTCAGACATCATAAGAGGCAAAAGATGACAGATTTTGGATCTCTTTCAAGCCAGTGCTTTAATCATAACATAAATAGTATTTTTAATATATATAAAGGCTAAATTAGCCTATTACTGTAATTAGTACTCTGCCATCTACAGATAGCAGTACTGCTCACTGTACAGAATGTGAGTTCATAGTACATTTTACTTGAGTATTTTGATTTTGTTAAATAATGAAAGAAATATTTGAACATAATTATATGCATATGGTACTTTTGTGAGTTTTTATTGATACGCTTGAATATAAGACATAACATTAATAGCTAGAAACAACTTAGAATGCTTATCAGATATTTTAAAAATGCCTACTTTATGGGAAAAAAAATCTATCAAGTTATTAGACTGGTGCAGAAAAGAAAAGGCAATTTAAAGCACATCCAATAGCTCATGCTGTCATTTCCTTACATCTAATGTATCTTTTTCACTTATCAGCAATAGCTATACAATCCCAGGAAAAGGTGCAACTTTTTTAAGCAGCTGTCAACAGCTGTTAAATGAAATCATTCCAAATAAACTGTCTAGCTTCAAATCCAGTTTGCCTACTATTTGATTGTAAATTAATTTAATAAAACAGCATATTTAAAGACTTTTGCACATTAAATTTGCAATTTTACGAAAATATATTTTCTTTCACAAATTAAATTATATCTAGCAGATGCCATTAAATATTTCCCCAACCGGTTTTAGTTTTTCCCATGATCTAGAAAACAAATTAAAATTTGAGTTCAGAAAAAAGTTGTTTATATCAATAGCTATTCTACAAACATCTACATCTCTTTTTCATGAAATTATATTTTTATCCTAGGAAATTATATTACTAATTGTCAAAATTTTCCCAATTTAGGTACTAGGGGTACCCATTTGATCTTATTAAACTCCTGAAACTAAAAGTCACACTTTAAATGTCTGGAAATTGTGACTTCTGGTGTTAATGTTCCCTCTTTTACTATCTTATTGTTTCAACTTTACCTGTTTTCCCCATGGTTAAAAGTCTGGTCCTCCCTGTCACAATAAAAATACAAATGTTGCCTGAAAAGTTCACTCTTCTGTTTCAGTAGAATTGTTTCCTGTAAAGCAGTAATACAATAGATTAGGAAGAAAGCACACACACACACACTCACACACACACTCACACACACATATATAATATATACACATATATAGACATATATACTTATGTCTAACTGTACAAAATTAGTAAGTTGATAAGGAATGGAATTAAAAATAAAAAACACCTTATCTCTGTTCCTACGCTGCATGTTTTTTCCAATTTTAGGGTCTTTAAATTTCAGATTTAGACACTATTTACAACAGATTTATTGAAGGATTCTTATTATTTCTAAGCATATATACACACACATACATATATATACATATAACACATACATATGCATACACACATACATATGCATACACAGACACAAGTAGAATTGCATTTATATTAGAATATTATAGTAATTATAAGTTCAATGCTAGCAATATTTAACATTACATAGAAATTGACATTATTCGCTTTAGTTTTTTTTTACTTTAGCACATATACAATATATTGTTCTTTTGACTGACATTATAAAACAGTTGCAACAATGAAACTGTAAATGTATCATTTTATTTACTGCACAAGTACATCCAAGATAAAAATGTAACTGGTCTTAAGTCAATTAGATCTCTTTTAAGTCTGGGGTTAAATAATGCCATTTATTGCCCCAACCTTCCTGAAAAGTACAATCTTGATAAATGCTTGAAGGTAATAATCCACAACATCTTTTGTGGTCTTTATATCTTGAACTAATAGTGTTCAGTAATTCTGTATATGTTACTTAGAGATTATTGCTGCTAAATTACATATAACATATTGCAAGGTAAATTGGGATATATCCTAAAATGACCCTATTGGTATTAAAATAGATACTGCCCAAAGTAAGAAATTGTTATTAATATTATGACATAAAAAACAGGAACAAAAAGGAATATCACAGCTTTCCAATAAGCTACAAATGAATTTAACCTTGCAACTGGTTTACTTTTCACTTTGAACTGTACAATTCCAATTTGTTCATTATCAAACAAAGTCAAACATCAATCAATAAACTATTTTTATGTGCATGGGTTAAACCCCTGCCTCTTTAACTGATTTGTAAAATGTAACAAAGCATATAATGTGCGCACAATTTGCTGAAACACTAAGGAACATACATTTACAAATAACAAGTTATACAAATATAAATGTTCTATATTATTTAATTGTGGTATAAATTATGTACTAATTTAAAAGTTTTTAAGAATTGCATATATATGAATACATTAACAAATCTTTGTGCTCACTTATAAACTTGCATAATACATTTAGAAAACTAAAATCTGACTAAATTAATCCTCATAAAATATTTGAGAATCAGCTAGAATAGTTAAAATATGAAACTTGAAATGTTTAATTTGGTTATTATGCATACTGGCATAATAAAATGAATAAGAATATTTATTCTTCATGATGGCACTAACTTTCAACTTTCACACATGGATTTTAGGGGGAAAATTATAAATTTTAAATATCATTTTGATAAACCTTTAAAATTGATGTGCATTGTATATAGATTGTAATAAAAATCATTATTTCTTCTCAAAAAATGAAATTCCCTAGGATGATGTCTGATCAAATACAGGAATATTTTACACAGGAATAAAAAGAGTAAATATTAATGTATCTATTTTTAATTTCAAAAGCTCACATGCAAAAATGATAACATGAATACAGTAAAATATACAAATAAAAGAGAACACTTTTCTATGAAATTAATTCAATAAATGAATATCCATTTCAATAAAAAGAAATAAGAGCTATTACAAAAAGCTATTGAACTCAAACAGATTTCAAAGCTATCTTACAACTGAAAGGTGATCCAAGTTATCCTCTTTATGAGCAGTCAATTTTAAACCACTTGTGTTTATCTTTCTATTGTTGCTTTTCTAGCCAGTAGCAGATTACACTTGCTCCTGTAATAAAAATTCCAGTTCAATAGTGATTATGTCTCTCAAGCCACTGAAGTGCTTGCTGGAAAAACATAAAAAGAATTCCAGCATTTCAGACAAGTGAGCATGTAGACAGAGACAACAAGGTTGTCAGCTAACAGAGAAACTCCATCCAAAGGCAGATGACCAGTAATCATTGCCAATAACCTATTTCATAGTCTATGAAATTCAGCCCACAAATTCGTCCTAGAATTTTAGATCTAATGTTGAAGAGTAGGAATCATTTATATATTAACTTCCTAAAGCAAAGTGCAATGGACAAAAATGTACCTGCCTCATCATATATTGCAGATACAAATTTTCCAAAGATGGGGATTAATTTCTCTTCTAAAAAGAAAAGTTTTCCATCTCAGATTCAATATAGAAAAAGCGGTCAACTCTTTGTTACTATAAATCATAATTACATGTCAGTGCATCTACAACACAGTATTAATTATTCATGTGGCTATTTCCTTCTCCTTCTCATTTATTCATTAAAAATCTAATACATTATCAAATACATCTCTTGGGCTTTGTTTACAAATTGCCACGATGTCACATACTAGGGCCATGTATTGCCAAGGGTATTTTTACCCTTAATTGCCAGAAGAGAGAACAATAAAAAAATGTCAACCTGAAAGTACGAGTTTAATCAAATGAATCCATCTCTAATAACATAGAATAACATAGAACATCTGTATGAACTGTTCAAAATCTAAATTCAAGACTGCAAAATTAACAAGAGGATATTTGACCATTATTATTTTTTAAAGAGTTATGTGCCTTTAAATGAGTTAAATAATTGAGTCAGCTTTATAGTTTTATAAGGTAGGATATATTTTGCCTTATTCCAGATTGATAAATGATATAAAACTTGTGACTGAGGAATAAAAAGCAAAACACTAGCTAATCTATTAATTTTAAATGTGTAATATCTTAAATTCGCCTATTACATATATCTCAGTACATGGGGGAAGGGGTGCAGACAAGAAGCTTTAATAATAGAAAATAGGCCTTAAGTATCATTTTTAAAATGTGCCACATTATTACTTTAATTATCAAAAGTTATCTTCCACACTGGAAGGTGAAGTGATTTATTTAAAAAGTTGCGACAATAAATTCATTTGCAGCAGTTTACAGAAAATCCATTTTAAGCATATATTTCAAGCAAAAGTATTTTGGTAATTAGAAAAATTAATGACATTGCTCTTATTTATTGATATGTACTTTTTTTAAAAAAAAGTTAAAAATATGTGTACCGATAATCTTTTTTTATTCATATAATTTAGTATTCTAAATTACAGTGATCTTAACAAGATTAGAAGGAGCATTCTTCAGACCAAGAAAAGAAGTAACATTTATTCAGAATTATAATTAAACTACTTTGTGAATAGTACAATGTTCAGAAATCATACCTGTTCAAATTGCTTTTTTGCCATGCTACTCACTGATTTGTATATTGAAATCTCTTTCTTACATATGCCTTCTTATAAAGTTACTTTAGAGGAGGATAATTTTGTAAATACATTTATACTAACTACAATCTTACATCTGTACTTTAAGAGTCTTTTTGGAGTTTGATGTCCTTAGCAAATCTAATCAAATTAAATTAAAATCTCAAAATTGTTTGTTGCAATTCCAATTCAGTAAAGAGAAATTGCTTTACTAAGGGGGAAAAAAGCCCTTAATTGCAGGGATCAAGCACAGTTGTTTTCCCACATGCTGCATAACTGTTTGAATAGCTGTGTACTATTTAAACTAGAAGTGAGACAGGAGTTTTTATATTGCTCTGAGACTAGGATTAGTTTTCTGAAGGACAAACCCAATTTACATTTGCACCTGTTGCTTTCAAAAAGCTCTAGATCTTTCATTTAAATATTTTCATGATAGTGCTTCATATCATAAACTTTAAACTTTTTAAACAACAATTTTCTACATAAAGAGCACCATCAATCCAATCCAGTCATATAAATTTAGTTAGAATTATCTGAATGCAGATTTTATTTTATACTACATACAAGTGGATAAGCAAGTAGTGGGGAAAAATACAATAATTAACTACATATAACTTAACTTGCCCTCAATCAGCCATGTGTACTATATGTGAACATATATAAGAAAAATGAATGGACTTGGGAAAGTCACACTTGCAGGTCCGCAAAAATCATGTATCTTTTAATCTTGTGTGATTTTTACTCATTTTTCACAGCTAAATTATAGAGCAAAGAGTTCATTACTTTGGATTGATTTGCTTTCTACTAAACGCATTACTACTGGAATATTACAGCAGCAAACTGCATGGACAAGAATAAAGCGAAATAAGCTTTAACACAGAAATTGCTGCAATAGCAGAATTAATTACTAGTATATAATTCAACCATTATGGGGCTGGAGGGAAGAGAGAAATATCAACAGTGAATTAGCCCTTAAGTTCTATAACTGTATTATAGTATTCCCTATCCTTAGGGGAAAAAAACTCTGTAAAAAATCTATTTTTATGCCATTATCCCAAACATGCTTTTACCTTAATACCATTTTTAATGTATACTTGGGTATAAGCCTCAAAAGTTATCCAAACTTTTACACAAATTAAATAAAGATGTTTAGGAACTTAAACTTGGGGAGACCATGTTCTTATTTATAGGACTAAGATTTAGAATAATTGCATCAGTACTTTAAAATTACACTTTGAATACAATTGTTTTTTAAGTTTTCCCTAAACTCTTTTTAGCAGCTCAAGAGACAAGGATCAACTGATCTAATTCAACCACTGCTGAATAACGTGAATTTTCATCTAAATTACAATTGAGCTGACACATATTGTATTAACCCAATGGATCACCATATTTATACCATAAGTTACTGAAACTTTACATTTTAAAAAAATCTTTGTTGTTCAATAATATTAGATTTTTATTTAAAATGATTATCCGTGCAATCCTACTACTTAGAAACATACTCAAGATTTTGTGCAAGGCAAATAAAAACATTTTAGTGGAGACTAACCACTGTAGTTTGGAAACACAAAAAGCAGTTCTATGTATTATTACTTACAAATATTTCTCAGTGTGCTCAATGGGGCTTGTTCCTTGGTAGGTACTTTCAGTATTAAAACCATGCAGTGCAATGTTTTGCATGCTGTCTCAAAAGTAAGCTATCCTAAATTGTACTGAGCATGCTTCCAGGCACTAGATTGCACCCATGGTCAAAATTGACAAAGAAAATAGGCACAGGCTGAAACTGTTTCTTCGAAGCGATGAATGGGATCAGAAGTGTATTGTGGCCAACATACATACAAACCCAAAGTAATAAATGTCCTGAAACTTCTTGTTCCTGCACGGAAGACAATTTCTAGGTACAATTTTGCACTAGAGAAGCATCGTGTTTCTCTGTTAATATACCTTCCACTCGTCTCAAGGCTCTTTAGGCCAAGTCTCACTGACTTCGGAGAAAGATTGCCCTTCATTTACAAGAGGAGAAGCAGCAAACACCGCACCCAACTCATTGGTTACCAGAAGCAAAGAAAACGCATCTATTCCTTGGGTGCCTATTTGTCCGGCCAACCAAGATAAAGTAACTGTTGCAGCAATAGTCGGTCCACGAGGCCCCACTCGCATTTAGTACTCCATGCCAAAGAAGAGGAAAGGGAGGAGAGTCCTCAGCCAGAAGAAAGCTACATCTCGAAGAGGTGTGTCCACGTCTACGCTCCTGTCAAACCACATCCAAGCAAGCCAAAAATAAGAGCCCACTCAAAATACGCACGGGGGGGGGTCAAAAAAGTGCAGAACTGCCGCGAACAGCTTTAGTCCTTGAGCGTTTAGCCCGAAAAGCTTGGGGGGGAAAGATTCACCTCTTCTTCAGTGCCCACGCTTATTCCCGCCCTACTAAAGTTAAATGCGCGTTAAGCAGCATGCCCAACAGAAAAGCCAGCCTTGTTACCAAATTTACCTAGGGCTAAATGCGACAGCTGTGCTGGCTCAGCTCTGGTCAGGAGATGTCAGCCGCTCCTCTCTCCTCCCCTTTCAAATAAAACCGCGCAGCATTCAAAGCGCAGAACTGCCCGTCCAGAACCGGCTCTCCGGCCGGCCTCGACCTAGCAGTGCTTTCCAGAGCGAGAAAACGAGCGAAAGCGGGAGAGAATGAGACCTGCCATGCCCCCAGGCTAAATGCAGGGGTGAGTTCCCCCCTCGCAAGATCTCCCACCTCCTCCTGCCCCTCCTCAAAGAGGAATGCAACGTTTTCTCTCTTCTCCCTTTGCCTTTTGATCATCAGAAAGGTGGACGTGAAGGTTTAGCTGAGGAAGAAGAGCGGGGGGGGGGAAGAGTCACGTTTGCTGGATTATAAATCCCCTCCGACCCGTTAAAGTAAACAACTAAGGGCAGCGCGTCCTCCAAACTGCCCTAGGACCCAAAGAGGCCGAGAAGAGAGGCAGCTCGGGAAAACCTGAAGGAGAAAAGACAGCCACTAAGAAGACTTGGTTGGGGGAGGTCGAGGACGAATATCCGGAACAAGTGACCCCGACCTCGCATACACCAAATACTCTGCGAGGGGCGGCGGATGACTGCTGATCTGACAACAGCGTTTTCCCTTCTCAGTCCGCGCTTTAGAATGCAGGACCCGGGAGATCCCGCAGCTAATAGAGGAGAAAATTGCGGCGAAGGGGGGAGGCGAGTCCAGCTCCGCCTGCTTTTCTTCCTCGGAAGCCAAAAACGCTCGGTCCTTCACTCGGGAACCGGCGCCACTCACCGAACACGAGGAAGTCCCGGCCTCGCGGCACGCCGTGCACCCAACTCGCCCGTCTGTCAGCTGCGCGGTGCCGCAGCCGCCACCAACAGTCACGCTGCCACCTCCGCCATATTTCTGGGGCGTCGCGCATGCCCGGCAGCGGCCCTAGGGCTTCTCTTCGTCTTCGCGTCTTGTCTTCGCGGCCCCCTGATGAGGGGGCGGAGGCGGAGGGGACTGGTGGCAATTCAGCCGCTGCTGCCACAGTTGCCGTTATGATAGTGGCCCGCGAGAGCGAGTTGGGGGACGTTCTAGCGCGCGCCACGCCACTCGTCGTACACTTGCTGTTTATACCGCTGCAGTGCGCTTCAAGTGGCTGCCGCCGATACCCCACTGTAGGTTTTGTCCCGAAACGATATAAATATGAGCTTTCTCTGAACAGAATTGTTCTTGAATTGACAGATAATATTGGATATTTATGTACTAATGCGTTTTGTAAATTAGAAAAATGAACGGTGCAAAAATGAAACAATGTGCAAATTGCATTTCTAACTTGTCTGAAATAGATAAGCTGTTACGCATGCGAAAAGAGATTTTCAAAGCAAACTGGAACCAAAGCCAAGAAGGACCAAGTTCTCAGGAAGAGGTTCAACAAAGAATATCAGAGAACTTTTAGAACAAACAGTATTACAACAGCACCTGCAATGAGATTAAAAATTAAAAAAACACAGAAAAATAAATTTTCCAAAGAGGGCTGGAGTAAGAAAGAGATTGTAACTTCAAGCTGATATGGTGAACAACACTAAAGAACAGATAGTACAGATAGTCCTTGACTTACATTCATTTAGTGCAGCGATTCTCAACCTTTGGGTCGCGACCCCATTTGGGGTTGAACGACCATTTTACGGGGGTTGCCAAACAACACGATCCGCCATTCTGTCCCTCGGGGGTGGCGCCTTGCATAGGGGCGGCGCTGTGCATGCGCGTTGCGCATGGGGGGCGGCGCGCATGCGCGACACTTCCTTATGACCGGGATCGCCGTATAAAAAGGTTGAGAACCACTGATTTAGTGACTGTTCGAAATTACAAGGTCACTGAAAAAGTGACATCAGTTTTCAAACTTGTAACCATTGCAGTATGCCCATGATCATGTGATCAAAATTTGTGTGTTCATCAAATGGCATGTATTTATGACAGTTGCGCTGTCATGTGATCACCATTTGTAACTTTCCCCACCGGTTTTTGACATTAAGCAAATTTGGGAAGCCAGATTCGCTTAATGACTGCAAGATTTATTTAACAAAGCAGTGATTTGCTTAACAACTGTGGCAAAAATATTGTAAAATGAGGCACAGTTCACTTAACAACTACCTTGCTTAACAATGGAAATGTTGGACTCAATTGTAGCTGTAAATTGAGGACTACCTGTAGCAGATTGAAACAAATATGGAAAGAATATATTGAAATATTTTCAACATCCAAGATAACTTTTTCCTTATTTACAACAATCTCTATTATCAGAAGACTAAGTTAGGTTAAGGTTCCAGTCATTACCAAATTGGAAGACTACAGGAATTGATGGAATATCTATGGCAGGGGTAGGCAACCTTGGCTCTTTTATGACTCGTGGACTTCAACTCCCAGAATTGCTGAGCCAACTCAGGAATTCTGGGAGTTGAGGTCCAAGAGTCATAAAAGAGCCAAGGTTGCCTACCCCTGATCTATGGAAACATGGCACTCTACAAAAAGCAATAAAGGTTCTAACCAAACTAGAGTAGCAAATCTGAAGAATGTTACAATGGCCAACAGATTAGAATAATAATAACCAAGAAAAGACAGTTAACAGAGTGCATTATTGCATAATGTTTAATTTCACATGCCACGGAAATAACACTTAGGATTATCTAGATTAGAGCCTTACATGGAAAGGGAGATGTCAGACCTTCAAACTTTTTTGCTGAAGCATATGAAAAAAAGCCAAAAGATACTAAAAAGAAGTCAATATGTGCTTCATACACTATAGGAAGACCTTCAGTTATATTGGCCATGTCAAGCTGAGGAAAGTTCTTAGGAAAATGGTATTCCTAGAACATCTCATTTTCCTTGTGCAAAATCTCTACACAAAAGAAAAATCCCCACTACAGATGGAACAGGCAAAACAGAGTGGCTCCAGGTTGGCAAAAAAGTGAGGCAAGGTATTCAGTTTACAGGCTGAATATATATTGAAGGAGGCTGGATTGGATAAGATAAGATAACCTTTATTGTCATTTTTTTACTGTGGGCACTACGGCACACATCAAAAATGAAATTTAGTTGCCTGCTCTCAAAGTGAAACACATACATGACATAAACCTAAACATACTATGAACAACATATGTATAGACCCACATCCCTACATATACGTAGCAAATAAACATTAAATACTGCCCATCTTGAATATATAACGGAAGGAGGAAGCTTGAGAGTTCACAAAGTTAATGCTGTATGGAATGAAACTATGGCTCAATCTGGATATTCTGCTAGAGATACCACGAAGCCTCCTCCCAGAGGGTAACAAGGAAAAGAGGTCACGAAGAGGATGTGTAGTGTCCCAGATAATCTTACGGACCCTGCTCAAGCAATGCTTCTGTGCTATGTCCTGGATGGGAGGGAGGGGACTGCCAATGATCTTTTCAGCCATCCTCACCACTCTCTGCACCGCCTTCCTGTCTGCAGCAGTGATGCTTCCAAACCAGACTGTGATGCTGTATGACAGGATGCTCTCGATCGTCCCTCTGTAGAAAGTGGTCAGGACAGGGGAAGGAAGATGTGCTTTTTTTCATGCAACGCAGAAAATGCAGTCACTGTTGAGCGACCAAGCCAGTCTACTCGTTAGCTGCACACCCAGGAATTTGATGCTGGTAACCATCTCCACAGGTGAATAATTAATCCACAGAGAAGTGTGGCGGTGCCTGCCTTTTCTGAAATCGACAATGATCTCTTTGGTTTTTCTGGTATTTAAAACTAGGCTGTTTTTCTTACACCAGTTCGCCAACCGCTCAACCTCCTTGCAGTAAGCTTCCACCTTGTCATCCTGAATAAGGCCCACTACTGTTATATCATCTGTGAACTTCACAATATGGTTGGTGGCAAACCTAGCACAACAGTCATGGGTCAAGAGGATGAACAGCAGCGGACTTAAGACGCAGCCCTCAGGAGAACCTGTGCTCAAGAAAATGGTATTAGAGGTATTTGTTCCAACTCGCACATATTGGGGCCTGTTGGTAAGAAAATCAAGAATCCAGTTGCACAAAAGAGTGTTTAAGCCTAAAAGGCCCAGTTTGTCTACTAGATGCTGGGGAATGATTGTGTTAAACACTGAACTGAAGTTGACAAACAACAAGTTGAACAGCCTTAGAGGGTTTAAAGCTTTCTTCTCTGTCTTTATTTAGTATTTTAGCTTTTTGCCGAACCATGTTTCTAGATTAGTTTTTTCCAATGTGATGCCCTCCAAATGCATTGAGCTACAACTTATAATCTCGGTTAGTATGGTTTTCTGTTTGGGAATTCTCAGAGCTTTTGCACAATATACGAGGGGCACATCATATTGGGAAAACAAAGACTGTTAATGAAACAAATCAGAAAGTAGTGATGGACATTGTGAATATTGTCTATAACTGTCCAAATTCTAACAACCTGTCATAGAAAAATGAGCCACATGGAAATAAAGTATCATTTTTCCTCACTACTTTGATAAATACTATAAGTCTTTTGATTTGGCAGTATACAAAATCATATACTATATACTATTTCAGAATAACTATGGAAAACTGTGGAATGACATTAAAAGAATTAACCAGGTGGGATAAATTAAAGATATTCATGTTAGGTAGAATTTTAGTTATAAAAATAAAAAGAATGTTTCTTATTTCAAACTATACCAATCATGATAACTGACATAACTTTTAAACAATAGCAAAAGGATATTTCTAACTTTGTGTGGCAAGGAAAAAACAAAAACTAAATATAAATTGATTTAGGATTCTCCTTCCCCTTTTCCTTTATTTTAGTTTGCATTTTAATGTTTGATGTTGAACATTTAAAATTTGATGTTGAACAAATTGTGTACTAAAATTGTGTATTAAAAAAGTGTACTAAAAAGTAGATAGTATTAGATATTATTTAAATATATTTAATTGACATTGGAAAGTGTTCTCTCAGACAAGTTGTTGCAAAAAGATGGGTGGGTGAGTAAAAACCAAGGAATTCCAATCAAATTTATTTTTTATTTTTTGGTTTCCTATCTTCCTCATAGAGGGAATTATTAATCTGAGGGATTCACAATCGTGGGAAACGTTTTCAAATGTATAAAGTATCAAGATAACTCATGACCTGTTGGCTCATCATTTCAGAGATATTTCCTTACCTAAACAGAGAAACAATGACCACAAGCAGGCAAAAAAATCAGTGGGAGTGGGAGCGACTTCGAACTTCCTGATGACTTTTACATGAAGTTTCCTTATGGGAAGCTGGCAGTGAGCATTAGGAATCTTCTTTCCTTCCCACCTCCTCTCTCCCCTTTTTCTTCCCCTCTTCCCTCCCTTTCTCTTCCATTCTCCTTTCTTTCTTCCTCTTTCCTGCTTTACCTCCTTATCTCCCTCTTTCTTCTCTTCCTTCCTGCCTCTTTCTCCCCCCTCCCTTTCTTCCATCTATTCATCCATCCTCACTCTTTCTCCCTCTCTGTTCTTTCCCTCCCCCTTCCTTTATTCCTTTCCCCCTCCTTCCTGTCTTCCTCTCTCCCTTGCTTTCTCTTCTCAGTAGGCAAGGAAGTGGCTTCCTTTCTCTCGTTCTTGCCTCGCTTCTGTTTCCTTTCCTTCTTTCCTCCTTTTTTCCCTTCCTTTCTTCCTCTTCCCTCTTCCTTTCTCCCCTTCCTTCCTAACTTCTTTCCTCCCACTCTCCCTGTTCATTTCTTCCCTCTCTCCATATTCCTCCTTCCTTTCCCTCCTTCCTCCCCTTCCCAGCATGCAGGTAAGTGACTATTGCCATGTGGGTGAGGAAAAATGGAGTGTGAGCACAGAAGGAGTGAACCATTTCTTCACTGATCTTCTCTCTGCAAATTTCCCACAAGCAAAGACTTTGCTAGTGAGAAGATGGCAAGGAGCATTGATGCAATCCTATAGTTCCCTCTGGGTTCCCCATCAATTTATGGGAAGCTGTCAGAGAACATTGAAAATGAGAATCACATGACTGTGGCTGATTGCAGCAGTGTGGTAGTGGCACTGAAGCAGTAAAAAAAAATCCCAAATTTCATTCCTTCAGGATTCTATGTTAGCTCATTTGATGTAGCTTTCTTGACAAAGGTTTGCCCTATGATGCTATGTTTCATCCAAGTGAAAGTTACAGAGTGTCAAACATAGAATTTTAGTACTATATAGATAGTAATGAATGCTGCTTTGCTCTCATTGTATTAAGAGAATCAAGAAAGTTCAGGGAATATAAGAAATGTTAAATGTAATCGTAACGATAGAAGAAAAATTACTACTTGTTGTCAAGTGCCTTGCAATCATATGATCTCCATTTTCAGTCTTCTCTGCCAGTTTCCCCCGAATGTCACTAGGGAAACTGGCAGGTAAGGTTGCAAGAAGAGGCCACATTGAATTTTAGGTCTGTTTCACCAGCACACCAAGTGAATTTCCCCTCCCCTCTGTGCATGAGGGAAAATACTCCTGCAACCTGGAGAAACAGTGAATATGGTGAAAACTCCAGCTAACACCATATTCTGAGCCTTTCAGAATGAAGGTATTTGTTAGAATTTTAGTGAACACCATCATTTCCATCCCTTCAGAGGGGAAAATGCTGGCGAATGTCAGAATTCTGAGCCTTCCAGAACAATGGCATTCATTAGCATTCAATTTCAGAAAAGGCAGGCACAGCCACACTTCTCTGTGCATTAATGATTCACCTGTGGAGATGGTTACCAGCATCAAATTCCTGGGTGTGCAGCTAACGAGTAGGCTGGCTTGGTCACTCAACAGTGAGAAACTAGTGAAGCGGGCATAGCAGCGCCTGCATTTTCTGCGTCACATGAGAAAAGCACATCTTCCTTCCCCTGTCCTGACCACTTTCTACAGGGGGACGATTGAGAGCATCCTGTCATACAGCATCACAGTCTGGTTTGGAAGCATCACATAACTACATCTCCACAGAAATAGAGCACAACAATGCATTTGGGTCAATATAAAAGGTGGGGGAAATGACATTGCCATAGGTGTATACTACAAACCACCCAACCAAACAGAGGAAATAGATGAACTTTTTGCTAGTCAGCTAACTAAGGTATGTAGGAAGCACATCACAATAGTAATGGGGGACTTTAACTACCCTGACATCAACTGGGAGACAAACTCCGCACCAAGTGGAAGATCAAACAGGTTCCTGGCAAACCTAGCAGACAACTTTGTCTCCCAAAAAGTAGAGAATGGAACTAGGGGATTAGCCATTTTGGATCTAATTCTCACTAACAGAGATGAAATGATAGACGGTGTTGAAGCCATAGGAACCCTGGGAGGAAGTGATCATGCAATATTAGAATTCAACATTATAGAAGCACAACCAATAGAACACAGTCAAACTAGAGTCTTGGACTTCAAGAGAGCTAATTTCAATAAACTTAGAGAGGGCTTGGGAAGGATTCCATGGATGAGAATCCTCAAGGGGAAAACAACTCAAGAAGCTTGGGAAATTTTGAAAAATGAGATAATAAAAGCACAGTCTAGCACAATACCAACAAAGAGGAAAAATAACAGCTCTCAAAAGAAACCAGCATGGCTGCATAAAGAACTCTCTGACAAATTGAAAGATAAAAAGGACAAGTATAGAAAGTGGAAAGAGGGACACATAACTAAGTCAGAATATCAGCAAATAGCCCGAGCCTGCAAAGATGAAGTGAAGAAAGCCAAGGCTCAAAATGAACTAAGGCTTGCGACCAAAGTCAAAAATAACAAAAAAAGCTTCTTTCAACATGTAAAAAACAAGAAAAAAGTGAAGGAAATAATTGGTCCATTAGTGGGTGGAAGTGGCAAGAAGGTGACAAGCAACAGGGAGAAAGCAGAACTATTTAACTCATTTTTCGCATCTGTCTTTACACAAAGGGAAAAAGCAGACCAACCTATCAAAAATAGTGCCATAAAAAACAAAACAGAAACACAAGTTAAGATAGGCAAGAAAATGGTTATTGAGCACCTGTCCAGCCTAGATGAGTTCAAATAGCCAGGACCAGATGGATTAGACCCCAGAGTTCTCAAGGAACTGGCAGATGTGATATCGGAGCCACTGAACTATATTTTTCAAAGATCCTGGAACACAAAGATCCTGGAACAACTACCAGAGGACTGGAAAAGAGCTGATGTAGTTCCCATCCTCAAAAAAGGAAAAAAAATGGATCCAGGAAATTACAGACCTATCAGCCTGACCTCAATACCTGGGAAGATCCTGGAAAAGATAATCAAACAACGAATCAACGAACACCTAGAGGCAAACAAAGTCATTACTAAAAGCCAACATGGGTTTGTCAAAAATAGATCATGCCAGACAAATCTTATTGCATTCTTTGACCAAGTGACAAAATTAGTGGATCAGAGGAATGCTGTGGACATAATTTACTTGGACTTCAGTAAGGCATTTGATAAAGTAGATCACAACTTACTATTTGACAAGATAGAAAATGTGGGGTAGACAGAACCACCACCAGATGGATCCGTAGCTGGCTGACCGGCCTTACTCAGCGAGTGGTCCTCAATGGAACTGCATCTATATGGAGGGAAGTGTGTAGTGGGGCTCTGTTCTGGGCCCAGTACTCTTCAACATCTTCATCAATGATTTGGATGAAGGGATAGATGGGGAACTCATCAAATTTGCAGACGACGCCAAGCTGGCAGGAATAGCCAACACTCCAGAAGACAGGCTTAAGATACAGAAGGATCTGGACAGACTTGAACACTGCGCACTAACTAACAAAATGAAATTCAATGGTGAAAAAAGCAAGGTTCTACATTTAGGCAAGAAAAACCAAATGCACAAGTACAGCATAGGTGGCACCATGCTCAATAGTAGTAACTGTGAGAGGGACCTCGGAGTCCTAGTAGACAATCACCTAAATATGAGCCAGCAGTGTGCTGCAGCTGCCAAAAAGGCCAACACAGTGCTAGGCTGCATTAACAGAGGGATAGAATCAAGATCACGTGAAGTATTAATACCACTCTTCAATGCCTTGGTAAGGCCACACTTGGAATACTGCATCCAGTTTTGGTCACCACGATGTAAAAAAGATGTTGAGACTCTAGAAAGAGTACAGAGAAGAGCAACAAAGATGATTAGGGGACTGGAGGCTAAAACATATAAGGAACGGTTGCTAGAATTGGGTATGTCTAGTTTAACGAAGAGAAGGACAAGGGGGGACATGATAGCAGTATTCCAATATCTCAGGGGCTGCCATAAAGAAGAGGGAATCAAGCTATTTTCCAAAGCACCTGAAGGCAGGACAAGAAGCAACGGGTGGAAACTAATCAAGGAGAGAAGCAACCTAGAACTAAGGAGAAACTTCCTGACAGTGAGAACAATTAATCAGTGGAACAGCTTGCCTCCAGAAGCAGTAAATGCTCCAACACTGGAAGTTTTTAAGAAGAGACTGGACAGCCATTTGTCCGAAATGGTGTAGGGTTTCCTGCCCGAGCAGGGGGTTGGACTAGATGACCTCCAAGGTCCCTTCCAACTTTACTACTATTCTTATTACTGCTTCAGACAGGAAGGCGGTGCAGAGAGTGGTGAGAATGGCTGAAAAGATCATTGACAGCTCCCTCTGTCCCATCCAGGACGTAGCACAGAAGCGCTGCTTGAGCAGGGTCCGTAAGATTATCTGGGACACTACACATCCTCTTCATGACCTCTTTTCCTTGTTACCTTCTGGGAGAAGGCTTCGTGGTATCTCTAGCAGAATATCTAGAATGAGCCATAGTTTCATTCCATACAGCATTAACTTTGTGAACTCTCAAGCTTCCTCCTTCCGTTATATATTCATGATGGACAGTGTTCTGTTTCCAAGTAAAAAGCATTGAGACGAGGCAGGAGTAACAAACAGTCTTGTCTTTATTCAATTCACAACAGAACCAAAACAAAATGGCACGGATTCCTTTTATACCCCTTTTGCAGGGACAGTGTCAACCTATCAATGCAACATATTTCTCCCGCTTGCATATGCGCAACAGGCTGGAGACAGCCTGTCTGGTCCCGGGCATCCACGTGGTCTGCCCGGGCCTTTCTGCAGCCTCCTGCACCTGCTGAATGACTCAGCAGTCCCAGGACATAACACCCCTGCCCTCTTGGATCAAAACATAGTACTTAAAATTTTACAATACTACAGCTCTAATACCTTGTCACTCTCTTATTCACAGCACAATAATACTTACTATTTTGCATTACTATACATCAAACATTTGTTCTTTTGAGCATGTTCTGATTTCTAAGCACCCTTACGCCTGCCCACCTACTGACAGGAGTCTTACATACTCCTGTAAGTGCTTGAGTGGACCTCTGGCTCGCTCTGACTTTCTTGGAGTGGTTGTGATTGCCTGGCCTGCAAACTCGCCTGCCAGGCTCATCAGGCCAGGACTTTGATGCCCCCTAGACGCAGGCAACCTCCCATGCTGCTGACTGGCTGGATCCTCTAAACCCAGGCCAGAGTTCCTTGGTGGGATGGAATTCCCCAAGTCCATTGGTGGGGTGGAATTCTCCAAGTCCACAATGGACCCCTTTTGGGAGCATTGTCCCGTGAGCCCAAGACCAGCAGATGGATTGGCCTGAAAATCTGGTTGCGAGCAATGTCCCATGGACCCGGTGCCAGGGTCAGGAGTGCCAGAGTCAGGAGCTGCCTCCATGGCAAGACCCCCTACTGGCGCCTGGGAAGTTCTGCTTTCATGGACTGTGGTCCACAATTGTAATTGGGGTCCTCCTTCCCCCCCCCCAAGAGCAGAGCCAGGAGCGGAAGTGTGGCTGGGAAGCCTCCAGCGCAGTTGGTCGATGTGTCAATGGATCACCCAACCATCATCCAAGGCTACTTCGAATGACAGCGGCCCAGAGACCTTGCATATTGCTGTCACCCAGAGATGTCCAGGTCCATAGTTTCTTGCCCAGACCGGATCGCCCACCTGAAGTCTCCTAGGTGCCCGCGGCTGTGACACCTATGAAGATACCCGGTCTGCGTGCAACCTGTCCAGTTTTGTAATGAGTCTGCAACCCCAGCCAAGTTCAGCTGGGCTCTTGCCAGTAGTTGTGCAAGGTGTGGTGCGGTGGCACAAAAGAAAGTCAGCTAACCTGTGATGCCAACTGCCATGAGTGATCCTCTTTAAAACATCTTTGGTTGTGCGCACCATACGCTCAGCTTGGCCATTGGATGAAGGATGAAATGGTGCTGATGTGGCATGATGGATCATGTTGGCCTGTAGAAAAGCCTGAAACTCAGAAGAAGTGAATTGGGGTCCGTTGTCATAGACATCTGGAAGCCCATGAGAGGCGAAGATTCCTCTCAACACCTGGATGGTCCTGGCAGCAGTAGTGGAGGAGACAGGAACAACCTCTAGCCACTTGGAATGGCTGTCCATGAGGAGAAGGAAAAATTGCCCCTGAAAGGGGTCAGCGTAGTCGATATGAACCCTCAACCAAGGGGCTTGTGTCACCTCCCACCTATATATGGGAGCCTGAGGCATTTCAGGCCTAGACTGTTGGCAAACAGTACACCTGTGGGCCTAGCCCTCGATCTCTTTATCGAGCCCAGGCCACCAAAGATGGCTGCACACAAGCACCTTCATCCGGACTATACCGGATGTCCCTCATGCAGAGAGAGCAAGACTCTAGTCCTCAATGAGGTTGGGATCACTACCCTACTACCCCAGAGGACACAACCCTTGAAGGTGGATAACTCGTGCTTCCTCTTCCAGAAACTCTGGAACTCTGTGCCAGGACATGTGTCAGGCCACCTGGACAGCACCCATGTCAGCACGCGTGTTAGCGTGTGATCAGTGGCTGTTTCTGCAGCCACATCCCTAGCATTGAGGGGAGACTCAGGCAAATCCTGAATGGAAAGTATGTGGCTAGCTGGAGCAGGATCTGACTCTACTAGCTGTAGAGATAGTCTGCTGAAGCCATCTGCATGGCCCATTTCTTTACCCGGTTTGTGAACCAGTGTGTAATCATATACAGAAAGGAAAATTGACCATCTCAGCATTCTAGGAGAGATTATGTGTGGGGTTTGCTTGTTGGTTGTAAACAACCCCAGCAGTGGCTTATGGTCTGTAAAGACCATGAAATGGCGGCCATATAAAAAGTCATGGAACTTTTTTATGCCAGCTACTATGGCCAAGGCTTCCCTATCTATCTGTGCATAATTACGTTCAGCAGATGATAGGGTCCTAGAATAGTAGGCTACAGGGACTTGTGTCCCATCAACCTTCAAGTGACTCAACACAGCCCCAATGCCATAAGGGGATGCATCACAGGCTATGCATGCAGGCAAATGCTCATTGAAATGCACTAGAACTGCATTTGAAGATAGCAAGGCCTTGACCTCCGCAAAACTCTTTTTGTGGACTTTTGTCCACAGCCATGGAGCCTGTTTATCCAAGAGCCGGTGTAATGGCTCAGCCACTGCAGCCTTGTGAGGGAGGAATAAATGGTAAAAGTTTAACAGTCCCAGAAAAGCCTGAAGTTCGCTTTTGGACTTGGGACTTGGGGCCTGCTGAATTGCTTTAAGCTTAGATTCAGCAGGATGGATGCCTTCAGCATCAATACGGAACCCCAGAAACTCTGTGGAAGTGACTCCAATCTTACATTTGTCTTGCTTTAGTTTCAGCCCCGCTTGGCGGAAATGCACCAAGACAGCTCTAAGCCTTTCAGCCAGATTTTCAGATGATTTCCCAGCGATGAGGATATCATCAAAGTACAGGCAAATGCCTGGAATATTGCAGAGCATTCGCTCCATCACACTCTGGAAGGTGCCAGGGGCTACATTAACCCCAAACCGCAGCCTTTTAACTTTAAATGCTCCCCAGTGCATTACAATTGTTTGGGCCTCTGCCATTGCCTCATCAACTGGTAATTGTTGATAGGCCTGAGCCAAGTCAAGTTTGGCAAAAACGCGGGCTCCTTTGAGGGAGGCCAGAATGTGGCTCACCACTGGCACCGGATATGAGTGCTGCTGCAATGCTTTGTTAAGTGCACACGTACAGTCCACACAAATTCGGACTTCTCCATTGGCCTTCAGTGGCATGACTATGGGGGTTTCCCATGGACTGCTGTCCACAGGCTCTAAAATGCCCTGCTGGAGCAGCTTGTCCAGCTCTGCATTAATCTTGTTCTTCAACACGAAGGGCACCCGTCTGGGCTTAATCCTAATGGGTGTGACTGCTGGGTCTAAACGTAAAGCAATGGGAGGCCCCTTGTACGAGCCAAGCTCTGAACTAACACATCAGCAAACTCCTTGCAAACTTCTGCAAGGCCTGTCATTTGCAAACTGTGAAATCCAGTCACTTGGATTCCAAGAGCCTCGAACCAATCGAGTCCAATACGACTCATGCAATCACTCCCAATTACCACCACATCTAACAACCCTTCATTCCTACGCTGCACCTAGAGCGTGGCATCCCCCTTCACGCTGACTCGGGAATTCTGGAAGTCAGTAAGAATTAAATTTGAAGGCCTGAGTTTAACTCGTAGGCCACTTCTACAACAAATCTTTTTGAAAGTGTCTTGGGAAATGATTGATAAAGCGGACCCTGTGTCCAACTCCATTGATAAGGGAACCCCTTGCAACTTCACGTCAATGTGAAGCTTCTCCCTAAGTGGCCTATAGGCCCTGGTTTTAAAAATGCTTCTGTGGGACGCGCAGAAACCCACCCTGTTCTGGCTGGGGATCCTGGTACCTTTCTGAAGCAATTCTTCCGAAGACTGGTCCTTCTGGCGACCCAAACAGATGGAGGCAATATGGCCTTGTGTACAACATGCCCGGCAAATGGCAGAGCGGAAACGGCAATCGGAGCACTTGTGGCGTCCTCCACATCTGAAACACCAAGGGAATGAGGTTGCCTTGTCTTTGCGCTCTTGAGGCCTCCTCTCCGCTGGCTGCTCTAGTCGGTCTACCTCCATCTCCTGTTTGGCTCCTGTTTGGATTCTTCTCGAGCAACCTCTTGATGGATGGAGATCGAAGTTGGAGGGTTCTTGGTGAGCCACAAGGCCTTCACAGCTCCTCCTGCCACTTCTTTGGCTGCAATTTTTCTCAAGGCATCTTGGAAAGAGATGTCTTCCCTTGCGAAGATCTTCTGTTGCAGCTCATGACTTCTCAGTCCACAAACTAAACGATCTCAAAGTCTCTCTTCCAGATTCTTGAATTCGCATGGCCTAGCTGCTTGTTATAATACAGCAATAAAGTCCACAGCAGACTCACCAGGCATCTGGTCCCTCTGCTCGAATGCGTGTTGCCATGCAATCACCAAAAGCTTCGGTTCAAAATGTTCTCGCAACATTCTTTTCAGCTCAGCATAAGCAATTGATTCAAGTGGTGCTGGGGCGACCAGATTCTCTGCAATATCGAAGTCTCTTGCCCACAGATACACAGTAGTGTAGCAGCTTTAAGACCATCTTCTCTGATTTGGTTTACCCGAAAGTAGTTCTCTACCCAGGCCACGTAAGAACTCCAGAGTTCCAGATGAGCTGTGTCAAATTCAGAGAGATGGCCTAGTTTGGACATCGTTACTGCCCGGTAGCCTTGTCAATGCCTCGTGCTGCAAAGGTTGAGAAGGGGATCACTTTTGCCAAGCTCTCCTCCAGCGTTCTCGTACTGGAGGCAGAGTTGCACTCTCCGGATGCCGAACGTCCCAGCACTTCAGGTCTCTCTTGGTGAATTAGCCTATCTTCTTTCATTGTTCCCCTTGCAGCATATCCCACCTTTGTTGCCAATGTTCTGTTTCCAAGTAAAAGGCATTGAGACGAGGCACGAATAACAAACAGTCTTGTCTTTATTCAATTCACAACAGAACCAAAACAAAATGGCGCGGATTCCTTTTATACCCCTTTTGCAGGGACAGTGTCAACCAATCAGTGCAACATATTTCTCCCACCTTGCGCATGCGCAATAGGGTGGAGACAGCCTGTCTGGTCCCGGGCATCCACGTGATCTACCTGGGCCTTTCTGCAGCCTCCTGCATTTGCTGAATGACTCAGCAGGCCCAGGACATAACAGTCACTATTTAATATTTATTTGTTGTGTATATGTAGGGGTGTGGATCTATACATATGTTGTACATAGTATGTTTAGGTATGTGTCATGTATGTTTCACTTTGAGAGCGGGCAACTAAATTTCATTTTTGAAGTGTGCTGTTGTGCCCACAGTAAAAAAATGACAATAAAGGTTATCTTATCTTATCTTACCTTACCTTATCTATGTTGTCAGCTAAAATTTGTTCTACATCTGACATTTCTTCAATAACATATTTTGGATATAGTCTGTCCTTGGAAGCAGACATCACTGGAGATTTTTAGGAAGAGACTGGACAGCCACGTCTGAAATGGTATAGGGTCTCCTGCTAGAGCAAGAGGTTGGACTAGAAGACCTCCAAGGTCCTTTCCAATTCTATTCTATTCAAACATCATTACTGATTTTTTATATTGTGGCAACAATTTTCTGATTTCATTCTTCAAAAATCTCTCAGTATTTTCATTGTTAGAACAATTTGTAACATTTTGCGGGGTTGTAAATCTTTCCTGTACCTAAAATCTTTGTCTTCTCTAGTGTAATTTTTTTTAAATAATCAAATTACTTTGTTTTGTCCAGCAAAACCCCAAATTGAATCTATTTCCCATGAGAAGCTGTGCACTTTTTGAAATTAATTCAAAATTATTGTAAAACTTTCAATATTCCAAATCCCTTAGGCCATTTATAACTTTCTAAGATTAAAATTTTATTTAATATTTTGCTGCTTATTTTTAGATACTTTAAATTCTTAAACTCATGATCAATATTTTCTTTCATTCAGAATTAAAGGCAGACTCACCCAGCATTTTCAGACTGTTGGCCTGAAGGTCTTTAATGATTTAGAAGTAGTTAATGATCAATTTCCAAAAGTGATTAGAAAATGATATTTGCAAACCTAGTGTCTTTTAAAAGTATCTGCTATGGTTATTAGGAAATGGTTAATCCTGCCATCTCCCGGTGCTCAAACCTATGGAAAAACACTGTCCCACAGTCTCATGAGGAACAGTTGTCTGAAGCACATGTGGGTTATCTCCCATCTTCTTCTTATCCAGAGAAGGAACCAATCTAGTCATTAGCAATAGCAACAGCACTCAGATTTATATTTTTGTTGCTAAGAAAGACAGTTGTCAAATGAATTTGCCCCATTTTACAATCTTTCTTGCTACAATTGTTAAGTGAATCACTGCAATTGTTAAGTTAGTAACACAGTTGTTAAGTGAATGGCTTCCCCATTGACTTTCTTGTCAGAATGTTGCAAAAGCTGATCGCATGACCCAGGGACACTAAATATGAACCAATTGCCATGCATCTGAATTTTTATCACATGACCATGGGGATACTGAAGCAATCATAAGTATGGAAAGTTACCTTTTTCAGTGCTGTTGTAATCTTGAATAACTTGTTTTAAGCCGGGGACTATCTGTACACTATAAGTCCTGGAAATGTCCTCCACTGTGGGGATATCATTGTTCATCTATCATTGTGAATGTAACAATGTAGCCACCCCAGCATCACTGTGCAAAGTCCTAGCTACACCACCATTTTATATTCTGCGGCCCTACTATGACCAGCTGACCTTTGCTGTCTTTCTACTACTACTGATGAGGTGCAGCTGACCTAACTCTACACAAGGCAGCTGCTATCCACACCAGGCCTTCTTCCTGACATCATTCTTCAAATAGCATATGCCATTCTTGTGATGCTTTGGAAAGCCTTCAGAAAGTTTGGAATGGTTGCTTAAAGAATGGTAAGTGAGGACTATCTGAATTATATAAACTCCTTTCCATCTCCTTATTGGTTATTTCTGCTATAATTTCCAGAATTTCTGTTTAGGTACTCCAGTTATTTTTTTATAGAATTCCCCAATCTTTTTTTCCATAGTTACTTCTCTTCCAACTTTTTTCTAAAATGATCAACTTTTCTTCAACCACTTTAACTGATGCAATAACACTGTTGCTAATTCCTTAAGCATTTTTTGTAAAGTGTTTTGATTAAACTCTTCTTCTGCCATTTGCTGACCTTCTCTAAATGATCCTTCCTTGTTGTGATGTTTTTCTTGTAGTAGCCACTTTTCTCTTTTAACTATTTTGTAATCCAGAAAAGAGAAAAGGGACCTGTGTGACTCAAAAGATAAGATAAGATAACCTTTAATGTAATTTTTTTACTGTGGGCACAATGGCACACCTCAAAAATGAAATTTAGTTGCCCGCTCTCAAAGTGAACACATACATGACACACACCTAAACATACTATATAAACATATGTATAGACCCACACCCCTACATATACATAACAAATAAATATTAAACACTGTCCATCTTGAATATATAATGGAAGGAGGACGCTTGAGAGTTCACAAGTTTAATGCTATATGAAATGAAACTATGGCTGAATCTGGATGTTTTGCTTCAGATACCACGAAGCCTCCTCCCATAAGGTAACTAGGAAAACAGGTTGTGAAGAGGATGTGTAGTGTCCCAGATAATTCTAAATAAAATATATAAAATCTTGTACTTCTGGGTAAACTATTGTGACTAACATTTATGTATTTTATTGATCACCAGTTGTAAAATTATTTTACTTTTGAAATTCACCACATACATAACTTTATAAATAAAAGAAATAGTAGACACATTTCAAATATATAACTAAAGGATTTTGAAAAAGTGAAATTCATGAGAGCAGAAAGCCAAATTTGTTTTTATACTTTGTACAATTTATGTAAATTCCAAATCTGTATATTTCAGCAATGGGAATCCATAACCTCCATATACTGCAGGAAAACATAATATCTGACATAATCCCTGGCCTGGAATAAAGAAAACAGATGTAACAATTGGAGAGCCACAAATTCCATATATCTCATATATTTACCATAGTATGATGTGGTAAAGGCAATTCGTGTGTCAAGCTCTGGTTGAAAAGCCCAACTTAGAAAAATACCAGAGCAATTGCATTCTCTAATGTAAAGTTTATTGAGCAATAATATCATACCGGTAGGATTAAAGTGAAAGCTCGCTCTGAAGAAATGGCAGGAAGCAGTTAATTAAAAGAATGAATCTTCTTCTCTCCTCTCTGACAGTTCAGGTCACATTGTCCAATACATCTTCCGGTAATTATTATGAGAAGAAACTCTAGTTCACCAAAACAACTCTTTGGCTCTCACGATGACAATAGCATCTGTGGATCCAAAGTTCTCCCTGTCTCCCTCCCCGCTGTGTAGGCAACCTAGAAGCACGCAGCGGTCCTAAATGCAGTAGGTTTCATAGCTTGACAGGTTGCTCCCCTAGGAAGGAAAGGGAACCTGGAAAAAATAGACTGAATACACCTCAATGCTTACTAATGTGGGAAGTCAGCCCCTCAGAGAAGGAAATATTAAAAGGGCAGAAAAATATATTTCCTCAAAAGGATTTTAAGAGCAAAAACCAACCCTGCCCCAAGTCTCTGTCCCAAGCAGAAGCCAGCTCTATACAAATGCAGATGTAAACCATCAGGAAAGTTGGAGCTAGAAACTAGGAGAAGACAAAGACACCTAAAATCTGCATACCCCACCCAAACTCTAAGACTCATTAGCCCCAGCACCTGGGAAGCAGGACATATAATAGGATTAACCCACCACCAACAAGAATACCAGAAAGGCACACCCAGACTCAGGTCAGAATACATGACACAGGAAATACAAAGCCTGAAACAGAAACAGGAAACTACTTCAAACAAAAGGCTCAAGAGGAGTATAAAAACCTACTACCCACATGTGCTCAGTCCTTTTTCTCTCCTCTTTCCTGCCAGAACCATCTTGCTGTCTGGATCTTCAATAAACTGCAACCTTCTTTCTAAAGCAGTCGCCATGTTGTTTATTTATCCCCAGCTTGGATGAACCAGGATGAAGACTTTTTTTCCCTCAATTATCTTTCCCTTGCACCGGTCCTGGCTTCCGAGGATACCTTGCATGGAATCATTTTACCAAACAATCCACCCTTACATGCTGCACTTTCACCCATCCAGATTCTGGCATTGGGTAACCCTCCTATTGAATTAAATACTGCAGTTTCCCCTTATGGATTCTGGAGTCAAGGATTTGCTTAACTTCATAATGAGTTTCCCACTCCACCACTATTGGGGCAGGAGTTGCCATCCCAGCTGGCCTCAGTGTGGATTCCTTGTATGGCTTTAGCAAACTGCAATGTAATACAGGGTGCACTTTCCCCATCCACCTTGTCAATTTCAGTTCAACTGTCACTGGATTAATAACTTTCACTATGGGGAATGGACCTATGTATTTCGGGCCTAACTTCTTGCCCTTCTGTTTCAGCTTAATATACTTTGTAGACAGATACACTTTACCCCCTACATGGGACATCTCCTGGGAAGCTCGTTCCTTATCTGCCTGTTTTTTCTGACTTTCAGTTCCCTTCACTAGGGCCTTCTTTGCATTGTTCACTGGAATGAACTCACCCAATCGCCCAGGGTGCTCAAGGATGAGGGTTCTTGGGGGCATTCTGATATTGGCACAAACTCCACTCTTGTGGCTAACTTAAATGGACTGAAACCGGTGCTACTGTGCACTGCATTGTTGTATGCCACTTCTGCAAACAGCAGCAACTCTGCCCAGCTTGTTTGCTGGTAGTTGACCTAGCAAAGCAGGTACTGCTGTGCTATGGCATTGTCTCATTCTGCAGATCCATTCATATTCAGATGGAAAGCAGAGCTGGGCCCTTGGGAGGACCCAATCATCCTCAGAAAATCCCTCCAGAAGTTGGCAGTAAACTGGGTCCCCCAATCTGAAATGATTTGTTTGATTGCCATGTGCAGTCAGTAGATGTGCTGCAAGAACATCTTCGCTAGCCTCTAGGCCGAGGGGAGAGGCACAGGGAATGAAGTAGGCTTGCTTGGAGAAAAGATCTATCACAGTCCAAATCACAGTGCTTCCGCCCACTCTCTGGCAGCTCTACGATAAAGCCCATGCTATCTCTTCTCAAGGTCTGGTCAGGTTGGCTACCTGCTGTAATAGCCCCGAACTCTTCCCTGGTAGTCTCTTTCTGGCTGCACAAACCACACAACTCCCCACATAGTTCTCAATGTCCTTCTTCATCTTTGACCACCAGAACTCACAGTTCAAAAGATGTAGAGTTTTCAGGAACCCAAAGTGGTCTGCCTGCTTGGCATTGTGACTACGTTGCAGGACTTGCAACTGCAGGTGGTCTGGGACATAAAACTTGTCCCCCTTCCACGCCAACTCATCCCTCATAGTCAATTCTGCCTAATAAGCCATAAATCATGCATCAGTCTGCAATTCTTGCTTCAGCTGCTGGGCAAATGCATCAGTGGGCTCCTCTTTTTCTCCTGTCACCTGTTTGTCGCTTGCAGCACTTGTTGTCTATTGGGGATGACCAAACTCACCACCTCCTGCCAGGTGCTTTTGTACTGAGGCATGTAGGACAGGGCATCAGCTAGGAAGTACCCCCTCCCCCAGGATGTACTTCAGTTCAAAATCAAATCTGACTTGCTTAGAAGAAAGCTTGCAGGGGGTTTTCAAAGCCTCTAAGTTTTTGTGATCAGTCCAAACTTCAAAGGGGGCTTTGCTCCTTTCCAGGAACTGCCTCCATGTTAGCAGTGCCCATCCTACCACAAAAGCCTCTTTCTCCCATACTACCCATCTCCGTTCTGTTTCATTCAATGTGCGGGATGTGTACACGCACAGCTGTAGATTTCCCCCCTGTTGTTGCATTGGAGGAGGATGGCTCCTACACCCACATCGCTGGCATCCACCTGGATCATGAAAGGTCCTTTGGGGTTTGGGTGTTTTAGCACAGCTCTTCTGTGGTGACCAATTGGTACCAATCCCCAAGTCAGTTTGGGATTTCTCAGGCCAGACACAGGTAGAAGAGGTCACAGCTCAGGCCTTCTTGGAAGCACTGGGTCAAGAGCTATTCTGGCCAGTGCCTCAGCCTCCCCATGATCCTCCTGAAGTCTCAAATGTACTTGACCACAGGTCCTTTGTTTGACTTTATGGACCTACAGCTCTGCTCATTGGGTTTGCACAGGATCCCCAAACTGAGCCCTGAGGCCACAGAGAAATGTGTCTGGGTCTGCCAGCTCAGGGGCACCTTCATCGTGGAGAATGGTCATCCACTCTGCTGCCTCCCCTTCGAGGTTAGCCACTATAACATCCACCCAGGACACATCATCAGGGTAATCATTTCCATGTCGATCCAGGTGGGCTCAGACTTGATTGAGGAAAAGTACCAGCCTTTCTGGGCTTCCATTGAATGTCACCCTCAGTGGTAGGAGGGAGATGGCCTGGGTGGGCCTGCACCCACACTCCATATTTGTGCCTCGGTGGGGGTTGACAATCCACTCCCACAAGCTGAGGAACAGGCGCTGGTGGTGGGCTGCAGGCTCTCCAACCTGGACTGGTTCCCAGAAGGTAAGGTAGCCCAGGCAGAGGGCTAATGTTGCCCATCATTGCAGCTGCCACTCCCACCAAGTGTTGGGATGAAGGGATCAGTATCGGTATCAGTGTCAGGGTTGAACCCACCCAGGGTCTGGGATCCAGATGTGGGACCAATCCTCCTCCATGGACCTCCAGGCTGCTGAACTGCTGTCTCAGGTGCTCCACTGACTGGCTGCCACAGCTTGGCAGGTAGCGCTCCCTGGGTGCCATTCCCTCTGAGACTTCACATTTCCACCAGTCCAACCCTCTGGCTCCTTTGGACTGGGGGCAGTACAATCGGAACTCAGCTTCAATGGCTCTCTGCAACTCCTCTCTCCACCTCGGGCCAGTTGAATACTGTCACTGCCCCATCTGCTTCAGGATTGGCTCCCTCCATTCAACTCGCTCCTTGGGTTGGATCGAGGTTCATGGGGTTACAAAGCCACTCTCAGTTCCAGCTGGAGTTCTACTGATCAATCCCGAGCTGGCTTGATCCGGCTTCTCCATTTCGGGCATCTTCTCCTGAGTCTTCACTACCCCTCTGGAAGCTTTCAGCAGGGTGTAGGGGCTCAGGACCCCTTAATGGAATTTAAATTGTTGAAAGAACTAGCTTAGTGTCAAATTCCGGCTGAAAAGCCCAAGTAAGAAAAAACACCAGAGCCATTGCATTCTCTAATGTAAACTTTATTGAGCAATATCATACCAGTAGGATTAAAGTGAAAGCTCGCTCTGAAGAAATGGCAGGAAGCAGTTAATTAAAAGAAGGAATCTCCTCCTCCCCTCTCTGACAGTTCAGGTCACATTGTCCAATACATCTCCCAGTAATTATTATGAGAAGAAACTCTAGTTCGTCAAAACAACTCTTCAGCTCTCATGATGATAAGAACCTGTGGATCAAAAGTTCTCCCTGTCTCAACTTCCAGTTCCAGGTCACGGCATGTGCAGTCATGCACAGAGACTCCTTTCTTCGCTGGCTGCTTTCTCTCTGCCGGTAGACCCTTAATCAGGTCGAAAAGTCGCCTGGAGGGGTGACTACCGATGAGGAGGACTCTTGTCAATCGCGGGGGGAGGTGGCAGCTCCTTCCGTGGTTTGAGGCAGCTCCTCAGGGCCGACGGAGAAAAGATCGGCCAGTAATATGGCCGATCATTTAGCTGCACCAGCTGAAAGTCAAAAGAACACCTAAGTGTCAAGAAACCACCGTGGATGATCCGGGTGAGACCTTTCCCTTTCTCTTTTTCCCCTAACTACTCTCCTGTTAAAAGCCTTTTGGAACTATTTCCCTGCTTTGAAAAAGCTGCCTTTGTCTATCTGGGAAAAAGAGCTTTAAGAAAAGAAAAAAAGTTAACTTTTTATTGACTATTATTATTTTTGGTCACTTTGGGGTCTTGGAAAAAGTCCTATCATAGAACTTTATTATTTTCTAAGCTAGAGAATATTGTTTTCCTATTTCTTGGATTTTATTTTTTAAGGGATAAATCTTTATTGTTTGGGGGGAAAAACTTTATTGGAAGCAGGAAAAGAGATTTTACAGTTTACTGAGGCCATCTTGTGGCAAAAACTATTACTGCAACTACATTTCCTCTTTGTTTTTGAGGTTGGATTTGACCTTCAAATGATGATAAAAGTGAAAAGATAAAGGATTTGAAACAGCTGGGTGGTGAAGTTGCTTACTAGTAATTGTGGAGGTGGATAAGTGCTAACTGTTTGTATGTGTTGACTGTTAGTAAATATAGCCTCCTCTAAAAATGTAAAAGACTATCTCACCACTGAAATGGAGGAATTTCATCCACAGCTTGATTATGAACTTATATTAGAAGCAATTTTGGAAGCAACAATATATATGAAATCCTGGAGAAACATTAAAGATGACATCTCTAAACCACAAATTGAATCTCAAATCCTAATGGATCGACTTCCGGTGGATTTTGCGTGCGTGATGGCGGCTACTTTGTAGCCGTCCTCCTGGGTAAGTGTAAGAACCGCTATGAACAGCAGATATCAGCTGTTCAGCGGTTCAAAATCCCCCTCCCGGGCAAAGGGGGGGGGTAGAGAGTGTCTGAATAGTGGTAGAGCCTCTTTCGCACCCCCCAAGTTTTTTTTTTTGGGGGGGTGAAAGGAGTGCTCCCACGGAGTTCAGACTTGTCTCCGCTTCCCAGCTGTTTTTGTCCTCAGGGACAAAACGAGCCGCCGCAAACACCTCCGTGCTTAAAGAGAACTGGTGAGTTTTTTTTTTTAAATGGACAGAGCTGAGTAGAGGATTTAGTTTTTGCTTTCTTTGACTTATTTGGATTTTAAGTTTTAAGATTTGTTTCTATTTTTATTCTCTCTTTTTATTTTTTTTCTTTGTTGAAAGGGAAAGTAAAATGGCGATCGGCAAACTCCTCGGTGTTTTTTTTTCTGGAAGTTAGAATGCTGACCGGCAGGCTTTTTGGTGTTTTTCTTTCTTTCCTTTCCCTTTCTCTTTTTATTTCCTTATGATTGGAATGGTTGTTTTTGGTATCTCTAAGTATTTTTTTTGGAACGGACTTTTTTTATTTAATTATTTTTTTTTTCCCCTTCTCCCTTTTTTTTCCTTTGAACTCCCCTTTTTTTTTTTATTGTAATGACCCTTTTTTGAAGGACTTTTTTTCTGTTTAATTTTTTGTAATTTTTAAGAAGGAGTAAAACTTTTTTTTAATTCTTTTTCTCTTCCTTTTTTTCCCTTTTTTCTTTTTATTATAATGACCTTCTTTGGAGGGAGTTATATTTTTGAAGGAATTTTTATAATTGCTTAAGAAGGACTAAAGGTTTTTCTTTAAGATGGCTCCAAAGCGTCCAGGGATTTCTACAGTTTCTAAATCAACAGTTTCACCCTCTTCTGGGGGTCAGCTAATAACTATGAAGGACTTGCAAGACATGATGGGAGATGTTATAATTCAAATTAGGGCAGAAATGAAAAAGATTTTAGAGGAAAACAATAAGATCTTGAGACAAGATTTTGTTTTGGCTTTAGAAGGTGTTGCTTCTGTTCTTGAAAAGGTGAACTCCCATGTGGAAGAGGTAGCTGAAAAAGTGGACATAATGGAGGGGAAAATTGAAAGTATGGAAAAAGAAATGGAAAATGAGATTCTTATGCTTCAATATGGACAAATGGAATATGCCTTAAGAATTAGAGGCCTGGGAGAGTCTTTGCAAGGAGATCTGAAGGAGATGGTTGCAAAGGACTTTGCATTGATTTTGAATAAAGAAAAAGAGGGAATACTTAATGAAATTGAAAAATTATTTAGGGTTAACTCTGTGGTGGCAGCACAGAAGAATCTGCCAAGAGATGTGGTAATTTACTTTGGTAAAAGATCTTTACGCAATGAAATTGTGCAAGCCTATTATAAGAAGAGATTTCAAATTGCTTCACAAGATGTTATAATTTTTAAAGAGATCCCATCTAAAATTTTAAGAAGAAGAAAGGAGTTTGCTTTTTTAGCAAATGAACTTAAAAAGAGAAAAATTTCATTCAGATGGGATGTTCCGATTGGAATGGTGGTGAATTACCTGGGGACATGTTATAGACTTAATACTGTTTCTCAAGCAAAAGATTTTTATACTTCGGTCCTGGGGGTATGTGCATCGCCATCAATTAAGTTTAAAGCTTTGGAAGAAAAGAATGTAGAATCACAGTTTGAAGAGCCTATATTTATGAAAACTGGAGAATCTTTGTGTGAGAGGCCTCAACAAGTCCAGGTTGAGGAGCAGAAGACAACTTGTGTAGTATATAATCCCAAAGAAAAGCAGCAACAGAAGAAGGTTAAGGAAGTTTCATATTTAGTGGTTTCTGAATCTCTGGGAGATGTTAGACCTACAAAGTCTTTGGAGCAATCTTTAAGGGTGGAATTGTTGCCTGAAATGGAAACTGGGAAATCTCAGTCTGAGGGGCATCAACAAGAGAGGAACGGGCAGAGGATAACTTGTACAACTTACAATTGTAAAGATCAATACAAGGAGGAATTTAAGGAACCCTTATTGGCTTCGGAGTCGATGGGAGATTCAGGAATTTTGGAGCAGTCTCCTAAGGCAGAACTTGCAGCATTTCTTACGAGTTTGATACAAGAATGGAGAAGGGAAATGGAAGAATGGAAGAATGGAGAATGGAAAAAACTGGAATGTGAATAATTAATAATACTAATATAATTGAGATTGATAAGGATGTAGTTTTTTACGGATGGAATTAGTTATTGGTGAAGATTGAAATGTTTAATGTGTTTATTAACTTTGTTGTTTTAAGTTTTGAACCTTTAATGATAATATTGTTTAAATTTGTGTTTTGAAGGGATTATAATTTGCTTATTTTAGTGAGTGGATTCTAATATTTTAAATTTTAAAAATTTGTGGTTTTGGAGGGAGTTTATATAGAGTGATGATTGTATTTAGATTTGTTTAGGATTTAAAAGTGTTTTTAGTTTTTAAATATTATTATTAATATTTTTAAGACAAAATAATTTGTTTAATTAAATGTGCTTAGATTTGTTTAGGACTTATAGGTTTTTTAAGTTTTTGTTTTTTGTTTTTTTTTTGTTTTTTTTTTTTCTTCTTTTTGGATAGGAGAGAAGATTATGAAGATTGAAGGAAATATGTACTTACTTTAAGTTCTTTAAGAGTATTTAGCTTTAATGGTATAACAAAGATTTGTATGTTTATTTTTTCGTTTTAGGATAAAGAAAGAGGGAGAAATTAGATTTTATATTATAGATATAGATATTCAAAGAAAGTAATGTTTAAATTTGTGTTTTTGGAGGGAGCTTATATAGAATGATGATTGTATTTAAATTTGTTTAGGTTTTAAAAGTGTTTTAAGTTTTTTTTTTTTTTTAATTAAGCCTGTACTCAGCTCTGGGAAGTCCAGGGGAGGGTTTGGGAGGTTGGGAAGGGGGGGGGGTGAGGTAGGGGGGGGTATGGGAAGGGGATTTGTTTTTGTAAAATGTAAAAATTTTCAATAAAAAAAAAAAAAATCCTAATGGATCAATCTACAGGCCAAGGAACTAGCTCTAGAGAGGCCTGTATGCAGCAATATACACAATTTAAAGAAACAGAAGAACAAGTCATTGAGCAAATGGATGTTAATCTACAATTTATGGAGAATTTTGAAGATCAAAGAACGACTCTAACTGAGATACTTGTAGTGTTAAAAGTAGCAGGAACTGACTCTCAGATACAAATTACTGAGAATAGTGACATCATGTATAATCAACTTGTGACTATAACATGGAAACAAACCGTCTACACTATACAGATGATATTGGGAGAAGGGAAAGAGAACTTGACCCAGATTAAAGTATTGATAAGTACCCTCACTCAAATATCGAGACTCGACGATATAGAAGCTCTATTATGGAAACCGGACTGGCACAGAAAGAAAGCCAGAGTTAGATTTAAAAATGTGATTTAAAACTTTACTTGACAGGTAAATAAGGCTTTAGAGATCTTGATTGAATAAAGATTAATCAAATATGTGAACTTAATAAGAAGATGTTTTCTCTATATTAATATGCTTGTTGTGGATATAACAATTATTTGGATCAGATTTAAACTTTATCGAGTGGGTTAAAAGAGTTTTTCATAGATATATATTGATTGATAGATTACAGATTTAAAATAGAGTAGAAATATATTTTTGGAGTAATATTCTTATTCTTAGGAAGGATAGCTATTTTGTAATGGAAGGAGAATAAGAGGGATTTCTGATAAAAGAAGAAATGGTATTAATAAATGAGTTACTAGATTAAAAAATAGAATACGTATAGAAAATATAAGAATGTTATGGTTGAAATAATATGTGTATTTTAGAGATAAGTATTATGTTAAGGAAAAAGGGAAAGGAGGGACACCTGAAGTGTTAATAATATGTTTATTTAAAAGCCAAATTGGAATATGGTAATTGTAAATAGTAAAGCTTAAAAACAGGATTTGGATTTATATAGATGAAATGTTATTGATGATTGTTCTGATTGATTGAATTTTATTGAAAAATACATTAATATGAATATATTATATTATTTGAGGGAAATAGGGAGTTTCTAATGATTTAATCTGAGTTATATATGTATGATTTTATTTTTGGATGATTGATTACCCCATCATCACGTTGTTTCTCAAGCACCTTGTTGTAAAAATAAAAAAAATCAATAAAACTTGTTTTTTAAAAAAAGTTCTCCCTGTCTCCCTCCCTGCTCTGTAGGCAAGCTAGAAGCATGCAGCAGTCCTAATGGCAGTAGGCTTCATAGCTTGACAAATGACTTACAATCATTTGTTATGATAGCACTGAAAAATGTGATTTACACTCACACTGTCAGATCCACCAGCTTCAGCTTGGTGCCTTGCTGGCGTTCTGTCATAAATTGGGGAAGGGAGGGGGGAACAAATGGGCAATAAAGCTGTATATCTTTTTTTAAAAAAACAAATTTTATTGGTTTTTTAATTCTTAGAACAAAGTGCTCAAGACACACCATGATGTTGGGGGTAATCAAACATCCAGAAATAAAACCATAAATGAATAACTCAAATCAATACATCAAATATTCCCTCTCTATTTCCCTCAAATAGCATAATATATTTAAGATAATCCATTTCTAATTTAAATTTCTATAAATCCTAAACCTGTTTTAGAGCTGCAGTCCAGATCAAGCCATTTTCTATTCTTTATAACCCACTTTCTGGAATGAGGCAGTGTTCCATTCATGAGAACTGATTTTAGATTGGCAATTAAGGTTTCAAACCCATGTAGATATAATCCTTGAAATTTACTTTCTACGAGATATGCATACAATTTTAGAGTCTGAGGCTTGCATCCATTTGATGACTTCAGTTGCATTTTTCTCAGTCCATTTAATTCTCACCTGAGTATTATAATTATCAAGCCTGGGTGGATAGATTGAGTTAGCTACCTCCATCTTCTGTACAAAATTCAAAAGGTCACATAATACTATCCAGTAATCAACTGTAGATTTTCTTCCTGCACCCCAATAGGTATATTCTGCTGGGTGGTCTCCATTGATGGAACTATTAAGAATACATAGGTCCAGATGTGCAATCATTTGCCTTGCACATAGACTTGCCCTGTTAGCTTTTAGGTCTTTAAATTCTCTAAAATATAAGAGTTTGTCTAGTACGTTTTCCTCATAATAGATCTTAAATTGGTTAAGTAGTGTATAATCATTTGGTCCCATCCTAACATTTAAATTGCCGCCTATAATTATTGCAGCTGTGGGATATTTGCCTAAACAACTAGAGATACAATTTTCTATGTGCTCCCAAATATTGTTGACCAGATTGTTCTTATTAAGAGGGGGAATATAAATATTTAAAAGCAAAATCTCCACCTGTTCGGATGAGAGAAAGGTAGTCACAACCCATGGCAGTGAGACACATTTAAATTGCAGAGCTGTGCTAACTAGGATCACTGTACCACCTTTAGATCTCCCACCCGTCCTGCTCAGGGCAGCTGGGATAGAGTTAACCCAGTAGCCATCTAACTCCTCCTCTGAAGAGACCCAGGTTTTCTGTAGAAAGAGGACATCAAATTGTGATATATATAGTCAAAAAAAAAAAAGTTGGTCTTTTGATGGGACTGACCAGCCAGTGATATTCCAAGTTAGAAGGGAAAGATGAAATATGGTTTTGACAAGAAGAAACTGTGAGATTATTATATTGGGTTGGGAGGTCATCAGCAGCCATTATGGCTTCCTCCAAGGGATGACTTGATCCATATACATCCTGCATCAGCTCTTGAGAATCTTCTTCGAAGTGGATGACATTGATACCATTTAACATTGCTTGCCTTGTGAGGGGCTTCTGCAGAAATGTTGGGCAAAAAGATGTTAAATCATGCTGCATCTGGCTCTGTGTCATCGAGATTGGCAAGTATCACCTGCCCATCCCCTGATTTGTTATTGGAGTCCCCATTGAATACCTTGATGAAAGTAATGACTCCTCCACAAGTGCAAGATCCTCTACTGGCCCAAGAGAATTCAGATTTCTACTTTTTAAATAGATATTTTATTAAATTTTTATAGTTACAAATCTTTTTGTTGTTGTTGTTGTTGTTAATTGCGAAGTCCTGTCCGACCCATCGCGACCCCATGGACAACGTTCCTCCAGGTCTTCCTGTCCTCTACCATCTTCTGGAGTCCATTTAAGTTCTCACCTACTGCTTCAGTGACTCCATCCAGCCATCTCATTCTCTGTCGTCCCCTTCTTCTATTGCCCTCAATCTTTCCCAGCATTAGGCCCTTTTCCAGTGAGTCCTTCCTTCTCATTAGGTGGCCAAAGTATTTGAGTTTCAACTTCAGGATCTGGCCTTCTAAAGAGCAGTCGGGGTTGATCTCTTCTAGGACTGACCGGTTTGAACGCCTTGCAGTCCAAGGGACTCGCAGGAGTCTTCTCCAGCACCATAGTTCAAAGGCCTCAATTCTTTGGCGCTCAGCCTTTCTTATGGTCCAACTTTCACAGCCATACATTGCAACTGGGAAAACCATGGCCTGGACTATACGCACTTTTGTTGGCAGGGTGATGTCTCTGCTTTTTAGTATGCTGTCTAGATTTGCCATAGCTTTCCTCCCCAGGAGCAAGCGTCTTTTAATTTCTTGGCTGCAGTCCCCATCTGAGGTGATCTTTGAGCCCAGAAAAATAAAATCTGTCACTACCTCCATTTCTTCCCCATCTATTTGCCAGGAATTGAGAGGGCCGGATGCCATGATTTTGGTTTTCTTAATGTTGAGTTTCAAGCCAACTTTTGCACTCTCCTTCTTCACCCGCATCAAGAGGCTCTTTAGTTCCTCTTCACTTTCTGCCATTAGAGTGGTATCATCTGCATATCTTAGGTTGTTGATATTTCTCCCGGCAATCTTAATTCCAACTTTTGATTCATCTAGCCCTGCCTTTCTCATGATGTGCTCTGCATATAAGTTAAATAGGCAGGGCGACAGTATACAGCCTTGCCGGACTCCTTTTCCAATTTTGAACCAATCAGTGGTTCCGTGTCCAGTTCTCACTGTTGCTTCTTGACCCGCATATAAGTTTCTCAAGAGACAAATGAGATGGTCTGGTACTCCCATCTCTTTAAGAACTTGCCACAATTTGTTGTGATCCACACAATCAAAGGCTTTAGCATAGTCAATGAAGCAGAAATAGATGTTTTTCTGGAACTCCCTAGCTTTCTCCCTGATCCAGCGTATGTTGGCAATTTGATCTCTAGTTCCTCTGCCTCTTTGAAATCCTGCCTGTACTTCTGGTAGTTCTCGATCCACATACTGCTGGAGTCTAGCTTGTAGGATTTTAAGCATAACTTTACTAGCATGTGAAATGAGTGCAATGGTGCGATAGTTTGAACATTCTTTGGCATTGCCTTTCTTTGGAATTGGAATGTAAACTGACCTTTTCCAATCCTGTGGCCACTGTTGAGTTTTCCAAATTTGCTGGCAAATTGAGTGTAGCACTTTTACTGCATCGTCTTTTAAGATTTTGAATAGCTCAGCTGGAATACTGTCACCTCCACTAGCTTTGTTGTTGCTCAGATTTTCTAAGGCCCATTTCACTTCACATTCTAGGATGTCTGGTTCGAGGTCAGTGACCATCTCATTGTGGTTATCTGGGATGTTAAGCTCATTCTTGTATAGTTCTTCTGTGTAGTTTTGCCATCTCTTCTTAATCTCTTCTGCCTCTGTTAGGTCTCTGCCATTTTGGTCCTTTATCATGCCCATCTTTGCATGAAACGTTCCCTTCATATCTCCAATTTTCTTGAAGAGATCTCTGGTCCTCCCTATTCTGTTGTTTTCTTCTATTTCTTTGCACTGTTCATTTAAGAAGGCATTCTTATCTCTTCTAGCTACTCTCTGGAATTCTGCATTCAATTGGGTGTATCTTTCTCTTTCTCCTTTGCCTTTCGCTTCCCTTCTTTCCTCAGCTATTTGCAAAGCTTCCTCAGACAGCCATTTTGCTTTCTTGCATTTCTTTTTCTTTGGGATGGTTTTAGTTGCTACCTCTTGTACAATGTTGCGAACTTCCATCCATAGTTCTTCAGGCACTCTGTCTATCAGATCAGTTCCTTAAATCTATTTGTCACCTCTACTGTATATTCATCAGGAATATGATTTAGTTCATACCTGAGTGGCCTAGTGCTTTTCCCTACTTTTTTCAATTTAAGCCTAAATTTTGCAACGAGAAGCTCATGATCTGAGCCACAGTCAGCTCCTGGTCTTGTTTTTACTGACTGTATACAGCTTCTCCATCTTTGGCTGCAGAGCACATAGTCAATCTGATTTCTATGTTGACCGTCTGGTGATGTCCACGTGTAGAGCCGTCTCTTGGGTTGTTGGAAAAGAGTGTTTGTTATGACCATCGTATTCTCTTGACAAAATTCTATTAGCCTGTGCCCTGCTTCATTTTGTACTCCAAGGCCAAACTTGCCTGTTATTCCGGTTATCTTTTGGCTTCCTACCTTAGCATTCCAATCCCCCATGATGATAAGGACATCATTTTTTGGTGTTAATTCTATAAGGTGCTGTAGGGCTTCATAGAACCGGTCAATTTCATCCTCTTCAGCACCAGTGGTTGGAGCATAGATTTGGACTATTGTGATATTGAATGGTTTGCCTTGGATTCGAATTGAGATCATTCTGTCATTTTGGGGATTGTATCCCAGTATTGCTTTTCCTATTCTTTTATTGACTATGAAGGCTACTCCATTTCTTCTGAGGGATTCTTGCCCACAGTAGTATACCTGATGGTCATCTGAGTTAAATTCACCCATTCCTGTCCATTTTAGTTCGCTGATTCCTAAGATGTCGATGTTCAGTCTTGTCATCTCTTTTTTGACTACGTCTAGCTTGCCTTGATTCATGGATCTTACATTCCAGGTTCCTATGGAGAAAAAATCTTTACAGCATCGGACTTTCCTTTCACCACCAGATATATCCACAGCTGAGCGTCCTTTCGGCTTTGGCCCAGTCGCTTCATTCTTTCTGGCGCTACTAGTACTAGCCCTCTGCTCTTCCCCAGTAGCATATTGGACACCTTCTGACCTGAGGGGCTCATCTTCCAGCGTCATATCTTTTTGCCTTTTAGTACTGTCCATGGGGTTTTCATGGCAAAGATACTGGAGTGATTTGCCATTTCCTTCTCCAGTGGATCACATTTTGTCAGAACTCTCTGCTATAACCTGTCCATCTTGGGTGGCCCTGCACGGCATAGCTTATGGCTTCATTGAGTTACGCAAGCCCCTTCGCCACGACAAGGCAGTAATCCATAAAGGGGTACAAATCTTTAGTGCTTAATAAACAATGTGTTGTCTGGGTTCACATATTTGACATTAATAGTAATGCAGCTTCCATTCCTACCCTCTACTCCATTTTTCTAGCCATTTATAAAAATTATCCCATGTTTGAAAATATTCTGTATCTTCTTTTCCTTTTATTTTCAATGTAAGCCTATCCATTTCCTCACAATCCAAGATTTTCCTAATTATGTCTTCTTCCAATGGTGTTTCTTCATTTTTCCAATACCGTGCAAATGTAATTCTCGTTGCTGTTAATACATGTAATATTAAATATATACATTTTTTATCATAGTTCTCTGTGATTATATCTAGAAGAAATAGTTCTGGCTTAAAATCTACATGTTTTCTTAACATTTTCTCTAACCACATGTGTATTTTTGACTAATTTTGTTTTGCTTTAGGGCATGTCTACCAGAGGTGATAGTACATGCCTGGCTTTTGCCTACATTTCCGACAATTACTAGACATGTTTTAAAACATTTTTGCTAATCTTGCAGGTGGTAAATGCCATCTATAAAACATTTTATATAGATTTTCTTTATAAATAGCTGCCCTTATTATTTTATAGTTTCTTTCCCACAGGTTTTGCCATTTTTCTAATTATACATTGTGCCCAAATTTTTTTGCCCAAGTTATCATTGTTTCTTTAACTTGTTCATCTTCCATCTTCAGGTTTAACAAAAATTTATAGAGTTTCTTAATCAGTTTTTCATCCAATAGTATCTGGTCAAACACTGTTTGATCTTTATAAAAACCATATGTTTTAGCATCTTTTTCACATCTTATTTGCATTTGCAAGTGTGACCACCATGAGAGCTCAATGCCCTGTTCTTCCAATTCTTGTTTAGTCTGTAATTTTCTATCAATATTCAAAATGTCTCTGTATGTCATAAGTTTCTCATAGTCGATTAAATTTGGGTGCATTAATGCTTTCATTGTTGAGATCAATCTTATATTTTCATACAGTATAAATTTTCATTTTTATCTTTTCCCATGTCAAAAGCAAGGCATTTCTTATATAGTGATTTTGAAAGTATTTGTGGATTTTGTTCTTCCCATACCATAGAAAAGTGTGCCATCCAAGTTGTAGGTCATGTCCTTCTAGGTATAGTGATCTTTTTTTGTCTAAGGGTTATCCACTCTTTTAACCATGTTAATGCAGCTGCTTGATAGTATAGAACCCAGTCTGGTAGCCCAAATCCTCCATTTTCTTTTGCTTCTTGTAGCAATTTTAGTCTCATTTTGGCTCTTTTCCCTTGCCAGATAAATTTCAAAATCAATGCATTTAACCCATCAAAAAAAATTCTCTAATTTTATAGATATAGTTTGGAATAGAAGTAGTTTTACCATCGCTATTCTTCCCAACATTGATAGTTGTAAATTTTTCCATCTTTCCAAGTCTAATTTTATTTGTGTTAATAGTTTAAGATAATTATCTTCTTTTAATATCCTCAGGTATTTAACTTTCTTAAGTATCTGGAGATCTGTTTTTTCGACACTTGGTTTTTTTTGTTTATCTGTAAATTTTTTGACTTTCACTTTAGTCTTATCTCTGTTTATTTTCAATCCTGCTACTTCTCCAAATTCTTCAATCTTTATCAATAATTTAGGGCTTGTCTCCAAGGGATCGTCTAATATGAATACTAAATTGTCCGCAAATGCTTGTAATTTATATTTTTCATCCTTTTTCTCTATACCTTTAATTTCTGGGTCCTGTCTAACATTTCTATTCAGCACTTCCAGAATTAAAATAAATAATAATGGAGATAGTGGACACCTTTGTCTTGTGCCTTTTTTAATATTAAATTTCACTGTAAAATCTACATTTACAATTACTTTAGTCATTTGTCTATGGTAATTTGTTTTGATTATATTTATAAAGTTTTCGCGAAAGTCCATATAGTTTAATTGTTGTACCATAAATTGCCAGTTGTCATTATCAAAAGATTTCTGCGCATCTAAGAAAATTAATGCCATTTGTTTCTCTGGATGCATTTTGTAATATTCCAGAGTATGTAAAATCATTCTTAGATTGTTCTTTATTTGACTCTTTGGTAAGAATCCATTTTGGTCTGGATGTATAAATTCAATCAAAAATCTCTTCAGTCTTTTTGCTATTATTGAAGCAAAAATTTTGTAATCCACATTTAATAAAGATATTGGTCTATAATTCTTTATCTGAGTCAAATCTGAATCTTCTTTTAGTATTTTGGTATTTGGTAGTTTGGCCTCTATTAATACCTCATTACATACTTCTTGCATTAATTAATTTATTTATTTCTAAAAATTTATATGCCGCCCAATCCCAAGGGACTCAGGGCGGCGTACAAAATTAAAACAATAATCTGACAATAAAACAATAAAATAATACAATCATACAGCATGTCCGATCATATCCCCCCCCCCCGGGGATATCAGCCCCAGGCCTGCCGGAACAGGAGAGTTTTAACAGCTTTCTTAAAGGCCGGCAGGGTGGGAGTAGTTCAAACCTCGGGGGAAAGTTGATTCCACCAGGTCGGAGCCACCACAGAAAAGGCCCTTCCCCGAGGGCCCGCCAGCCGACATTGTCTGGCCGATGGGACCTGAAGGAACTGTGCGGCAGTATGCGGTCCTGTAAGTAACCTGGCCCTATGCCATGAAGGGCTTTAAAGGTGATAACCAACACCTTGAATTCTGTCCAGAGACCCACAGGAAGCCAGTGCAGCTTGCGGAGGATAGGTGATACGTGGGCGTACCTTGGCGCGCCCACAATCGCTCTCGCGGCTGCATTCTGAACCAACTGCAGCCTCCGAACGCTCTTCAAGGGTAGCCCCATGTAGAGCGCGTTACAGTAATCCAGTCTTGAGGTGACAAGGGCATGAGTGACTGTGAGTAAAGCCTCCCGGTCCAAATAAGGCTGCAACTGGTACACCAGGCGAACCTGGGCAAAGGTCCCCCTGGCCACAGCCGATAGATGTTGTTCCAAATTTAGCTGTGAGTCCAGGAGGACACCCAAGTTGTGTGCCTGCACTGAGGGAGGTAAATTTGCCCCCCCAGGACTAATGTTGGACCATCCAGTTGACCTTTGGGAGGCAAGACCCAGAGCCACTCGGTCTTGTCAGGGTTGAGTCTAAGCCTATTCACCCCCATCCAGACCCTCACATCTTCCAGGCACTGGCACATCACGTCGACTGCTTCACTGAAAGGACACGGGGTGGAGATATACAATTGGGTATCATCCGCGTACTGATGATACCTCACCCCGTGTCGCCGAATGATCTCACCCAGCGGTTTCATGTAGATGTTAAAAAGGAGGGGGGACAGGACCGAGCCCTGAGGCACCCCATGATCGAGGCGCCTAGGGGTTGATCTCTGTCCGCCCGCCAACACCGACTGTGACCTGTCAGAGAGGTAGGAGGAGAACCACCGCAATACGGTGCCGCCCACCCCCACCTCTCTAAGACGACGCAGAAGGATACCATGGTGGATGGTATCGAAAGCCGCTGAGAGGTCAAGAAGCACCAGGATAGAGGAATGACCCCTATCCCGGGCTCGCCAGAGGTTATCGGTCAGTGTGACCAAAGCAGTCTCAGTGCTGTAGCCGGGCCTGAAACCAGATTGAAAAGGGTCCAGATAATTAGTTTCATCCAAGGATCACAAGAGTTGGGACGCCACCACCTTCTCTACAACCTTCCCCACAAAGGGGAGGTTGGAGACAGGATGAAAGTTCTTCAAAACAGCTGGGTCCAGGGAAGGCTTCTTGAGGAGGGGCCTCACCACCGCTTCCTTTAAAGGTTGCGGGAAAGACCCCTCCATCAAGGAGGCGTTGATTATTGCCTGGAGCCAGCCTCGTGTCACCTCCCTACTGGCAGAAACCAGCCAGGAGGGGCACGGGTCCAATAAACAGGTGGTGGCATTCATTGTCCTCACGGCCTTGTCCACTTCATCAGGGGTCACAGGCTCAAACTCGCTCCAGATAACAGATAATGGGCTCAGTATATCTTGTAGGCTTTTATAAAATTATGTGGGTAGCCCATTTGGGCCTGGTGTCTTGTCATTTTTTTTTCTTTTTATAGCTTCAATCAGCTCCATCATTGTTATTTTCTCATTTAACATGTTTTTGAAATTCTCTGGAATCTTTGGTAGGTTAGCGTTTTCTATTATATTGCTTTATTTTTTCCCGAGTAGTTTCTTCTTTATCATAAACTGTTTCATAAAATTCTTTAATTTTTTTTATTGTATCATTTTGGCATTGTAAATCACCTCTCACATCTTGCAGTTTGTTTATCTGTTTTTTCCTCTCTTTCTTTTTTCAGTTTATAAGTTAACCATCTACCCGGCTTATTGGCATTTTCAAAAAAAGTTTTGTTTTGCTCTTTTAATTTGTTGGACCATTTTTTCAGCTTCTATTCAATTTAATTTGTGTTTTATCATCTCCATTTGTTTTTTAAGCATCTTTTTTTGTGGGTCTCTTTGTAGTTCTAATTCTAATTTCGTCAATTTTTCCTTTAGCTTTGTTTGTTCTTGTTTTTTTTCCTTTTTCTTTTTTGCCATGTGAGTTATGGCTAATCCTCTAAAATATGTCAAATACACATTTGGCTGTGTCCCAAATGTTTTGGAGTGATGTATCTTCTTTCTTATTTTCTTTAAAGAAAAATTCCATTTCCTTTACTACTTTTTGTATACATTCTTTCTCTTTCAGTAAAGGTTGATTCAATGTCCATTTTAGTTTTTTCTTTGTTCCTCTCCAAGTCATCTTTATTGGATTATGATCCGCCATATGTTAGTTTCTATCTGAATCTCTTGTATGTTCATTCTTAGTTCAGTAGATATCCATATCATATTGATTCTAGACCATGATTTATGCCTATTTGAGTAAAATGTATATTGAGATTTCTTTGGATTTTCCTCTCTCCACATATCCTGTATACAAATTTCTTCTGCCATTTTAAAAAAAAGATAAAATGTTCCTACCTTTCCCCCCTATTTTACTACTTCTGTAGTCTAGCTTTCCATCTATAATTGCATTAAAGTCTCCTACTAAGCAAATATTTTGATATTCCATTTCCACTATTTTCTTATGTAATTTTTGATAAAATTCTTCTTATTTGTTATTCAATGCATAAATTGCTACCATCAATGTCTGTTTTTGGTTTAACGTCATTTCCACTATTAGTATTCTTTCTTCTTCATTTGCATAAATCTGTTTGAGGTTCATTGTTTCTTTAATATATAAAGCTGTTCCTCTTTTCTTTTGTTGTGCTGATGGAAAGAAAAGCTTCCCAATTTTTGGACATTCCAGAAATTTATAATGTTGACTTTTAATATGTGTTTCTTGAAGTCAAACTATATCCATTTTTAGTTTTTGTAGTCGTGTAAAGTTTTTTTTTTTTCATTTTTAAGGGGGAGTTCAATCCATTTATATTCTTTGAGAGAATCCCATTATCCTTCTCTATTTTCTTCAGTTATATTTAGGTTTTATTCTTCTAGTTGTTCTTAACTGTTCTTTTTTCTTTGCCCCTTCTTCTTGATTTATGTTTTCTGTGTCTTCTTCTTCCTTTTGTTTGGCTGCCCCTTCTATTGCTGTCTCTTCCTGTTTTCTAGATTCCCATTCTGGTTGAAATTCCAAGCTTTCTTCTTCAAAAAACGCTCTATGTCTCTCATAAAATTCCATTGCTTTAAAGACAGAATACAATCTGTATCTTTTGGAGTCCCAATTGAATAGTATTCCCTCCAGCATCAGCCATCTAAAGTTCACTCCTTTTTTAATTAGTTTTTTTGGTCAAGAATTGATAGTCCCTTCGTGAGTCCCTTATCCTCCTAAGTATCTGCTTCAAGACTACAATTTCTTTTTCCTTGTATTGCATTGGGTCATCTCTGACTCTTCTCAATATCTCATCTCTTATTGATTTTTTGACAAATGTGTGCCTCTCTAAGCACTTTGTGTTTTTTTGCATAACGTGAATAAATGTCTGATAAATCTCTCTTTCCATTTCCTGTTTTCCAATTTCCAATGGTCCAGCCAGCAGTTCTGTCATCAAGTCAGCAAGATTTTCCTTGTCTTCCATTATGTTCTGAAATCTTAAAAAATGAGATGCCTTTTCCATTTCCAAAACCACTATTGAATCTTTCAGTTCTTTATTTGCTTGCATCAATTTTTGATTTTCATCTTTTATTTCTTCCAGCTTTTGATCCATTTTTACTGATTTATCTTCTACTTTCTGAATCATTCTTTGTAATCTTCTGTTGAAAGTTTTCTAATTGGAATTTCAGGTCATGAATTTCTTCTTTCTTTTTATCAAGTTATCTTTGGTCTCTTCATGATTTCTCTTCGTGTCTTCTTTGTGTGAGGTAATAGCCTCCTGGATTAGTTATAATGTGTTTGCATTTCCTTCTGGAAGCTGTTGGTTTTTTAATTGCTGTAACATAGCGTCAATTGATCTCTGATACACAGGACTGGGGATAATAGAAGATGCTGAGGATGGTTTTTTGCTAATTTTAGCTAGATTATAATAATAATAACAACAATAATAAAGTTGGAAGGAACCTTGGAGGTCATCAAATCCAACCCCCTGCTCAGGCAGGTAACCCTATACCATTTTGGACAAATGGCTGTCCAGTTTCTTCTTAAAAACTTCCAGTGTTGGAGCATTCACTGCTTCTGGAAGCAGGTTGTGCCACTGGTTAATTGTTCTAACTGTCAGGAAGTTTCTCCTTAGTTCTAGTTGCTTCTCTCCTTGATTAGTTTCCATCCGTTGCTTCTTGTCCTGCCTTCAGGTGCTTTGGAGAATATCTTGACTCCATCTTCTTTGTGGCAGCCCCTGAGATATTGGAACACTGCTCTCATGTCCCCCCTCATCCTTCTCTTCATTAAACTAGACATACCTAATTCCAGCAGCTGTTCTTATATGCTTTAGCCTCCAGTCCCCTAATCATCTTTGTTGCTCTTCTCTGTACTCTTTCTAGAGTCTCAACATCTTTTTACATTGTGGTGACCAAAACTGGACGCAGTATTCCAAGTGTGGCCTTACCAAGGCATTGTAGAGTAGTATTAATACTTCACATGATCATGATTCTATCCCTCTGTTAATGCAGCCTAGCACTGTGTTGGCTTTTTTGCCAGCTGCAGCACACTGCAGCTCATATTTAAATGATTGTCCACTAGGACTCCGAGATCCCTCTCACAGTTACTACTATTGAACAAGGTACCCCCTATACTATATCTGTACATTTGGTTTTTCTTGCCTAAATGTAGAACCTTACTTTTTTCACCATTGAATTTCATTTTGTTAGATAGCGCCCAGTGTTCAAGTCTGTCCAGATCCTCCTGTATCCTAAGCCTGTCTTCTGTAATGTTGCTATTCCTGCTAGCTTGGTGTCATCTGCAGATTTGATGAATTCCCCTTCTATCCCCTCGTCCAAATCATTGATGAAGATGTTGAAGAGCACTGGGCCCAGAACAGAGCCCTGGGGCACTCCACTACACACTTCCCTCCATGTAGATGCGGTTCCATTGAGGACCACATGCTGAGTATGGCTGGTCAGCCAGCTACGGATCCATCTGGTGGTGATGCTGTCTAACCCACATTTTTCTATCTTATCAAGTAGTAGGTTGTGATCTACTTTGTCAAATGCCTTACTGAAGTCCAAGTAAATTATATCCACAGCATTCCTCTGGTCCACTAATTTTGTCACTTAGTCAAAGAATGCAATAACATTTGTCTGGCATGATCTGTTTCTGACAAACCCATGTTGGCTTTTAGTAATGACTTGGTTTGCCTGTAGGTGTTCGCTGATTCATTGTTTGATTATCTTTTCCAGAATCTTCCCAAGTATTGAGGTCAGGCTGATAGGTCTTTAGTTTCCTGGATCTATTTTTTTCCCCTTTTTTGAAGATATGAACTACATCAGCTCTTTTCCAGTCCTCTGGTAGTTCCCCAGTGCTCCAGGATCTTTGAAAAATATAGTTCAGTGGTTCTGAGATCACATCTGCCAGTTTCTTGAGAACCTTGGGGTATAATCCATCTGGTCCTGGTGATTTGAACTTGTCTCGGCTGGACAGGTGCTCACTTACCATTTTCTTGCCTCTCTTAACTTGTGTTTTTATTCTGGTTTTTATGGCACTATTTTTGATAGGTTGGTCTGCTTTTTCCCTTTGTGTAAAGACAGATGCGAAAAATGAGTTAAATAGTTCTGCTTTCTCCCTGTTGCTTGTTACCTTCTTGTCACTTTCACCCACTAATGGACCAATCATTTCCTTCACTTTTTTCTTGTTGTTTACATGTTGAAAGAAGGTTTTTTTGTTATTTTTGACTTTGGTCACAAGCCTTAGATTAGGAACACTCATTTTTGTTCCCATCCTTCAGACCTTCTCAGTTCTAATATATTCCCCAGTTATCAATCTTTCACAAAATCTTCACTCTTATAGTCAATATTACAATATGTCTTTTAAGTTCATTTCAAAAAATTCTTGTAGTCTTTATCTGTAGTCTCTTGTAATACAATAGGCTCCCCCAAACAGGGGAGAAAGGAGGAAAGAGAGTTTGTAGTCCAGTTCTGTCTTTCAATCTCAACTCCAAATAATTATCCAAAAGTCCAGCATTATCAATCAGCTCCAATTTGTAATCCCAAAAGTCCTGTTGTGTAAAGTTAATAGTCCACAGGGGCTCCCCCAAAGGGAGTCACCAAGAGTCAGATTTTTTCTGTTTATAGATAGCTCTTGAAAATAAAGATCTATAATCCAATAGGTTCCCCATTTAAAAAAAAAAGGAAAAAAGGGGGAGGGAGAAAAAAAATTGTAATCCACTTTTGTCTTTCAACATCAACTCCAAGCAGTTATCCAATAAACCAAAATCATCAGTCAGCAAGATTTGTAATCCTCAAGGCCCTACTGTTCTGAGTTAATAATCCATAGGGCCTCTCCCAAAGAGAATAACCAAAGGTTAGATTTCTTCTGTCTCTGAGTAGTTCTTGATACTGCAGCTCAAGCGATGTTTATAATCCAGGAAAGCCAACTGGCTTCAGAGTAGTTTATATTTATAATTCATCCTGCAGAAAAACAGACCAAAGAGTTTTTCTTCAGACTGCAGTTCAGCTGCTATCTGAAAGGCTGAGAAGTTCAGGCACATCAAAGAGCCTAGCTTGCTATCTTTGTCTGGGCTTCAAGCCAAGGTCATTCTTTTCAAACAGAGTGCAAAACAAAAAAGTCTTACTGCTGTTCCTCTTTTCCACCACTAGATGTCATTAAAAGTCTATGTTTCAACCATGACTTATTTTTCAAGAGTTCAGTCTGATATAAAATAAAGTTTCCAAGATATGTTGAGTCTCCCAAATTTTTCAATGTTACAACTTTAAATTATTTCCAATTAGGTTTTATAATCTGACTATTTTTCTCCCCAAAGATGTTAAACCACCGCCATTCTTCTAGGGGGAGGGGCACCAAACCCCCCTCCCATCTTGCTTCTGGGAGCTTTGCTTTTTGGAATTCTTTTCTCCAGGGAAATTTTTTTAAAGTAATAGAGCAGGAAAAATACTTTCACCATTTCAAACGTGTTGCTTAAATTTTGTTAGTTAGTACTTTTTTCCTTGGCTGTCAGTAGCTTCTGACTGGCTGCTGAACTGCAGCCAGTCTTTCACCTGCTGGTTCAGAGGGCTTCCTTGGATTGAATGGATTAACCACCATCTCTCTGTGAGCTACGAGGTCCCCTCTTTCTTTGTTGCCTCTCCAAGGCGACTTTAGGCCCTTTTTGGGCCTCCAGGACGAAATTGAACGTGGAAGGCAGAGCCCTGCTTCTCTGCATCCATCTTGCTACGGCACAAAACTGGAAGCCCAGATTTCTATTTTTTATAGGGCCATTTTCAGGTAATACATTATTTGCTGAGGGGAAAGTGAGAGGCTCAATATTTCGAGATACAAGGTCTATAAGTGGCTCAGTTGTGGCAACTGTGACCAATAAAGTATTCTTCAGATTGTCTAGTTTAAACAGTATATTGTCGTTCTTTTTGTGCTAAGGAACCAAAAGCATTAATAAGGCCAACTTCTGTGCTGAGAATATCTTCATCAAGTAAGGCTGATTGATTCCCACGATCTTGCTCTCTCAAGGTTGGCAGTGAAGGAGCAGTGACCTTGGAACTAGTATTTGTGGTATCTGGAAGCCATTCAACAGCACATAGATCAATCTGCCCACTTTGGCAGTGAAGAATCTGACCTAAAGAACCTAGGATTGCTCTCCTGTTTAAGTCTGTTCATGCAAATTCTGAGAGCAATCTCTTGTGTTTGCAACGAACAATTTAATTTGGTGGAGAATACTTTGCTGGCTTCCAAGGAATCTTTAACATTTGTATGTTTCCCTCTTTTTGCTTTATCAGAAGATAGTGAGTTATTCTTAGAGAGCTGCAGCTTTTTGACAATTCTTTAACTATTACTTTTGCTCTTTGCTCCTTATTAGCACACTTGCCCCGAGTGGGAAATTTGACTGTGTCTGTTACAGAAGCTTTTATGGGAGTAGAGCACGGGTGTCAAACTTGCTGCGTCACGTGACGTGTCACAAAGTATCACAATTCTTTTCACATTGCTGAAGCTGAGGTGGGCACAGTCTCTGCATGATGCAACTAGCCCATGGGCCGGCAGTTTAACACCCCTGGAGTAGAGGGTCCTTGCTGTTGAAGAAAACCAGCTGTATCTCTTTTTAATGTCTCTAATTCGTGTTTTATGGCTATAAGCTACTCAAATGTTGAGAGAACAGTTTGTGCTGTGAGTAGGCATTGATTTTGTTGTGTAGTGGGAACAGCGAGGCATTGAAGGCACAGTAGAATTAACAGCTCTTTATTAGGTTCTCACAGAAGCCAGCTCTAGCAGCTGCCTGACTTATATTTATATGGACCACCACTAGGCGTCGGCCAATCAGTTTAAAATACTCATTCCCACCTAAAACAACAGGCTTAAAGTTATACAGACACACAGTCTATCATTCAAATAAAGCAAACATTAACCGTTTCTTTATAACAGACCCTTTGAATTACTTAATACATAACACCCCTTCCCCCTAAATCAATACATATCCATAAACTGTAGATGTTCATTTAGATAAGTAGGCGGCTTCCGCAATCGTTTCGATCACCTCATTTCTGCCTGAGGTTCCCAGTCTACCCTCGGTTGGCTGGGTAGACCAGAGTCTTTTTGACAGGTAGACCAGTCTCTGTTTGCTTTGCCTGGCCAGGTAGACCAGTCCATGTTTGTCTTTGCTGGCCGGGTAGACCAGTCTCCTTTCAGTTGGTCTTTTCGGGTAGACCTGTACACCCATCTGTAAGCAGAGCAGTTCTTGAAAGGCTGGGAAATAAGTCCTCCAGCATGCTCTGATCTACAGGCACTGTTCCTTCAGTTGGAATCAACTCACCCATGGCTGAGTCGTCCAGCATGTCTCTTTGAGTCACACAGGACTCCAGAGATCGAGACGCACTGCCACTGTCAGGCAATCCTCAACTCTCCTCCTGGTCAGTGGCGAGGGTTAGATTAGCCTGCCGTCAATGCAGCTGATTGATGTGGCAGCACAAAATGCACCCATCTTCCAGAACCACTTTGTAAGAGAGTGGTCCTGACACCTTACAAACCACAGCTACCACCCACAGTGCCCCTTGACCGTAGTTCCTTGCCCAAACTCGGTTGCCGACTCACAATTCCTTGGGGGCTTGGGCTACACTGTCTCTGTTGCAATTCTGTCTGGATGGAGATGGTCCAGCTTTATGGTCAGCTGACGTCCCCATCTCAGCTCTGCTGGACTATGACCCGTTGATGTGCATGGAGTAGTGTGTTGGCAGAGCAAAAAGTCTGCCAACCTGTGATGCCAATCGCCCCTGGTTTGTCTTTTAAGTGCTTCTTTGGTTGTCCTGACCATTCTTTCAGCTTGGCCGTTAGAGGCCGGGTGAACGGGACAGAGGTGGCGTGTCTAATCATATTAGACCTTAGAAATGACTGAAATTCTGCAGCAGTAAATTGTGCCCCATTATCTGATACAATTACATCGGGTAAGCCATGTGTAGAGAAGATTCTGCACAGTTCCTGGATGGTCCTGGAAGTAGTCATAGAAGGGACAGGTGCTACCTCAAGCCACTTTGAGTGACTGTCCACTACAATGAAGAACACCTGTGCTTGGAAGGGTCCTGCATAGTCTATGTGAATCCTAGACCAGGGAGTTTGCGTAGTTTCCCAGTGATGTACTGGGCCTTGAGGCATTTCAGGTCTGGATTGTTGGCAAACCTGGCATCCTTTAACTTGAGCCTCAATATCTTTATCCAATCCTGGCCACCACAGGTAGCTTCTCGCGAGTGCCTTCATCCTGACTATTCCATGATGACCCTTATGTAGAGATTCTAAGACTATTTCCCTGAGCATGTGTGGGACTACAAACCTGCTCCCCCATAGAATACATCCCTTGTGTGCAGACAGCTCATCCTGTCTTCTCATTAAGCTCTGAAACTCTGTTCCAGGACTGGTTCCTGGCCACCCCCTTAGCACCCAGTTCAAAACTCTGCTGAGAGTTTTGTCAGAGGCTGTCTCAGCAGCCACATCCCCTGCGTGAAGGCAAGATTCTGGCAAGTACTGAATTGACAGGGTGCATGCAGCAGGTGTGGGATCTGGCTCTGAGTTTGGCAGGGGCAGTCTGCTGAGCACATCAGCATGGCCCATTTCCTTGCCCAGTTTGTGAATTAGACTGTAACTATAAGCAGCAAGAAAGATGGACCATCTCAGCATCCGTGGAGATAGGATCTGAGGAGTTTGTTTGTCTGTCGTGAACAGACCAGGTAGTGGCTTATGGTCGGTGAAGACTGTGAATGGGTGACCATAAAGGAAATCATGAAATTTTTTGATGCCGGCCACAATGGCCAGTGCCTCTTTATCTGTGTAGGTGTAGTTGCATTCTGCTGGTGATAGTGTCCTTGAATAATAAGCTACGGGAGCTTGTTACCCATTTGCCATTATATGGCTCAAAACTGCTCCTATCCCGTATGATGACGCATCAGATGCAATACTGATAGGCAGCTTTTCGTTAAAGTGTTAACACTGAGTCTGACAACAGCAGTGATTTGTCTGTTTTGAAACTGTTTTCATGGGCGCTAGTCCATTGCCATGGTGCCCTTTTATCTAAGAGCCTATGCAGAGGCTCTGCTAATGCAGCCGTGTGAGGGAGAAAGGCATGATAAAAGTTAAGTAACTCCAGGAATGCTTGCAGCTCCACCTGTGATTTTGGTCTGGGAGCCTGCAAAATAGCTTTGAGCTTTGAATCAGCTGGGTGTATTCCGGCAGCGTCGATGAAGAAACCCAGGAACTCTGTGAAGTTGATTCCAATTTGACATTTCCCCCTTTTTAGCTTCAGCCCCACTTCACGGAAGTGCTAAAGAACAACACTTAAGCATTCAGCAAGTATCTCTGCTGACTCCCCAGCAATTAAAATGTTGTTGAAATAAGGACACACACCTGGAATGTTTTTTAACATGTGTTCCATCACACTCTGAAAGAGCCCGGGGGCTACACTGACTCCAAACTGCAGGCAACAAACCTTGAATGCCCCTCTATGGGTAACTATTGTTTGAGCCTCAGTGGAGGCGTCATCCACAGGCAGTTGCTGATAAGCCTGTGCCAGGTCCAGCTTTGCAAATAAGCGACCTCCTTGTAAGGATGCCAGAATGTGGCTAATTACAGGTACTGGATACGCATGCTGCTGCAGTGCCTTATTAATAGTACACTTATAATCAGCACAAATGTGCACCTCTCCGTTAGGATTGACTGGTGTAACTATGGGGGTTTCCCACACACAGCTATCAATGGGTTGCAAGACTCCCTGTTGAACGAGCTTATCTAACTCTGCATCGATCTTGGGCTTAAGGGCAAAAGGCACTCTACGAGGCTTTACTCTGATTGGGGCTATGGTTGGATCAAGGTGGAGAGCAATTGGTGCTCCTTTGTACTTCCCTAATTTGGAACTGAATACGTCTGCAAACTCATGGCAGACAGCTGCCAAATCCGTTGTTTGGGTTCTGTTGATGCCAGTCATATGGATGCCCAGGGCATCAAACCATCTAAGCCGATCAGGCTTGTTCGCTGGCCTTCCATCACCACGACACTGAGGAGACCCTCAAATTCTTTGAATGTCACTTTTATCGTAGCTTCTCCTTTAACCGCTACATGGGAGTTTTGAAAATCTGCCAAACCAAATTTGATGGCTTGAGTCTGACTCGTTTTCCTCCATTTCTGCATATGAAGTTAAACATCTTACAGGAGATTATAGACACAGCTGATCCAGTGTCCAGTTCCATGGAGTATGCAACTCCTTGCAGCTTGAACTTTAGTCTAAGCTTTTCTTTTAGGGGGCAATGGGCTCCAGTTCTGAGGATGCTCCTTCTTCCAGAGCAAAATCCTACTCTATTCTGCTCCGGGGTCCCATTACCTCTCCTGGGGAAGTCTTTGCGTGGAGATTCCCTCTGGCGACCTTTACAGATGGTAGCGATGTGGCCTTATTTGCCACATGCTCAGCACACGAAACTATGCGAAACTATGCGAAACTATGCGAAACCGGAATTCTGAGCGCTGGTGTCATCCACCACAGCCAAGACAGCTAGGGAAGGGAACTGCCTTGTCAAGTGGCTGCTGCCTTCTTTCTGGGATCTTCTGCACCCGGTCAATCTCGATGTTTACATCTGGGTCTTCAGTTCTCTCTGATTCTTCATGATGCACAGCCGTCTGGCTGTGAAGATTTTTTTGAGGGATGTAAAGCCTTGACGGCTCCACCTGCAGCCTCTTCTGCCATCACTTCTTTCAGTGCGTCCTTGAATGTCAGGGTCTCTTTAATGAGCAGCCATTGTGTAAGTCTCTGCTTCGCAAGCCACAGACTAGTCGGTCCCGGTGCCTATCTTCTAGGTTGGGAAATTTGCAGAGCTGGGACGCTTGGCATAAGGTGGCCATGAATTCAGCAACAGTTTCACCTGGCTGCTGTTCTCTCTGTTCAAACGTGTGTCTGTAAGATATAATTGACAGTCTAGGTTCAAAGTGCTCCTTGAGTCTTTCTTTCAAGTCAGCGAAGGTGACTGACTCCAATGGAGCAGGAGCGACAAGGTTCTCAGCTATATTGAAGGTGGCTTGGCCACAAACACATAACAAATTTGCAGCTTTTAATTTATCTTCTCTGACCTGGTTTGCTCTGAAGTAGTTTTCAACTCTTGAGACATACGGACTCCATCATTCGGGGTGCATCACGTCGAACTTTGAAAGTTTGCCTACTTTGACCATGGTTGGCTGTTGCTGTGACTCCAATGCCTTATGCTGCTAGGGCTTCTATGAGTTTCCTAGGGACAGGTCTGTTAGGAAAGTGCTACTCCAGGGTTTGCGTACTGGCAGACCAAAGGGGGGAATGCAGTTCCAATCAGGACGCTGATGCCTGGTCTTACTCCTTAGTGCAGTGGTTCTCAACCTTCCTAATGGCGCGACCCTTTAATACAGTTCCTCATGTTGTGGTGACCCCCAACCCTAAGGGCTCTCCAAGCGCACACTGACGCTGCCCTCTCACCTGCTGCGCCCAGAGCTCAGCACGCCTCACCTGTCCTCGCCTCACTTCCGAAGGTCGCCGACCTGCCCGGCTCCAGCTGGCCGGGCGGGGGGGGGGCAGGAAGGCTGCTCCACACAGCTTGGTTGGCGAAGCGCCCAGGCGGGGAGAGGGAGAGAGAGAAAGAGTGAGACAGAGAGAGAGCCAAGAGGGCGACAGCACCGGCAGAGCTTAGTTCAGCCTCCTCCGCGGAAAGGGCCACAAAGCAGCACAGCCTCCCTTAGGAGATGCTCAACAGAAACGAATCCAGCACTGCAACGGCCCCCAGCTTGAAACTGTGCGGAGACGGATAGAGGAGCGGTGTCTTGGTTCCTAAGACCATCGGAAATATGTGTTTTCCGATGATCGTAGGTGACCCCTGTGAAAGGGTTGTTCGACCCCCAAAGGGGTCGCGATGCACAGGTTGAGAACCACTGCCTTAGTGACTTAGCTCTCTTCTTCCTAGCAGCATAATCCCACCTTCGTTGCCACTGTTGTGTAGTGGGAACAGCGAAGCATTGAAGACATGGAGTAGAATTAACAGCTCTTCATTAGGTTCTCACAGAAGCAAGCTCTAGCAGCTGTCTGACTTATATTTATACGGACTGCCACTAGGTGGCGGCCAATCAGTTTAGTACTCATTCCACCTAAAACAACAGGCTTAAAGTTATACAGACAGACAGTCTATCATTCAAATAAAGCAACCAGTTAACCTTTTCTTTATAACAGACCCTTTGAATTGCTTAATACATAACAGTTTTCCCATAAATTTAGTTGAATTTTCCCATGGTAGCCTCTGTATGTTCTGATCTTTCTTATTAGATTTGGGCTTCATTTAGACTCCCGTGGAACCAGTACCTGTGTTGGCTAACTTGTAGGGGTGACTGGCTACCATTTTGCTCTTCCCCAAGAAAAATCTAATGGTTGCTGGTTTGCTAGCTCTGTTTGAAGGTTCCATTCTAGTGCTTCAAATTGGTTGGGGAGGGGGGATTTGTTTTACTTACAGTTCTCTTTCATGCTAAGTGCTCCTCAATTTTTGCTGTTTTGCAGATTCAAAGGAGGGAGATGTCCCGGGTTTCTTTCTTTTCCCCATAACTATCAGTTCCAGGCAAAGTCCATTATCTGTGTATTTGACTTCACTATCATCTCATCCAAACAAAATTAATTAAATAAAAATGAGTCCAGTAAAAGTGCTAAAAAGCTAATTATGTAATAAAATAATAAAACTGAGTGGAGTTGCTATAAATGTGTGTTTCTGGGCTAACAGCTCAAGCCAGCAATCGAATTAAGATCAATGATAGTTACCTTGAAAAAATATATATCACACTATAATCTAAATTTTTAAAAATACACTAATCATATTTTTAGAAAATTATTAATAACTAGTGTGAATAATACCAATGTGGCTAAAAACTCTTTAAGGAAATCAGAAGGACATGCAGAAGCCAAAATATAGGTTAAAACAATGCTATCAAACATTTATTATAGCTTTATTATGTAATATTTTCCTTGTATAAAGATGCAAAAGTAATTCTTAAGTCACAAAAGTGCATACATAGTATTATTTTAATGAAAAGATAAGTAGCACTTAAATTGTCATTAGAATTACATCGTCTCTTTTCATTCAGCAGATGTCAGTACAACACAAGCTAGGTTGTAATACTGTGGTCAAGTTAAAGAAAAATACTGTACACATAAGTTCTGAATTTTGTCAAGCTAAAGGTCTGTTTCTATAATCAAATGTTTCTTGCTATATAAAATAGGTTTGCCTATTTTAATGGAACCTGATTGTAGTTAAGCTGGTACATTTTATAAATAAGACTTATGTAGAACAAATAAAGGTTAATATAATCTAAATCATGATTTTAAAATGATGCATAATTTTAATTTTTTAAGAAAAATGTTAAGCTTAAGAATTCCAACATTCATGAAAATTGTATGTTTTGTAAATTTGGGGAAATTAGCAAATACTGACATCAAATTTCCCCCAAGTAGAGCGTAGGGTGGAATGGGGTAGAATAAGACATCCACTTTGCATGAGACTTTACCTCAAACAGCGTTTTCAACTTAGGCACTTCGTTTTTTAAATTTAAATTTAAAAAATTGTAATTCGATTTCACTCCTTTCTTGGTATCTTATTTTGTTTCACTATGTCATAATTTTTAACTTTGATTAGGAGCCTCACAGTTGGAAAATGCCTGGATTTCCTAGATCTATAATCAAACATTTTCATTTATATTTAACTACAGTTTGAAATTTTGATTGATCTTTTTAGCCAATGTAATCAAAAATGGTTGTTTAGCAACAAAGTAAAACTATCAATTTTCAGTATGAAGGTAAATCTTCAATTACTACATTACAAAAGTTTGGTATTATAAAGAGCAAGATAGAATTATCTTTCATTGCCCGAAGAATGGATTACCTGTCCATTCTTTTGGTTGAAGGCCCTGAAAAAAATGGAAAGTAACCCAACAATATTTAACAATGAATCCTGCTATATTCTGGTAATTTAAGTACTCTAGATCACAGAATATAAAAGCAACACCTTTTCTTTTCTTTTATGTTAAGGAACAGAAATCCTTATAATCCTTATAATATCCATATGAAAAATGCATATTTTCCACTCACAGCAGGAATGAATAATGAATAGTTTAAAACTGTTCTATGCAAAGTAATAATAATAATAATAATAATAATAATAATAATAATAATAATCCCCCAGTGAGGCACTACCTTGACGTGGTTGTGGGGCTTGTGTACTCTGAGGAAGATGAGAGCTATGCCAGAGGTTCAACCATACTGGACAGGTCTCATCAGAGGAGTCAGACAAAGAGTGTCTCTCCCATAAAAAATATGGTGAGACGTAAATTTCAGAATGCCATACCGGCTCGGACGTCGCCCGGGTTAACAAGGTCCGCACTAGATATTGGAGTTCCTGGATATCTGGTGAAAAATGGGTTACAGGACTCAGGACTGTTGGCTGAGCAACCAGGGCCAGCAGCTGCAGAACTACTGGAAGAAAAGGTGTTTACCCGTCGCAGATACACAGTGATGGAAAACAAAGAAATAATGATCTGTTACTACAGATCAAGTCCAACAAGACGAGGATATCTAAAACGAATGCACCAATTCTGGAAAGAACAACATCCAGAATCAGAAATAACAGAACAGAGACTAGCAGATCAACGCCGATTTATAACACGAAATAAAGTATTTACAGAAACAGAATTGGACGAACTGCAAAGGTTTACCCAGGGCAAAGAAATCAAAGCCTTACAAGAAGTAATTCAGAATGTAGAGGCAAACCAGGGGGAGTTGGCAGTGAAAGAATCCAGTAGAGATATACAACTGTTCTCATTTGGAAACCAGGCACCTCTTCCTCAGGAAGAACAAAACCCTCTAACTAAAGAAATAAAAGAATTGAAACAAAGAATAACTGAGCATCTAGAACAGCACAAAAACAACAGAATAAGGCTACCTGCATTGAAGCTTGTTCCAAAGAAACAGCTAGCACAAGCATATGATATGCAATATCAAGTATAAGCACCAATTCACTGCAAGAAACAAACCAACTAATGTACAGCACAGCTGCAGTTATAACAGAATACCTGGGATGTAAAATCAACAAAAAAGAAAAACAAACAAACAGTGCACCACAAAAATGGAAGGTTAGACTAGAAAATAAGATCAGCAAGTTAAGATCACATGCAAGCAAGCTAGAACAGATGAAAGAAAAGAAGCTGAAGAACAAGAAGACCAAAGAATACCTAATCAAGAAATACCACTTAGAAACAAGGAAGATCAAGGAAGCACTGGAAATAATAAAGCAACAAATAACAGCTATAGCCAGGAAAATCAGTAGATATGAAGCTCGAATTGCAAACTATAGGCAGAACCTCCAATTTCAATCCAATCAGAAACGTTTCTACCAATCCATCAATGGAGAAACTGCAAGGAATCAGTCAGTACCTGACAAGGAAGAAACAGTGCAGTTCTGGAAGCAGATATGGGATAACCCAAAGAAATACAACAAGGATGCGGCTTGGTTAAAAGAGGTGGATGCAAATAAAACAGAAGTTGAAATGAAAGAACTAGTAATAACAACAAAAATGGTAGAAAAAAGAGCAAAGAAAATCAAAAATTGGTCAGCACCAGGTGAAGATGAACTGCATGGGTTTTGGTTGAAACATCTAACTGTTATACACCCACTCATTGCCAAGCAGTTCAACAATATACTACAAGGAGGAGAAATTGAAAAGTGGCTAACAACTGGGAAAACCTACCTAATAATGAAAAATCCAGCAAAAGGGGCAACACCAGGTAACTACAGGCCAATTACCTGCTTACCAACAACTTTCAAATTACTAACTGGTGTGGTAGCTGATGCAGTACAACAGCATCTAGTTGAAAACAATCTCTTTCCACCTGAGCAGAAAGGAAACCGCCCCAATAGCAGAGGAACAAAAGATCAACTCCTAATAGACAAAATGATCTTGGAAAACTGCAAGAGAAGGAAGACCAACCTGAATGTGGCATGGATTGACTACAAAAAGGCATTTGACTCTCTGCCACATGATTGGATAATCAAGTGCCTAGAAATAACAGGAGTCAGTAGAAACATCAGAAAATTTGTGCAAAGATCGATGGCACAATGGAAGACACAGTTGCAGATCAATGGTGAGAAGCTGGGAGAGGTTAATATCAAGAGAGGAATATTTCAAGAAGATTCATTATCACCATTACTATTTGTTATTGCACTGTTTCCTCTGTCAACAATACTGAATAACTCAGGACATGGCTATCAAACATCAAAAACATCTGCCAGACTATCCCACCTCCTTTACATGGATGATCTGAAGCTGTATGGAAAAACATCATCTGAAATAGAATCGCTGCTCAACACTGTCCGTATATATAGCCAAGATATTGTAATGGAGTTTGGCTTGGACAAATGTGCCACACTTACTATCAAACAAGGAAAAATAGTGAAAACTGAAGGAATCAAGATGCCCCACGAAAATAACATTAAGAGTCTGGATGAGGAAGAGTACTACAAATACTTGGGTATCCTTCAAGCTGACAACATCAAGCACACTGAAGTCAAGAAAAAGATTAGAGGTGAATACATCAAGAGAGTGAAGAAGATCTTAAAGTCCAAACTCAATGGAGGAAATACCATAAAGGCAATCAACACCTGGGCAATCCCAGTCATTAGGTACACAGCTGGAATAGTGGACTGGACTCAAGCAGAACTAAAAGCAATGGATAGGCAGACCAGAAAAATAATGACAATGAATCATGCCCTTCATCCACGCAGTGACATTGATAGACTTTATCTACCAAGGCAAATAGGTGGGCGTGGAATGCTACAAGTACATCAGATGGTTGAAGAAGAAAAAATGGCTTTGGAAGAATATCTGAAGAACAATGATGAAGATGCACTGAAATTAGTATATCAGGAAGGCTTACTAACTACTGGAGAGACCAAACTGGCCTACAAGAAAGACCAAATGAAGAACAGAATAGAGGCATGGGAAGACAAAGCACTACATGGCCAATACATGAAAAAAATAGCTGGGAAAGCAGATAATAATAAAACCTGGCAATGGCTAAGAGCAGGAAAATTGAAGAAAGAGACCGAGGGACTAATTCTGGCTGCACAAGACCAAGCCTTAAGGACAAATGCATACAAAGTCAAAATTGAGAAGACAGCAACAGACAGTAAGTGCCGCCTATGCAAAGAAGCTGAAGAAACAGTGGACCACTTGTTAAGCTGTTGCAAGAAGATCGCACAGACTGATTACAAGCAGCGGCATGACAAAGTAGCAACAATGGTGCATTGGAAGATCTGCAAAAAATATCATTTGCCTGTAAGCAAAAACTGGTGGGATCATAAAATAGAGAAAGTCATAGAAAATGATAAATTAAACTGCTCTGGGACTTCAGAATTCAAACAGACAAGCACCTGCAACATAACACCCCAGACTTAACAATTGTCGATAAGAAAGACAAAAAAGTCTGGATAGTGGACGTGGCAGTGCCTGGAGATAGCAGAATAGAAGAGAAAGAACTGGAGAAGATAACAAAATACAAAGACCTACAAATAGAAATAGAAAGACTGTGTCAAAAGCAAGCAAGGGTAGTACCAATAGTAATAGGCTCCTTGGGTGCAATCCCAAAACAACTGGAGCACCACTTGAACACAATTGGCATTGACAAATTTGCTATTAGTCAATTGCAAAAGGCGGCCTTACTAGGAACTGCTTCCATCCTGCAATGATACCTGTAATACCATCAAACATCCATATTTGCCTATCCCAGGTCCTGGGTAAGGACTCGATAGGTAGACAAAATGCCAAATCCAGTCTGAACATCTGGCTGACTGTGCGATGATTCATAATAATAATTGTTAAGTCCTTCATTTAATGGCGAATGAAGATCACACATGGTTGAATCAGCAACTCTTTATTTCTCCTTCTGCTCACTCCAACAACAACCATGAGACTCGCAGGTCTCTGCTTTTGTGTCCGGATCCCCGGGCAAAATGGTTACAGATAATGGAGTGCTTTCGCGCCTCGTGCATGCGCGCAAGGCTGGCACCGCTCAGTCTGGTCCCGGGCAGCTTGCAGCAACCCTGGGACCATAGCAACACCCTTATCCACACACATGTACGACCTCTCTGAAGGGATGTGGTATAAGGTTCCATTACTCAAAGGCATGGACTGTGGATTTTAATGTTGCTCATGGCACGCACCTTGTGTGGTACCCTACTATCGTTTTGGGAATAATTGCACCTGACACTCCAAAACAACCCAATAGCTCCACCATTCATTTATGGCATGACTACCTTGTTTTCCTGTGACTTGACAGCCACCTTACAAAATCCCCAAGGTGTTTGGGTGGGTACTTAACCCGTTGCGACCTCCTCGGACCCAGGGAACACCCTTGGCTTCCCTGCTCCATTACTGGGTTTGGGTTGCCCACTCTTGGCTGCCCCCATTGCCCAGATAAACTTGGTTCTGTTGCCTGGCCTGCTTGCTCGCCCACCGGACTCGGCAGACCAGGACCTTGCTCCTCTCTATACCCAGTTGACCTGTCAAGTTGTAGGCTGGCTGGATGCTCTGAGTCCCACCCAGTATTTCTTGGACTTGTGGTATTCTCCAGGTCCACAATGGACCTTCCTTGGAAACACAGCCCCTCATTTCCAGCCCAGCAGATGGATTGTCCGGGGTAGTTACAGTGCCCCGAAGCCTTGTGCCCCCCCCATTCAATGCCAGAGGTCCAGAGTCAGGATTTGCCTCTCTGACTACTCCTTTTCCCATTGACTTTCTTCTGGGAACAGTTGCAGAAATGGGCCTGTTCCCTTGGGTTGCTGCCTTGGGTAGTTACAGTGCCCCGAAGCCTTGTGGCCCCCCATTCAGTGCCAGAGGTGCCAGAGTCAGGATTCACCTCTCTGACTACTCCTTTTCCCATTGACTTCCTTCTGGGAGCAGTTGCGGAAATGGGCCTGTTCCCTTGGGTTGCTGCCAGTTCTCTTGTATTCTTTGATTTGTTGGGGTACCCCCGGGTAGTCTCCCTGTCTGGAGTGCTGTATGGTGTGTGTGAGTAGTGTGGGTACCCCCTGTGTGACTCCCTGGCTGGAGTAACTGACGGTGTGGGGAATGTGCCCTGTCCCAATGAAATCCTGCTGGGAACACTTGTGGAAACTTGAGATGGGCGTTCCCCAGCCTCCTCAGCGGCCAGTGACTGCTGTTAGTGCTCCCCAGCATGTACACTATAATCCTCCCCCCCCAGAGAAGTCCCAGGAGCAGAAGAGGAAGAGTCCAGTCTCGTACGCAGCCGGTCTATGTGCCGCCGGAGAACACGGCCGTCATCCACAGACACCTCATAGGACAAAGGTCCAGTGACCTTGCAGACCACAGCTGGAATCCAAAGATGACCGGACCTGTAGTTCCAGGTCCAGACCGGAGCACCCACTTGCAAACACCATGGTGCCTGTGGCAGTGAGACCTGAGACACTACCCGATCAGGGTACAATCTGTCAAGCTTAGTTATTAGTTTGCGACCCCAGCGGAGTTCAGCTGGGCTCTTTCCAGTGGATGTACAAGGTGTGGTGTGCAAGAAGAAAGTCTGCTAACCTGTGATGCCAGTCACCATAAGTCAGTTTCTTGAGGGCATCCTTGGTGATGCGCACCATATGCTCAGCCATACTGTTGGTGGAGGGGTGGAAAGGAGCCGAAGTCGCATGACGGATCATGTTGGCCTGAAGAAAACCCTGGAACTCAGAAGAAGTGAATTGAGGACCGTTATCTGAAATTAGAACATCTGGGAGGCCGTGTTCAGCAAAAATGCCTCTTAACACCTGGATTGTCCTGGCAGTAGTAGTGGAGGAAACAGGAACAACCTCTAGCCACTTTGAATGGCTATCAACAACAACCAAGAAGAATTGCCCCTGAAAGGGCCCAGCGTAATCTATATGCACTCTGGACCATGGTGATTGAGTTTTCTCCCACCTATGAACTGGGGCCTAAGGCATTTCTGGCCATTACTGCTGGCACAACTGACACCTGTGCACCTGTGCAAGCGCTTTCATTCTGACAATGCCAGGATGTTCCTCATGCAGAGAGACCAAGATTCTAGGCCTCAATGAGGCTGGGATAACTACCCTGCTACCCCACAACAGGCAATCCGTAAAAGTGGACAACTCATGCTTCTTTAGCCAGAAGCTTTGAAACTCCGTACCTGGACTCCTGTCAGGCCACCCTCACAATACCCATGATAGCACACGTATAAGAATGTGATCTGTGGCAGTTTCTGCAGCCACATCCCTGGTATTGAGGGGAGATTCTGGCAACTCCTGAATGGAGAGAATATTGGTGGCAGGAGCAGGGTCTGCTTCTACCAGCTTCAGAGGTAGTCTGCTTAGGCCATCAGCGTGGCCCATCTCCTTACCTGGTTTGTGAACTAAAGTATAATCATATGCTGACAGGAAAATGGACCATCTCAGCATTGTAGGGGAAATAATGTGAGGAGTTTGTTTGTTAGTTGTAAACAACCCCTGCAGAGGCTTATGGTTTGTGTAGACCGTGAAATGGCAGCCATATAAGAAATCATGAAATTTCTTAATGTCAGCCACAATGGCCAGTGCTTCCCTGTCTATTTGAGTGTAATTACGCTCAGCAGAAGACAGAGTCCTAGAGTAATATGCCACAGGAACCTGAGTTCCATCAGCCCTCAAGTGACTAAGTACAGCTCCCACCCCATAAGGAGATGCATCGCAGGCAATGCAGACAGGTAATTGTTCAATGAAATGTGCAAGCACATCATTGGACGTTAGCAAGGCCTTGACCTCATTGAAGCTCTTTTCGTGGACTTTTGTCCACTGCCAAGATGCCTGCTTGTCTAAAAGCCTATGTAGTGGTTCTGCTACAGCAGCTTTGTGAGGAAGAAAAGCATTGTAAAAATTCAAGAGGCCCAGAAAAGCCTGCAGCTCACTTTTAGATTTGGGACTAGGAGCCTGCTGCATAGCCTTCAATTTAGATTCAGCAGGGTGAATACCTTGGGCATCTATTCTGAATCCTAAGAAATCAGTAGACGTGACTCCAATCTTACACTTATCTTTCTTCAACTTAAGGCCTTCTCTTTGAAAATGGAGCAAGACAGCCCTTAACCTCTCTGCTAAGTTTTGAGAAGATTCTCCAGCAATAAGGACATCATCAAAATAGGGGCAGACTCCAGGGATACCCCTAAGTGTACTCTCCATGATACCTTGGAATATGCCAGGGGCTATATTTACCCCAAATTGCAGTCTCTTGACCTTGAATGCACCCCTATGCGTTACAATGGTCTGTGCCTCAGCAGCTGCTTCATCAACAGGTAATTGTTGATATGCCTTTCCAGATCTAGCTTTGCAAAAACTTGCCCCCCTTTGAGGGAGGCCAAAATATGGCTGACTACTGGTACTGGATACGCGTGTTGTTGCAGCGCCTTGTTAAGTGTGCATTTGTAGTCTGCACATATGCTTATGTCCCCATTAGCCTTGAGAGGTGTTACCATAGGGGTTTCCCATGGACTTGAATCTACAGGCTCTAAAATGCCTTGCTGAATCAATTTATCCAGCTCAGCATCAATCTTGCCTTTGAGGGCAAAGGGTACTCTCCTAGCCTTAACACTAATGGGTGTGATTGTTGGGTCTAATCTCAATGAAACTGGAGGCCCCTTGTAGGACCCAAGCTGTGGACTAAATACATCTGCAAACTCCTTGCAGACTTCTGCTAGGCCCAATGTTTGCAAATTTTGCGGTCCAGTAACCTGGATTCCCAAGGCCTCAAACCAATCGAGTCCCATAAGACTCGTTCGTTCACCCCCAACAACCAACACATCTAATGGACCCTCAAAATCCTTGTGTTGCACTGTAAGGGTGGCCTCCCCTCTACACACACCTTGGAATTTTGAAAATCGATTAGTATTATGTTGGAAGGCCTAAGTTTGGCCTGAAAGTCACTGCTGTTGCAAATCTTTCTAAATGTATGAATAGAAATAATTGAAAGAGCAGACCCAGTGTCCAGCTCCATGGTTAAAGGAACCCCTTGCAACCTAACCTTAACTGACAGCTTTTTTTTAAGGGGTTTGTGTGTGCCTGTTCTGCAAATACTCCTGCACAACGCACAGAAACCCACCCTATTTTGGCTGGAGACCCTGGTATCTTTCAGACGCAATTCTTCTCGAGGTTGTACCTTCTGGTGACCCAAACAGATGGATGCTATGTGGCCTTGCCTGCCACACGCTCTGCAGATGGCGGAACAGAACTTGCAGTCGGCTCTCTTATGGTGATCTCCACACCCGAAGCATTTGAGCGCTGCTATGGCTTTTTCTTTGCCTTTCTTCTGCCTTCTTTCTGCTGATTGGTAAAGCCGATCCACCTCTTCTTCAGGATCTTCCTCCAATCCTTCTTGGATGCCGTCCTGGTGCACAGAGACCGCCTCCGGATTGCTTCTGATGGGCCGCATGTTCTTCACTGCCCCACCTGCTGCTTCCTCAGCCGTCACCTCTCTTAGAACATCTTGGAATGAGATACCTTCCTTTGCAAAGACCCTCTGTTGTTTGTCCCTGTTCCTTAGACCACATACAAAATGGTCTCTCAGCCTTTCCTCCAGATCCTTGAACTCACATGGTTTGGCTGCTCTCCTCAAGGCCGCAATAAACTCCTTGGCTGATTCACCTGCCCTCTGGTCCCTCTGCTCAAACGTGTGTCTCCACACAATAACAGTCATCTTGGGCTGGAAATGTTCTTTCAATAGCTTCTTTAAGTCTGTGTATGTTACAGACTCTAGAGGAGCAGGGGCTGCCAGATTTTCCGCGATTTCAAACACGCCCTGACCACAGACACACAACAGAGTTGCAGCCTTCAATCCGTCTTCTCTGACCTGGTTTACTCTGAAGTAGTTTTCTACTCTTGCAACATAAGACTCCGATCTCTCTGGGTGTGAAACATCAAACTCAGATAATCGACCTATCTTTGCCATCCTTGCTTCTTGCTTGGGAAGGAGTCTATCAGCTAAGCTTATCTCCAGCGACGCTATACTTGCAGGCCAGACCACTGAGTTTAACGCTCTCTTCCCTTCTTCAAGGACTCGTTGGGTAAGTCTTACAGTTTTTTTTCTTTAAGCTTGCAAGCAATCCCACCCTTGTTACCAGTGTTAAGTCCTTCGTTTAATGGTGAATGAAGATCACACATGGTTGAATCAGCAACTCTTTATTTCTCTTTCTGCTCACTCCAACAACAACCATGAGACTTGCAGGTCTCTGCTTTTGTGTCCAGATCCCCAGGCAAAATGGTTACAGATAAAGGCGCGCTTTCGTGCCTCGCGCATGCACGCAAGGCTGGCGCCACTCAGTCTGGTCCCAGGCAGCTTGCAGCAACCCCGGGACCATAGCAATGTCCCGAGCCTGCTTTTGCAGGCTCAGGGAACAACAACAACAATAACAACAACAACAGTAATAATAATAATAAAGTTGGAAGGGACCTTGGAGGTCATCTATTTTCCTGCTCAGGCAGGAAACCCTATACCATTTCAGACAAATGGCTGTCCAGTCTCTTCTTAAAGACTTCCAGTGTTGGAGCATTCACCGCTTCTGGAGGCAGGTTGTTCCACTGGTTAATTGTTCTAACTGTCAGGAAGTTTCTCCTTAGTTCTAGGTTGTTTCTCTTCTTGATTAGTTTTCATCCGTTGCTTCTTGTCTTGCCTTCAGGCGCCTTGGAGAATAGCTTGACTCCCTCTTCTTTGTGGCAGCCCCTGAGATATTGGAACACTGCTATCATGTCCCCCCTCGTCCTTCTCTTCATTAAACTAAACATACCAATTCCAGCAGCTGTTCCTTATATGCTTTAGCTTCCAGTCCCCTAATCATCTTTGTTGTTCTTCTCTGTACTCTTTCTAGTGTCTCAACATATTTTTTACATCATGGTGACCAAAACTGGATGCAGTATTAATCCAAATGCTTCCACAGATTTCATGCATTTAAGAATAACTTTAAAGACGCAATAGCTGTGTTTCTTAAAACACTGTATCTTTCACACCCATGCAAAACAGGATACCTAAATGGAGTTATTTGATTAAAATGATTTCATAATATTATTCTGGTCTCAACTTGAATTTATCTGTGTGCTGTTCTTAGTATGCACAACTGTCAAATTAAAATCCAAGATACTATTTGAGATTGATTAGTTATATTAGATAACTAATGTAACCATAATGCCATAGATTAGATTAAAACAGAATTCAAACTAAAACTGCAACTGTAATAAAATCTCTGCCAAATCCTCATGTATAGCTTGATAAGGTACCATGCAAAAAGAAGCCATTTGAAACAATGATGTCTCTCAGTATTTAAAGCAGCTACAAGCACTATGCTGTAAAATACCGTTTTTCACTAGGGGTAGAAGAATACTGCCAATAACACATTCTTGTTGCTGTGCTGTGGCCTGGTGTGTTTGGCTAAAGAAAACAGATAAGTTAAACAGAACATAGAATTTGTTGCTTTCTCTAGTATACAAGACTGTCTGCAGTTTGAAAAATCTGCAATTGATAAAGATTTTTTGCACCACAGCCACTTTTAGTGCATCATTCTGATTCATCTGTCATTTTGTACATGTGTAGAATTACACATCCAGCCTACACCCCTGCAATGTCCCACTAAACTTATTATGCCCTGGGCCTGCTGAATGACTCAGCAGGCTCAGGAAGCTGCAGAAGGCCCAGGCAGACCATGTGGTTGCCTGGGACCAGACAGGCTGTCTCCAGCCTTGTGAGCATGTGCAAGGTGGGAGACTAACCTTGCATTGATAGGCTGATGCTGTCCCTGCAAAGGGAGTATAAAAGGGCCAGCATCATTTTGTTTGCTGTTCTGTTTGTGATCTCAATAAAGAAGTTATGTTTTGTTACTCCTGCCTTGCTTCGATGTCTCTGATTCTAAAACAAACAAAACTGACCTTATATAAGCATCTTTTTTCTGCATGTAATTTTCTCTGCATAGTGGCCAAGTGTGCAGTGGTTTCCTCAGTAGTGGCCTTGAGCAAGAAGAGCTCTCTGTCAGCCTGCACAGAGAGGTCGACAGAGTTTGAACTTGTCCCTGTTGGAACATAGCATCAAGTTCAAAAGGATTGCCTTGCAATCCTGTAAGAACACATACTAGGCTTTGCAAAGCAAAACCAGGCAAAGCACCATCATCAGCTACTTTGCAAATATAGCTACACCCATCACAGCAACACTGACTTTTTACATGTTTGAGAAGGCAGTGAGGATTGGGCTTCCATTGCTTCTTTATTGTGTTCTTTATAAAATATCCTTATTTCTGCTTTTTCAATGTACTTTTTTGTGATTTGGAGGGATTATCTTTCAGGGATCCAAAGCCTACATAGGCTCAGTGTCTTGTTCTTTATGGTTCCACAACTGTATGCTACAAATAATGACTGCCTTTAGTGTCTTACATCTCTGATAGACACACACACTCCCCTTCTTTCTCTTTCATATAAGAAACTACAATAGGGACTCTGAAGAAACCTAGAAACATTTACTACAATGCATTTATTAGAAGTCTGTTTCCTCCTGATGTTTTGGTAACAGGCAACATGCTTGGATTAAGAAAGACTAAAGTATAGTAGAGATTGAAGGCCTGATCAGGATAATTGTTCCTAATTTTTTTTGGGGGGGGAGGAGTTTGCCTCCTTGATGAAAAGTTTGTAATTGGATGCAAATCTATATTTTGCAGTTGTTCTGACCCAGACAGAACAAACTGCTTTCAGTCCAATCCAGGACAGACAGATAACTCAATAGAAATGATTGCAAAACAGATAAATATGTTTATTCAGAGGAAATACTTGCGATTGTGTTGGTTGTTTCTTCTGTATATCACTCATCTGTTCATTTCCATAGGTAAATTGATAATGAATTTTCCCCTCCTCTTCTGCGTAAGCATCACATGTTGGCATAGGACCTCCAAGCCGTGTGGCTAGGAGACATGAGGCTGCATGAACAAAGGCATTCCAAACTGGGCATGTAGCCAGTATGTCCTGAGAATAACTCAGGGGCTCCTCCTCCTACTGACCGGTTAACATGAGATGACTGACTAGCTAAACTGTTAGTCATAATCCATCTCTTAAGGAAACAGCACTTAACTCAATAAGTGCCAGATATTCTAACATACAGATACATGCTCTCTAGTTAGGGTTACATAGAGCAGGGCTTTTCAACTGGTGGTATGCGTACCACCTGGCTGGTGGTACGCCGCGTCGCCTTCCTCCCCCCTGTTTCCACTTGTTTGTGGAAAATACGCTGCTTGGCGGCAGCCTGCACGAACTTTACCGAATGTGCCCTGCAGGAGGCTCGTGAAGAGAGCAGACGCAGAGCAAGGCCCCACCCTCCCCAGGGATTCATTGTGCAGCAACTGGTTTGACTTCTCGTGCACTCAGATCAGTGAAGGGGAGGCAGCTTCAGCGCCAAACTCCTGCACCTGTCAGCTGGTGACCCCCCCAAACTTGTGCTTGTCAGCTGGGAGGTCTGGCCCCGGCACTGGGCACCAGTCTCCTTTGCTACCCCGCACGTCGTCCTCAACCCTTCCCCCAGCCCATTCATGTCGAGCCTGCCGGGGCTTGACAGGGAGAGAGGGAGGGAAGGAGGAAGGGACTCCTCCTCCTCTCCTAAGGTTCAAAGCATGATCAGCTTCCCAAGGGTGCCACAATCCCAATTCATGTGTTTCTGCCCAACCTCCTCGGCGCTCCCAGGAATGGGGCGGGTGGAAGAAAGCTTGGTTAGGCTAGGCAAAGAAAAGCCACAGAGCCACGAGTTCAGATCACAGGCAGGCCAGGGAAGGGGGTGAAGAAGAGGAAGAGGACTGGAAGAGAGGAAACACCAAGCTTGTCCTCGCCTCTCCCAAGAACCTCCTGCGACACCTCACAGGAACACCTGGTTTCAGATTTATGCCGCAAATTTTTTCTCGCGCAGAGGAAAGAGGAAAAACAATTGTGGAACACTCGGGAATCCCTTGCAAGGCACCATGCACCTTGGTGCTTATTTCCTAATGCCTCCCCCCCATGTTTCTGCTCCACCCTGAATTCGCCTCCCTTCCACTCTCCTTATGCAGCCATCTCTATGGTCTTAATACAGCCCTCAGTCTGTCTCGCTTTCAACACCCCCTAAAATTCTTCATTCAGGCAAGCTTCCAGAATTCGGCTGGCAGGATGCAGGTAACCCCTCCCCCCTGTCCTGCCGCCTCCCATGGCACCGCACTGCTCCGCGTACTACACCTCCGTATCTCAAACCTCTGTGGCACAGAACTGCTGGCGTTATGCTTGGGCAGAAGACTTTTTCTTTTACAGATGGGGCAAGTGGGCCCAACATTCGCGGGCAGGCAAGACCCCGTCCGCCAAGCTGCCGCTTCCCCATCGCCCTCCACGCCAGCCGGCTCCGTCACCAGACCTCCCAGCTGATGGGTGCAGGAGTTCTGCACTGTGGCGGCCTCCTTTTCGCCCTCCACACCGACCAAAGCATTGCCTGACGTTCCAGCTGACGGGCGCACGTCAGTGGCCCTTGGGGGCCATGCAAGCTCTGGCAACTGCTCCAGCCAAAGAAGCAGGCTGCTGGGAAGCCGCCGCAGCGTCAAACTCCTGCGCCCATCAGCTGGCGACCCCCGGACCTGCACCCGTGAACTGGAACGTCAGGCAATGCTTTGGCCGGTGCGGAGGACAAAGGGGAGGCCGCCTCAGTGCAAAACTCCTGCGCCTATCAGCTGGCGACCCCCGGACCTGCGCCCGTGAGCTGGGAGGTCTGGCGATGGAGCCGGCTGGCGTGGAGGGCGATGGGGAGGTGGCAGCTCAGCAGGCAGGGTCCTGCCTGCCCACGAATGTTGGGCCGACCCGCCCCATCTGTAAAAGAAAATGTCTTCCGCCCAAGCATAACTTTTAAGAATTTTAAGGATCTTTGAGAGGGAGAGAGAAATAGAGGGAGAGAAAGAGGGAAAGAGAAATAGAGAGAGGGAGAGAGAAAAAGAGAGGGAGAGAGAGAAAGGGAGAGGGAGAGAGAGAAAGAGGAGAGGGAGAAAGGGAGAGAGAGAAAGAAAGAAGGAGGGAGAGAGAAAGAGGAAGAGAGAAAGGGAGATAGGGAGAGAGAAAAAGAAAGGGAGGGAGAAAGAAAGGAAGAGAGGGAAAGGGAAAGGGAGAGAGAAAGAAAGAGAGGGAGAGAGAGAGAAAGAAAGAAGGAGAGAGATTAAATTAGTAACATGGTTGTTCAGTGAATCTGGTTTCCCCACTAACTTTGCTTATCACAAGGTTGCAAAAGGTGATCACATGACCCTGGAACAATGTGACCATCATAAATAAGAATCGGTTGCCAAGCATCCGAATGTAAATCATATGACCCTGGGGATGCTGCAATGGTCATAAGTGTGAAAAATGGTCATAAGTCACTTTTTCCAGTGCCATTGTAACTTTGAACAGCCACTAAGCAAACTGTTGTAAGTTGAGGACTACCTGTACTTTATCACTTTTTTCCTTTTTTTTGTCATCAAGCTTTTGACACCTTGCTGGGTGACTGGTGGTACTCGAATGTTGCCATATTCTAAAAGTGGTACATTCGGTGAAAAGATTGAAAAGCCCTGACATAGAGCTATATGATTCAGAACACTCCCCACTTGGAAATTGAATTTCCACTACTAACTAACTGAAATAGCAAAAAAAAAAAAAAAAGTAGCATTAAGGCATGCAATACTCATTGTTAACTAACTTGTGAGTAAATAGGTTAAAAACATGGTATCAAACATGCATAACTGTAAAGTAAATATGAAACATGCACAATTACAGAAAATTAAGCAAGTGTTACATCAAACAATGCATAAACACAATACATAGGTTGAGGTTTGATCTTCTGGTTCAGTCTTCGTCAGCAATGGGAGCAAATTGGTGATCAGCCTGGTACAAGAGTCTTTGAGTCATGACTGACTCACGTGGCTTCACGATCTGGACCTCAGCTTGGCAAACTAGTTCATCAACTAGGTGGGCCCAGTGCACAAGTCCCATGGGCCAATAGTTCTGGTATGCATTCTTGTCTCTCAGTGAGACAAGGTCTTCTTCCTATAAAAGAAACTGGAACCAAATCTAGAACAGAAAAACTGAAACCCAAAATTTCTCAGGAACAGAGGGAACTGGATTCACAGATACTCAGGAACCGAAGAACCTGGAAAAACAGGAACAGCTGAAGCTGGAAACTCAGGAACAGCTGGAGCTGAAGGATCAGGATCAGGAACATCTGGAAACTCAGGAACAGTTGGAGCTGGAAACTCAGGAACCGCTGAAGCTGAAGAATCGGATCAGGAACAACTGAAGAATCAGGAATGACAACTGGAACTGAAGAATCAGGAACAACAGCAGCCGCAGAAGACTCATAATACTCAAGAACTGAAGTGTCTGGAACCACTGATGGAGTATTGATGGCTGCTACTGTTGTCATTGGTGTAGTGAGGACTTCATGTGTGGTTGTGGGTATCTTTAATGACATAGAGTCCATGATTTTGTGGGGTGCACCAAACATGCGCTCCCACGCTTCACCTATGCATGATTTGCCCATGTGAGATGCATGGGGAAGGCAATTTTTGGCCTTCAGACATTTGTCAATCGCTGGATCGTGACAAATATCTTCAATAGTCAGTAAGTCCTTGCAGGCTCCTACAAGGCTAATTCTTGGTATGCTAAGACAAGTGATCAAGACAATCAAAACTATGCCTAATCTCAGGTGCTTCCACTTAGTCAGGGGTTTGAAGCAGATTGGCTGACGTTTACTGGGTGCCTGAGGTTGAAGGTTGGCACGTTGATCTGGAACTGGATGCCAGATCTAGTTTACCTCTGTAAAGTCTTGAAGGAGCGTAGTTGGGTGGGGATGGTACATCACTTCCGGGAGCGGGGGCGTGTGCTATGTCTGGCTGGTAACTTCCGTTGACATATTGTCCACTGAGGGTGTTTTGTCATGCCATGTGCGAGGGACCTTGTTGGCTTGGTCTGAACTCCTCTGCTCTGGCGTTGAGCTAAGGGGACCCAAGGTCCTGCATGCTTGTTGGAGGGTGTCTCATCTTTCTGGTAGAGCATAGTTGACTCCTTGGTAGGCAGGCACAGCTGATGGTTGAGGTTCTCCTCTGTGGTCGGATCTGGGGGCTGTTCCCCAGTAGACTGCTTCCTGTTGTCTCAATATTGACTCTTTTCTGGTGAGCTCATCCCGGAGCCGTTGCACTTCCTGCTGTGTAACTATTGCCGCTGCAGGTGGGCCCATCTGGTTGCCATCAGTGGTATGGTTCGATGGGTTCTGTGGGGCTGCAACAGTGGGAAGATCTTGTAGCACTGCCCGCTGTGTAGCTGTTGTCACTGCTGGTGGACCCATCCTGTTGCCATCAAGGGTGTGGTTCAGTGGATTCAATGGGGCAGCGACAGTGGGAAGATCTCATGACCTAGGTGTCACGATGTCAACTCTGTGGCTGACCAGCACATCTGGTTGTTGAGATTCTTCTGTTTGTCTACTCAGTCTTGGGAGGCTTGTGGCTGGCTGTGGCGCTCTCACCTGCTCACGCTGAAACGCGCTTTGGTTGTCCATGTAGGCCTGCACACGGCTACGCCGTTCTTCGTTCTCCAGTTGTTCCCGATTGGACGAAAAGGTGGTGTGCTGGAATGTTCTCTGAAGGCCATTTCCTCTTGCCCTTTTTTCTGCCACCTCTTGTTGGCTTCTCACGAGCTCAAGCTCAACTTGAGCGGGCTTCATTTTGGTTTTCCTTATAGCTGCTTTGGCTTCTGCTTGAGCTTCTGCTTCAGCTTCTTCAGCCTTTCTTTGATCTGCTTCCGCCCTTCATTTAGCTGCTTCAGCCTTTCTTTTGGCTGCTATTTGAGCTTCTTCGATTTCCGTATCTGCCAATTCCTTCTCTTTTCACTGCTTGTGCCACTTGAAAGACTGCTTCGGCAGCTTCAGCATCAATGATTGCTTGCTCTGCTTGTTAAATTCGGGACGTTCGGCTATGACGAGAAGATGCTTTTGAATGGCGGGAGGTGCCTGTGACGTGAGATTGTTGTGACACGCTGGAATGCACCTTGGATACATGGCGAAAGGATGAGGCCTTTTCAGACACACGAGATGGAGCTGCATGCGACTGTTGGGATGGTGCATGTGAATGGCAGGAAACTTTGGACTCAGCCCTGTCGACGGGTCTGTCTCTCGGGTGAGGTTCGGGCTCTGGGAAGCGTTGTGGGTTCTCTAGAAGCTTCTTACATTCCTCGTTTAGTAGCTTGAGGCTTTGTATCTTGCTATCGACTCTTGAGTCTCTTAATTGCTCCTAAATGTCCTTGAGTTGCCATTCGGAGTCCATCCATTGCGCAAAGGCATCTTCCTTATCTCCTTCCACTCCGTGCACACGTTCGAGGGAGAGTTCCTCCTTTTTCTCTTGTGTAATCTCTCCCAGCATCTTTCATGGCGCTTGTGGGTGATGTCCCATTTCTCCAACAGGTTTGACCTCATGACTTCAATAGGCTTTCTTTGTTGTCTCAGATCATAGTGACCCTGAGACATCTTTGGCTTCACTGAGGCTTGAGCTACAGCCTCTGTGTACAGGTCAAGGTTGGCTGTTTGCAGCATTTCTCCTTGACTGGCTGGTTGGGGTGTCTTATCTAGGCTGGTTGGTTGAACCCCTTCATCTAAATAAGTGGGACACTCTGCCATGGCTAGGACAGGTTCAGTACACTTCCTAGCTATTTGAAGCAAATTAGATGAACTTCTCTCTTTGACCACTAGGGGTCGCTGCTTGCAGATCAGCTGAGGGGGTGCTGTCTGTGGATGGAGGTGCCACTAGGTGCGTTTTCCTGTGTTTGTGGGTACTTCAATGCAGTTCATCCTTTCACCACTAGGGGTCCCTTCCTGCGGGTCAGCTATCAGGTGCTCTTCCTTCGAGGTTCACCCTTTGTTCACTAGAGGGCTTTCTCTGGGCGTGATTAAAGGCTTGTGTGTAGTTCCTCCTTTAACCACTAGGGGGCGTCACCACTAGGAGGCGTCTGAAGAAAGTCCAGCCAAAATTCTTCCTATTACCACATTACTGCTATTGGCCACTGAGAGAATGCAGAACAACACTCGGTCCTACAAACTCCCACGTGGTTGTCACATTGCAGGCTGGAACCACTTAGTCATCAGCTCTGTGATAATAGGCAAGGACAATTGCTGCCTGTCCTTCTCCTTAATTTCCCTCAAACTGGAACTACTTGGTCATCAGCTTGAGTGAGTGATTACTTTTGGTGAAGTTCACTCTGTGCCCTCTAGGGGGTGTAGGTAGCTTGAGATAAATTTAGATAACTTGCTCTTTAACTACAGATCCACTCTGCGTAGTTAATGATGCGTGCACTGAAGTACCTTCTTTCTCTCTATGTGTGCTCTTAGCTTGGCTTGGTATGAGCCTGCTATGTGTTGAATTAATTATCAAGTTGTTGCGATCCCACATATGAATTGCAAGAAGATTGCTGAAGGAAAAAAACAAATTAGCCACCAGGGGATGCTACTGCATTGCTATTGGGATCTCCGAACACCGTCTTCCCATTGGCATGGATGAAAGTCCAAAGGGAGGGGGGAGTTTAGTTTCTTTCACCAGTGCTGTGGCTGGGTGAAGAGGTTAATTGCTTTTTTATTGCCCTCGGAGGAGCCTCTCTCTGCTTTCTTTCTTGGCTAGCAGACTCATGAAGAAGAAACAGATATGTTGTTGCTTTGTTACTCTTCAAGCATAAAAACTCAACATATTTCTAAATACTTAGATTTCAAATTCTTGATTTGCATTAGGCAGGCTGAGAAAGAGACACTTCCCCTTTGAAGGCAGTGAAGAGTTAATTGTCTGCCTTTGGCTGCATTCCAAACATAGAATATAACAAGGGGAGGGGTATCACCCTTACCAAGCCTTTATCTAAACTTTAGAGGCAGTCTTTAAACAGTTCTTTGTCTTAGGTTGCTTAAATCATAGACAAAGGAAGAAAAAGGGGGGTAAAAGCCCAAAGCTCCTTTTGGTGTTAGAAATACAACTTTACAAGCAAGAAAATCTTACAATAAGAATGCAGATTTCTCTCTTCTACTTAGTGAGATAGACATCACAATATCTCTTTGCTTTAAACGTTGGCTTGTAAACAGATCCAAAGGTAATTTTAGCAGAAGCATCCAAACAAGACACAAAGCACTTTATAACTTTTACTTTTCTTTACTTCAGAGTCAAATGCGAAGATACTTTGAATTTATTTTGCTGGCATTTAAAGAAAATTAGCCACATCAATTACTTTTGCCTTTATAAAGCCGATATGAACTCTGAGCATTCTTTCACTTGCAAGAGAATCTTTACTTTACTTCCTTAAGGGCTGATGTAGAGAAAGGCTAATAAATTTACTTTTCTGCCTTCAAACTGTTGCAGGAGATCAGAGGAGAATTAATCTTATCAATTTACTGTTCTGACCCAGACAGAACAAACTGCTTTCAGTCCAATCCAGGACAGACAGATAACTCAATAGAAATGATTGCAAAAGAGATAAGTATGTTTATTCAGAGGAAATACTTGCGATTGTGTTGGTTGTTTCTTCTGTATATTACTCATCTGTTCATTTCCATAGGTAAATTGATAATGAATTTTCCCCTCCTCTTCTGCGTAAGCATCACATGTTGGCATAGGACCTCCAAGCCGTGTGGCTAGGAGACATGAGGCTGCATGAACAAAGGCATTCCAAACTGGGCATGTAGCCAGTATGTTCTGAGAAGAACTCAGGGGCTCCTCCTCCTACTGACCGGTTAACATGAGATGACTGACTAGCTAAACTGCATTCCCATAATCCGTCTCTTAAGAAACAGCACTTAACTCAATAAATGCCAGATATTCTAACATACAGATACATGCTCTCTAGTTAGGGTTACATAGAGCTATACAATCCAGAACAGCAGTCATACATAACACATTTGAGTGCATACACAGTTGTATATATGTATTGATATCTATAGTCACTTTTATTCCCTAAAATGCTTGTTTAGTTTTTGGCAGTGGTTTGCTCTCTGAGCTCACCATTTAGTTTCCAAATGCTTTGTTACTTGACTAGGTAACATCATCAGGGGGAGTTCTACTTCTACAATTGAGGACAAGACACTTCTACCTAAAATCCTGCTGATGATGTTACCTAGCTGTTAACAAAATATTCAGGAACTAAATGGCAAACCACTGCCAAAATCTAAACCTCGAGCTACAAGTATTTTCTAGTATTTCAATGCTTGTTTAGTCATCAGCGATAAATTAAATAAAATAAACAGAATAAAATTGTTTGATGCATGATAATGCTGGGAATCTTTTTCCTTGAAAGCTAAAACCACTTTATAATTATTGAGCTGATAACAACTGAGCTATGGATGTTAGCCCATTACTGATTTCAAACAGAATATCAAAAGTGTGCATGCCTTATCTTTATATTAGAATAGAATAGAATAGAATAGAATAGAATAGAATAGAATAGAATAGAATAGAATAGAATAGAATCTGGAAGGGATCTTGGAGGTCTTCTGATCCAGTGATGGCGAACCTTTTAGAGACTGAGTGCCCAAAGTGCAACCCAAAACCCACTCATTTATCACAAAGTGCCAATCTAACTGGAAATATACTGATTTTATTGATTTTATTGGATTAGATACAGATTCACAAACACACACATAATTTTTATTAAAATTTGCAATTTACACTAGACACTATAGAACACAGGTCTTCAAACGTGGCCCTTTTATGACTTGTGGACTTTAACTCCCAGAATTCCTCAGCCAGGCATGCTGGCTGAGAAATTCTGGGAGTTGAAGTCTACAAGTCATAAAACGGCCAGGTTTGAAGACCCTTGCTATAGAATATGGTCTATATAATATAGAATTGTTCAGTATATTTCCAGTTAGATTGTGAAATGACTGCATATATTCATACTTTTGTCAATAATTAAGAACATTTTAAAAATGGCTCACCATTTCTAAATGAAATTGAAGTACAATGATCATTATCTCCATCTGTGATTAAGGAAAAAGCCTTCAGCGTCAGCAAAAACTGTCAGTAGTAGCCAACACCCAAGAAGACAAACTCAGGATCCCAAAAGATCTTGAGAAACTTGAACAATGGGCCCTATCCATCAAAATGAGTTTTAATATGGAGAAAAACAAAGTCTTACATTTAAGCAGGAAAAATCAAAAGTACAGATTAGGCGAGACCTGGCTTAAAAACAGTAACTGTGAGAGGGACCTTGGAGTCCTAGTGGATAATCACTTGCTATGAGCCAGTAGTGTGCAGCAGCAGCCAAAAAAGCTAATACAATCCTGGGTTGTATAAACAGAGGCATAGAATCAAGATCACACAAAGTATTAGTACCGCTTTATAAAACCCTAGTAAGACTACACCTGGAACACTGCAGCCAATTTTGGTCACCATATCACAAAAAAGATGTTGGGAGTCTGGAAAAAAATTCAGAAAAGAGCAGCTAAGATGATCAAAGGTCTGGAGACTAAAACATACAAAGAACAGCAGCAGGACTTGGGTTTGGCTAGTCTAAAGAAAAGAAGAAATAAGGAAGACATGATTGCAGTATTCCAGTATTTGAGGGGCTGCCACAAAGAAGAGGGTCGTGTTATTCACCAAAATACCTCCAGAAATTGTGGGTATTCCATCACTGGAGATTTTTAAGAAGAGGCTAGACAGTCACTTGTCTGAAATGGTATAGGTCAGTGGTGACAAACATATGGCACGCATGCCAGAGGGAGCATTCAGAGCCCTCTCTGTGGGCAAGCGCGCCTCGCTCTTTGGCTAGGTTTTCACAGGAAAAAGCCATTTCTCAAGCCCCTACCTAGCCAAAACAAGCCTCTGGAGAGAGCGTGCTTGCTCCAGAAGCTTGTTTTTGCAGGATTGCTCTTAAGAAGAGCAAAGCGTGCTCACTCTGGAGGTTTGTTTTGGCTAGGAAGGGGCTTGAGAAATGGTTTTTTCATGTGAAAACTTAGCCAAAGAACTTGCAGTCTCTGCCAGATATCTGTTGGGATAAAGTCTTTTAGCTCCTATAGAGCGCTTCCAAATGCAGCCAGTCCCTGCATTTTGAAGCATTCCATAGGTGCCGAAACATTTTTTTATCCCAACAGAGATCTGCCCCATTCCAGGCATATGGAGCTTGCAGTCTCTGCCAGATCTGGTGGAGATCTTGACTTTGTTTGGATCATCTTATACTTGTGAGCAGCTGTTTTCAGCTTTGAATTATATCAAATCTGACACCAGAAACAGACTAACAGGTGACCTGCATGTGTTGCTCTCAAACTTACAAAGGATGAGCCAAAGTCAGACAAATTATGAGCATGCATACAACAGCAAAAATCACATTAATTGTTCAAAAGCATGCCAAATGCAAACTTTTACCTTTCAATAAAAAATTGTTTGTATCATTGAAAGCTTTGTTATTGTGTTTTTCTTTTAAGACAAAAGATGTTAATGTATGAAAAATATATTATTTTTCTAAGCTGCCCAGATATTTGACTGGCTAAGTGACTCTGGGCCACTCATTCTCTCAGCCTATATGGGGCCACACAGTTGTTACTGAGGGAAAAATAGGAGGTAGGAGTGTTAAGTATATTCACTGCATCCAATTTTATAGATAGATATAAAAGTATAATAATAGTTATCTATCTATCTATCTATCTATCTATCTATCTATCTATCTATCTATCTATCATCTATCTGTCTGTCTGTCTGTCTATCACCAATTATATACCCAAAGTAAATTGTGCTAAGAATTTTTGAAATGTAGTTTTAAACTCACTTATTAGAATATAAGTCCTATTATATTAATCAATGTTATATAAAGAATCTGGGGGCTGAAACATCAAATCCACATCTCTGGATCTAAAACATTTTCCCATTAAATATTTGAAAACCAGCTAGATCATATAAAACTGAGTTAAAAACATTTCTGCTTGCATCCAAACATTTTCCCATCTTCATCATTATTCAAACAAATGTGTCCAGTGGGAAACTTTATAAATTAAATTATGTAATCCTCTAATGATGAACAATAATACACAGATCTAGCACTGATTTCCATCTTCAATAAATCTTACTCTTCTGTTGCAGAGTTCTAATTATTAGCCATTTATCAGTTTTAACAATATGTACTGACTTGATTCTTTTTAATGAACTGTATGATTTAAGTTACATAATTTAAGAAAGCATTTGTGCTTAATTTGTTTCAATATCTGTATACTTTTTTAAATGCTACAAGTATCAACATAACCCGATTGCCTTGACCTTTGTGGCATGCAAACATTTAAGCAGAGAAGTAAAGTAAACCTGCACGTGAATTATACAAAGATCTCAGGGAAATAAGACTCCTGCTGAAATTTCCATAACTCTATTTTCCAAATATATACAGTTGTAACAAACAAATATAACTTAGTAAATAGGCATTTGGGACACTTGGGCAGCTGTTTTCCTGCTAAATCAATGAATATGTATAATCATTTTGTGGGTCTCAGAGAATAAGGTAATATTTATTTGTTTGCATGTTTATTTGTTTGTTTTAAGCTGAAGTAGCTGATGACCTCCAAGGTCCCTTCCAACTTTATCATTATTATTATTATTATTATTATTATTATTAACATCTTCAGTTCCCTCAAGCCCTTCTAGGATATGATAAAGCATCACCCTCCCAATGTAGTAGTTCTGTAAGGTCCTCCCTCAACTAGTCCTCCCAAGAAAGCAGAACTCTTGAAATAGGCATTGTTTCAAAAGGAACTTTTATTGAGAAGCAGTGATAGCAAGAAAATAAAGCAAGATCTGACGTTTTCCCATGTGAAACGTTACATTAAAGCATCCCATTCAAACCCCACCCCAATGGCCAAATGTCTGGTTTAATTCATCCAATTTCCCAGGTGAGAAGTTGTTATGGGAACCAAGGTGATAAGTGGAGTTCCCAGGCGCAATCCTCTGGATTTTGTTTCTTGACATCCTTCTTCAACTGAGCAAAGTGGAGATAAGACAGATGACTCATGGCACATTCCTTCCTCTGTTCACACCCCGATGCATCAAAGGGGTAAAGAACAAAGTGAAGAAAACACAGAATCTTCCCCCTCCCATCAGATGAGCAGATCCTCCCCCTCCCAACAGAATAGCATCCTCGAAAAATAAACAACATTCTCCATCCTCCCGACAGAATGGCAGACCCAAAAGCACCTAAGCAATATAGAGGTTGAGGGTCTGACATGGTGACCTGCTAGAAAAAGGAGTGATCCACCTGCAGGAGAGAGAAAATAATACAATGGAAGAAGGGCAGAAGATAGATATATTGGAGGAACATTTTTGCTAGGGTTTTGGCTGTTGGGATCTTCTGGCATGGGATGAAGTGGACCTATTTTGAGAACAAGTCAGTCACAACCCAAATAATTGTATTTCCTGCGCTGTCCGGCAGCTCCACAATGAAGTCCATAGAGATCTCTCTCCAGGGTGCTGAAGGGCTAATTACTGGCTGCAAAAGGCCAGGCGTTTTTCCTTGTATTTTGCTGCAGCGCACAGGTAGGGCAACTGGCCACATAACTTTCAATGTCCTTTTTCAATGATGGCCATCAAAATTGTCTTTTCACCAGGTGTAGAGTTTTTTTACAAACCCAAAATGTCCTGCTAGCTTTGAGTCATGGGAGACTTGCATAGTTCTCAGTCTCTCCATGGAGGAAACATACAGTCCCCCCCATGCTAGTCCATGTTGCATGAAGCAGAGGTTTTTGTTCTATAAAAACCACTCATCCTTCTCTAGGGCTTATTTGAATATTAGTGAGGCAGCATTATCCAGTGGTGTGGGGTTCTTACCTGTGATCTCATGACCACTGGGGCTAGTAATTGCAGGGTTGGCAATAGCGGTTTGACCACATCTGCTTTGGTGGTGTTATATTGTGGCAATCTGGACAGACCATCAGCTAGGAAGTTCTTCCCCCCCCCCAGCAAATAATGGAGAATAAAATTGAAGTGGTGGAAGTGCTGAGCCCATCGTACTTGTTTGGGAGACAATTTCCCAGGTACCTTAAGGGCCTCAAAGTTCTTGTGATTAATCCATACTTGGAAAGGGATTTTGCTCCCTTCCAGGAAATGTCTCCAGGTGAGGAAGGCCCAGCGTACTGCATAAGCTTCCTTCTCCCAGACTGCCCAATGCTGTTTGGTCTCTGACAATTTTTTAGAGGTGTAGGCACAGGGTTGCAGGTGCCTCTGCTTATTCTTTTGGAGTAAAATTGCTCCCACAGCCACATTGCTCATGTCAGTTTGGATTACAAATGACCCCTTTGGGTTGGGGTGTTTCAGAATTGGCTCTGCTGAGAAAAGTCTCTTTCAAGGGTTGGCTGGGTTTTGACTTATTATCCCCTTTGGTTTTTAACAGTTGGTGATAGGTAAGGCAATCTGGGCAAAAGAGGGAATGAATTGTTGGTAGAAATTCATGAAACCCAAAAAGCTTTGTAGTTGCTTTCTGGTGCGGGGGGGTCACCCATTCTAGGATGGCACACATTTTCTCCAGGTCCATTTCCATGCCGTCATGTGAGATCCGGTAGCCCAGATAGTCAATTTTGTCTCTGTGGAATTCACATTTCAACAGTTTGGTGTACAGGAGTTTATTTAGGACTGCTCTAACTAGTTTCATATGCTCCACTTTCATTTTGGTGTAGATTAAGATATCACCCAGGTACACCAAAACCCCTTTATACAGATGCTCGTGGAGCACCTCATTGATCAACTGCGTGAACACTGCAAGCCAAAAGGGAGCACTTTAAATTGGAAACAACCAAGGGGGGCAGTTAAAAGCAGTCTTCCACTCATTCCTTCCTTAATCCTTACTCTATAATATACTTCTCACAAATCTAGTTTGGAAAAAACTTTCCCTTTCTATAGGTGGGCCAGCATGTCCTTCATGAGGGGCAGGGGGGTACACATTTTCCATAGCACATGGCATTCAAACCCCTATAATCCATGCAGAGATGAATTATTCATCCTTCTTCTCTCTGAATAGCATGGGTGTGGCTACCCAGGGTCTGGCCAGTTGTACAAATCCTTGGACCAAACTTTTAATTGATGAACTGATGTAATTCACTTAATTCCTTGGGGGTCATCGAGTATAATTTTGGCTTTGGTAGTTTTGCCCCAGGAATGATCTTAATGGCACAGTCTATGGGCCTGTGTGGAGGCAGTTCATCTGAGCTCCTTTTGCTGAAAACCTCAGCTAGATCCCAGTACCCTCTGGGTATAGCCTGCCTAGTTTCATTGCTTAAAGTGGCTTCTGTTTCACAGAGCCTCTCTCTTCCTGATTGGCATCGTTCATTCAGCAGGGGGTTCTTTCTTTTAGGAAATTTCAAACATCCCATTCTCCAGTTTACTAGTGCGTTCCATTTTTTTCAGCCACACTAACCCCAGAACAAGGGGCCATTCCATTCCAGGAACCAGAATGAAAGGTAGAGTCTCTGAGTGGTCCTTTATGGTTATCCCCAGGGCTTCAGTAGCTAATGTGGCCGGGACACCCTCTGCAAAGGATCCATTAAATTGACAGAATGAGATGGGGGTGGGGTTTAGCTTCCTTAGCCGGATCCCTAGTTTCCCAACCAGGGCTTGGTTGACCAGGCATCTAGTGCAGGGCTTTTCAACTGGTGGTACATTGGCACCTGGCAGGTGGTACGTGACCTTGACCAGCCCAGCTAAGTGTGGTGGGCAAGGGAACGAGCCAAAGTGGTGCAGCACAGGACTTGCCATGAGAGAGTCCTCAGGAGTTGCAGGGATGCTTGGGGCGAGGCAAAGGCCCCAGGATTGGCACTTCCAGCTCACCCAGAGTAGAATGGAGGAGGAGGGGCAGAGACAGGAGAGGCTATAAAAGGAGACAGTTTGGGCAGGAGAGGGAGAAAAAAAAGATGCAGCCTTGGGAAGAGTCAGCTGGAGCTGCACCAAAGGGAAAAGGAGGAGGAGGGGGGACAGAGGAGAGGGGATCAAACAGGCCAGCCGGGAGCCAATCTACAACTTCGGTGGCAGCCATCTATGCCAGGTGTGCACATAGGTGACAGAGACAAACAGGCAAGAAACTTAGCTGGGGAGGGGTTGCCCTCCGCGAGGAATGAAGAAAGGCACCATTGGCTGAAGATGAGGCATGGAGGGAGGGAGGAAGAAGATGGCAATGAGAAAGAGGGAGGTAGAAAGCAGGAGGGAGGGAGGGAAACGGAAAGTAAGTAAATGTTGGAAGAAAAAGCCGGGGGCTTCTTTCCAGCCTGGAGGCTATACCTTTAAGAGAAAAGAAAAAAAAATGAAGTGCTGCCGTTTGAAATAGATGAGAGGAAGTCAGCTGCTCTGGCTGCTCAAGAGATGTTTATTGGCAGAAGTGAAGTGCTGTTTCAGCAGTTTGGTTCTGGATCAGCTGAACAACAAAACCGGAAGAGTGGAAGGATTCTTATATGATTTTGTGACTTTGAAGTTCTGGGATTTGTGCAATGTGGGTTTTGTGTTCTTAAGGAGTGTTTGGCAATTTCTATTGTGGCTGATGGCTCATGTTGGATTTTCGGGTGAGGGGTTACTGGTTCTAATTCTATTGCTCTGCTGTTGTTAGCTGTAAATTTTGCTGCAAGAGATTTTGAAGTCCTGAATGGATTTTGCCTGTAGCATTTGTTTACTTATGAATGGAGCATTTGGGAGGCTGTACTTGCTACGTTTGTTTTTGTTTTCTTAAGTGGTGGCTGTCAACTCCTTAACTTTCCTTTCTAGCCAGTAGCTAATTCTTAAAGGGGAATGCACTTTTTAAAGCTAGTTCTCTCAGTGGCTTGTCTTTTCTGTCTCTGGAGGCTTTTCCTTGTTTGATAAATATATGGAATAGGGAAAATACGGGAGGGGTTTCAAATTCTTCCTTCAGAAGGAAGATGGGAATGAGAAAGAGGGAGGCAGGGAAGGAGGGAGGGAAACAGGAAGAGAGGAGGGAGGCAGATTGAAATGAAAGGAAGGGTCTGAAGGAAGTCCCGCCTTAGCACTTGGCCACCAGCAGCCCTGCCATTGACTTTGCTTGTCAAAAGGTTGCAAAAGGGGATCACATGACCCTAGGACACTGACCATCATAAATATGAATCAGTTGCCAAACATCCAAATATAAATCACATGACCCTGGGGATGCTGCAATGGTCATAAGTGTGAAAAATGGTCATAAGTCACTTCAGTGCCATTGTAACTTTGAACAGTCACTAAGTGAACTTTTTTCCTTTTTTTGGTCAAGTTTTTGACACCTTGCTAAGTGGTACTTAAATATTGCCATATCCTAAAAGTGGTACAATTGGGGGAAAGGTTGAAAGGCCCTGATCTAGTGCATCCCGAGTCTAAAAGAACGGTCAGGGTTACTTTTCTTTCTCTGCCTGGGATTAACAGTTCTATGGGTATTGTCATTGGCGCGATCGGCCCACTTATCAATGGGTCATGATCAGAATTGCTTTCTGGCATCTCTGATTTATCTCCCAGTGGGGTCGGAGTTCTATCCCTCCGCTGTGGTGTTGGATAGAACTTCACAACCTCAACGCTTCTCAGGGCGGTGTCTTTCTGATGTTGATTGGGTTTGATTGACTTCCCTCCAGACTGCTTTTTGCCTTTCTTAGCTGGGGGTCTTACTGTGGCACTCTACTATGCAGTGACCTCCTTGCCGCATTTAAAGCAGGCCATTGAGCGTGGCAGCGCAGCTGATGCTTTAGCAGTGTCCTTTTTTCCATGCCATGCCATACCATTGCGATTCTGGTTGATCTCCATCTCTTCAGCCAGGAGGCACCAGTCGTGTAACTGTACTGGGGTGCCTCTGGCCATGCATGCATTATGCAGGCCGCCATTCAGCCCGTCTTGGAAACAGCTAATTTAAGATGTCTTTGGGAAAGTTGAGGCATGCCAGGTCTGAGAGTTCTTCTGTGTACTCGGCTACTGGACGTCCCTGCCTCACAGTCTTTATGCAGTCTTGTGCCTTCCAATTGGCCAGGTGGTCTTCAAATCTCCATCTCAAGGCTGTCATGAAGTGGTTGAAGTTTCAGAGCTTCAGTGCGTTGTAGTTGTGTAGAGTAATCATCCACCAAGCTGGGGGCCCTTTTAAGGCTAGGGTGACAACCCAGATCCTGGCTTCCTTACTGGGGAGGGTTCTCCCATAAACCTGCATGTAGGTGAAGACCTGAGCCAGAAAGCCCAGTTATTGGGGGTCCCCATCAAATTTCATGCCACGGGGAACCAGCTTTGGTTCCTCTGGCAAGACTCTCTCTTTGGGGGGTTTGGGGGCTGTCAGGGGAAAAACTTGTTTAATGAAACATGAGATAACGCACAAAAAAATTTTCACTTTAGGATCCAGAGGTTTATTTAAATTTAACATACAAATTCAGTACTTACATTTCAACAACCTATTGCAATAAGGGCCAGATGCACAAGCAGGCAAGAAAGTAAAGCAAGTAAAGCATGCTTACGTTTCCTGTGTGAAATGTTACATTAAAGTATCTCATTCAAACCCCACCCCAATGGCCAAATGTCTAGTTTAATTCATCCAATTCCCCAGGTGCGAAGTTGTTATGGGAACCAAGGTGATAAGTGGAGTTCCCAGGCGCAGTCCTCTAGGTTTCATTTCTTGACATCCTCTTCCCATCAGAGCAGAGTGGAGATAAGACAGATGGCCCATGGCCCATTCCTTCCTCCGTTCACACCTGATGCATCAACAGGGTAAAGAACAAAACAGAGTAAACACAGAAAACACAGAACCTTCCTCTTCCCAACAGAATAGCATCCCTGAAAAATAAACAACATCCTCCCTCCTCCTGACAGAATGGCAGATGTGAAAGCATCCTAAGCAATATAGAGGCCAAGGATCTGACAAGCTCTTTTGGTATATTATTATGTATAATGCAGGGGTCCCCAACCCTCGGTCCGTGGACCAGTACTGGGCCATGGCATGCCAGCAACCGGTCCGCATAAGCAAAGCCCCATCTGCGGGATGCAGGCATCACACAAAAATCATGCACCCTCCAGTCCGCAGAAAAAACCTCTCTCCACGGAACTGGTCCCTGGTGCCCAAAAGGTTGGGGACCTCTGGTATAACCCCTTTCTTAGAAAAGACACATTCTTTGAGGGACATACTGTTCTCCTAATATAAGGAAATGTGAAACTGCTAAGTTATTTAGAAAAACTATGTAATTTGTTCCTAAAACTGCCTCATTATTGAAAAATGGCCAAACAGAAGGAGCCTGGGAACAGCAACATTACTATAGGCCAGTTAAATAAACATATGAAAAGAATTATCAAGGACAAACCCAGGCATATACAACAAAGGTGACTTTTTTTTTCTGGTTGGAAGTCCACACTTCGCCTTTAGCTGACATACCAGGGATATGCCGAGCTTGATCAAAATCTAAATTTCATTTCATTTACCTTAAACTAAAATTCAATATATTTCAAATTCCAGTCTACAGCGTTGATATATTTAATAAACTTCTCCCTCAACATTACAATTTTTGGAGGTCTTTGAACACCCCATTCAAAAAACACCAAATGCAGCTTTGAGTGTAGCTAGTTTAAATCTGTCTCATTCATGGCCTGGGGATGAGATAAATTACACCTCATGATGATGCATAAATGTTTGCAGATTATGTCTGTGCCACATTTAGTCAAAGCAGAGACATAAGTCTTTCTCATTTTGGCTCTAATCCTTCAGAGCATGAACACACATAAAGGAAAAAATATACCGTGTTTTGCAAGTCGTACTGAAATTATTATATCCGTATCTCTGATCAGATATACGCCTATTTTTCATATAAATGGCTAGGCGGCTCTAAAATCTTATTAGTCTACATCCCTCGTCTCTGCCCGTATTACAGTTGCTGCTTCGTCACGAAAGCAGCCATCGATAATAGTGCAAGTCCCTTACGCCTGAGAATTCACTAACACTTTGCCGTCAACGGCAGCTACAACTTCCCAGTGATGACTTTCTGCTCCTATCCTTTCCAAACCCGTCCACTTGCAGCCGCAGCCGCCAAACCCCGCCTCTCCCCGACGGCTCCTTTCGGTGTTTGCGAGGTGCAGAGCCAACCAAGCCCGCGCATGCAGTGCGTTGGGCGGGTCTAAATTCACGTACAAGAACGGGATGGAGACACGGGGGCGCTGCTAATGCCCGCCCATCTTCGGCCCACCATGCTGCAGGGGGAATGTATATTCCTATTGGCTCTTTCGACAAAGGCGTGGCCTCTTCTACCCTGCGCTTGTTTCCAATTGGCGACAGCTCGTGTCAGTGACCAAAAAAACAACAACCAAACAAGTCACCCAACTCAGCAACACTTCCCTCAAAGCGTTGCAAGCGGCAGCGGTCTGAGCCAGGGCTGGACGCGGGAGCGGTAAGTCGGACAAGGCGAGAGCGGGAGGGAGGCGCTGGGGGGATTGTCGCGGGCGGACATAACGAAATCAGCAGCAGCGGCAGGAGGATCAGTGGAGGCGGACGTGGCTGAAGCGCATCGCGGATCAGTGAGTCGCTGGAATCTGGGTATGGGGGCGTTGACTTATTCCCGTCTGTCGCCACGCTCCTGTCATTGCACTCTCCTTCCAGCCCTCGCCTCTTTGCTGTCATCCTTTCCCCTTCCTCCTCCCACTTCCCGTAACCGCCCCCCTTTTAAATCACACCCACGCCCACCACCCTCGTATCAAGGCTGTGGTTCTTGAAGACGCCGCCTACTTCTTCGATGCGTCTCCCCCCGCCTCGCACACGCATGCTCCCATCTGCCAGTCGTGGCTGTTGCTCCCCACCTCCCCCCTCGCCTTGCCGCCTCTCCTTGGTACCTCGAACCTGCTTGGCGACCCCTCAGGTTCGCCTTCTTTTTCCACAAGGATTTTCCTCAGGTCTTTGTTTCGGGGGCGCTTCTCCCCGCGGTTATCACAGCCCATCTTCCCGCCCCCTCCCAGCAAGAGCCCGCAGCATAGGTGAGTGCCAGAGCTGACCAGATCTTGCATCCCTGAATAAATGGTCCTGAGAATTTTAGGAAGTGACCGGGTTCCAGTTGCAATGAATCTCTTCTGACTGCCAGCGTGCTTGACCTTGTCCTGGTTTTAACAAGAATCTAACTCAAACAGCTTTTCTTCCTTCTCAGCTGCTGGTCGCTTATTTGTATTCTTATGGTATGTCATATGTGTCTTCTATCTGAGATGCTGTGTTTGAAACCCTGCCTCCCACCATGAGTTAGGAATGATTAATGTTATGGATTTAGAGATCCTGCAGATGTAAAATATTTTTTTTGTGTGTTTCCTTGCCTACAGTATTCATTAAAGTTGTAATCTGGGCTGCAAGATGTGCATCAAATTTATTTTCTGTTCTGTTTTCTTTACTTGCTCTAGATTCTTGAAAGATAAGACTAAAAAATCTCTGGGAATATTCATGCATGAGAGAAAATGTTCATTCACTAGCTTCCTCTTCCTCAGTGAAAGAAATGATATAGACAGCTTTAGATCACTGACAGCTAATGTGAGGGCAAAATCCTGGAAACACCCTGGGGTGAAGTTTGGATTTTCTTTAGAAACATACATTCAGGGATTTCCCTCATGGGGCTGTCACTTGATTTTGCTCTGAAGTGCAACTTTCATGACCATCTCATTTAGTCCATTAATACCTTTAAAATAAAATATATGCTTATTAGTTTTGCTCTTATAATTAAATTTTCCATCACCTATACACCGATATTGCTCTTTCTTTTGAAAGCAGCTGAATTTTACAGTGCAGTATATGTACATTCCTAGTCTTGGGCTATAAATTACTAATTTTCTATAGTGACTTAGTTAAAAGAATCCCTTCTGTCATGTAAGCATTCTCAACCTATGCAATCACATCTAATATTACAATCAATTGTTTAATTTAAAAAAAAGTATTTTAAAGCAAGTGTTTAATTACTTGACAAGCAGTGCAAATTAAATCTGAAGGTAATGAAGCAGAAAAAATGTCCTAATTGAATATTAATTTTCAAAATTTCTTCCTTGGCCTCTCATATCATGTCATCTTTTTTTTTAATCTGCATACAATATATTTGAGTACAGCACTCACACACATACGTGTGGTAGCTATTGGCTAATGTCCAAGTTTGCCACCAAATGAGGCAGTTGAAATAAAATCAGTGATGGGTTATATAAAGTCCCTGGGGAAGAAGAAAAAATAGTTAATGCAATTTACTTATTTTTTCCCTACTTTCTATCTCCTGCTTTCTTTCCTTAGAAAATGGGACTAATTTTTAAATATAGTTTTTCCTAAAATGGTTTTATTATTATAAGAAAGAAAAGGTGATTTAAACTTTTCCCCATGGTTTTGAATGTAAAACAGTTCTTGGCAGGAGTTTGATTTGGAATCACAGCACTAAGTATATGCCAAACTATCATAACTTCTACATGTATTAAGGAGGTAGCACAATCCTATTTGAACTTAATGGGATTTAAACATGTATAGAATTGCCCAGATAAATTGTATAATTAAATTTCCTGTTATTTGAGATATAAATTATAGTGCTCAGTACTAATTTTACAAAGAGCTATTCTGTAATTAATATTTATATTTATGCTTATGGATTACATACTCTAATATAGTGTAAAGTTTATCATATACACCAGTTTTATCTCTGAACAAATTGAAGGTCATGGCTTCCATCTTCATGATATAGTTGAGATACTAATTTATTCCAGTTTTGTATTCAAGTTTGAAAAAAGAACTCCCACCTCAGGTACTTAACCTGCAACTTTAATTAGCTATTTGATGAGTAAGATAAAAGTAGCGGGTCTGAATGCTATCTTCAGAAATTTAATTTTGTGCTTAACATAATTTAGTGTGATCAATCTCTCTAACATTACAAATAAGAGTTCTTTGAAATCAGTGAAACAGTTGTGTGGAATTTTTGGGTGGACTGCACTGAATTTCATATTCATATTATTACTCATTCATTTTTGAGGATGTTAATTTTTCTGATATCATAATTTATTATTCTTAAAATCTGTAAACATAAATTTTATTTAGATAGACGAATAAAAGTGAATTTTTTCTTTAGTTATTCATGTAATTTAATTACTGATTATTTCTATGTTTCAAAATATATTTGCATTGCTTGCTTTAAAAAAGGAAGATGTATTGAATTATATTTATAATGAGTAATAACCCTCTACATAAATCGTATCTTCTTCCATATGCCAAACTTCTAATAGAAGTTTTGAAGTTTTCTTATGATGGATATCTATGTTAAAGCATTTTATTTACACTTAATAGAGATATTTGATTTATCTGGGATAACTTTTCTATTAATTTCATAATTAAGATTTTATTTTTAAATTAGTATTTATAAAAATAAAGGTTCATCTGGGCATTTTTATTCTCTTTAATGAATTCTCCTTAATGAGATTATATACAGATTTATGCACTTAAAATGCACAAGATTTCTTAATAATTATGTCTTTGAATTAACATTAAGAATTATTAGATTTAAGAAACAAATTTAGCAGAATTCTTGCTCACATTAAAAACTCTTAAACCATTAACATTATGTTGTGTTTCTTATATACAGATATTAAAATCAGTGCTAGTTCTGCCCTTAGTTTTTATTGCTTATCAAATAAAATATCTTTGTTACATCACACTTAAGTTTTTATGTGCAATCTGATCCTATGAAATTTTAGTGTATTTATCCATTATTCTAATCTGATGGAATAAATTCTAAGAAAGCATGTCTGTAATGACAATCAACAGTTAGAAATGTTGACTGAAAATATAGGTCATCCAAGGAAAATAATTTAACTTTTATGAATTGGCATTATGGGAAAAGTTATGGCACTGAGATACGTTAAGACTTCTCAGTTGATGGTGTTGAAAGCAGAAACTTTGTGTGACCATTACAGTAATTCTCTCTGTCAATGCATTGGAAAAGACTAGACAATTGGAAAAATAGACAGGATGAGAAGGCAGAAAACCTTAAGGTTTTAATAACACAAAACAATGTGGAAATAAGATTATTTTTAATATATCAATTGACCATGAAAAATCTAGTAATCATTTTTTACTTAAAAACGCTTGACTTAACTAATATATGGGGCATTTTATGATGTTTGAAATCAATTTTATTTATTTAATGTTCCATTGTAATTTGATTTTTAAGGTCACCCATTTGCCAAGCATCTTTGGATAGTTTGTATAGATTTACAGAGTATAAATAATAGATCCAGAAGGAAAAACATCTGAGGCATTCCACAGAACAGGGATCTTGGGCTAGATCTCCCACAACCAAACTGACTGGAATCACACCAGAGAAAAGAGGACAATTACTGCAAAACAGTTACCTCCCACTCTATCTCTTGAGATTGGTCCAGAGAGAGGTATACCATGATTGGTGGTATTGAAAACTGCTGATAAATCAAGGATGGTGAGAATGGATGTAATTCTCTCATCCCGGTTTTGTCAGAGATACTTCCGAGGTGAGATCAGTGCTTTCTCGCTATTCTAACCAGCCCTGAAGCCTAAATGGAAAGCTAGATAATTCACTTCCTCCAGGGTCTTTGAAGCTGCACTTTAACCAACTTTTCCATAACCTCTTGGAGGGTGCTCAAAAATTATTTAGTACTGTTGGTTCTAGTGAAGATTTCCTGAAGAGGGGCTGTATTAATCAATTCATCACTGCCTGGGTCAATCATTGTCATATCCCTGGAGATCTTGTTAAACTAAGACAGGGGTGTCAAACTCAATTTCATTGAGAGCTGCATCAGCATTGTGGTTGCCCTTGAGGGGGTGGGGGTATGCGGCCAGGGTGGGCATGGCCTACTGGGTAGGCATGGCTGGGGTGGTGTGGCCAGCTCGACATCGTGTCGGGGGCCTGGGCAGGACTGGGGCAGATCCAAGGGTCTCTGGCAGAGGGGGGTGGGACCAATGTGAGCGCCAGGGCATGATCCACTGGATGATCCTCGTTGTCCCTCTCAGGCTGTGCAGGGGGAGCTGGACGCTGGCACAGGCTGTCCAGAGTCCTGGGCAGCAGAGGTCAAATGCCCAGCCCGGCCCTCGAGCTCCCGTGGCACCTAGGCCAACCCCACTTTCCCAAAGGGGTGCCCAGCTGCGCTTACCTCCTCATCAAGGCTGCTGCTGTTGTGCTTGCTCTCCTTGGCCAGGTTGCTCGTGGGTGCAGGAGGGCAAAGTGCATAGGTCAGAGAGGTCACTCCCTCTCCATGCAAGGAGACCCAGCTTTGTAACCAAAGGATCCTTAGTGATAGGATGGGAGAACCTTAAGATAGACCAGGAGGGCAGCGAAAGGACAGCAGGGCAGGACTAAGGCAGACCCTCCCTCCCTCTCATTCCAATCTCCTTCCTTCCTTCCTCCTTTCCTTCTTCCCTCCCTCTTTCTCATTCCCATCTTCCTTCCTTCCTTCCTTCCTTCCTTCCTTCCTTCCTTCCTTCCTTCCTTCCTTCCTTCCTTCCTTCCTTCAGAACAGAGTGGCGGGAAAATATTTGAGATGAGGGAGGGAGAAAAATAAGCAAGAACCGCATCTGGGGAGGTGTCATCCTTTGTGAGGAATGAAGAAATACACCATCACCTGGAAATGGCCAGCAAATGGGTTTGATGGGCTCAAGGGGAGGGGACGCTGCGAGTGGCATGAGAGTCAACGTTACCTGTTCAACACTGCCCATCCCCCAGCTTTCCCGGTTTCAGCAGGCAGCGGGGTGCGCTCCTCACAGTGCCAAGAGACTGGGCTGGGTGGCGCTGTGAGGAGAGCACCTTGCTGCCTGCTGAAACCGGGCAAGCTGGGGGCTGGGCGGCATTGTGCTTCGCGCCAGCTTCACACTGCTTGGCCCAGCCTCTTGGCGCTATGAGGAGAGCACCCCCCTGCCTGCTGAAACCAGGCAGGCTGGGGGCTGGGTGTTGTTGCACAGGTAACGTCAATTCTCATGCTGCTGGCAGCGTCCCCTCCATCTGAGCCCACCAAGCTGGATATGTGAAGTAGGCGAGAGCCATTTTCTGGCCACCTCCAGGCCATTTCTTCGCTGTCTCCAGGACGGCCTTGTGGAGCTAAGACTGAATGCTTTCCAGCATGGATGGCCACCACGAAATTGTACATTGGCTTCTGGCTGGCCAGAGCCAAAGCAGCAGGGGCCATTCCCTCACTGTTTCCAGGATGGCTCCGTGGACCACATGAAACCCTTTTGCAGGCCGGATCTGGCTGTCTGAACTAAGAGAAATGTGGATCCAATATACATGTGGCTGCACTACAAAACTTACAGGCTGAAACTTCTCCCAAATAATCAAGCCAGACTATACCTCAGTCAGCTAAGAAGGAGCCTGTATAACTGGAGGAGTTGAACAATTTTATACTTAAATGCCTAAGATGTGTTTTAAAAACAATTAAACAATTCATGCTTAACCTTAAACAATTCATGCTTAAACTGAGTTCTAGGAAAGCAAAAATGTATCTTTTCCAGTAGTATATTTTTAGGGGGATTTGCAAGGTGTCATCATGTAAAATTACAATTTTACATAATGTAAAAACACTAGGAATCTAAAGAAAAAAGCAGTTTGTTTTTGTTTTAAAACATTTAATGTAATTCAGTAAATGATAATTGATCTTAATTTTCAGTATCCCAATAAGCTTACTTTATTGAAAGGCAGAATATTAAAAAAAACATTGTGCTATTGTTGAATTGGCAGCAGAATTTCCCAGATTTACAATGTCTACCTCAATATATTTACTGTCAGTTCGATGGTTAGTTGCTGTACTTGTCATTACTTAGGTTTTTTTTTATTGAAAATTTTTTAAAATTTTACAAAAACAAAACAACCCTTGCCCAAACCTCCCCGACCCTCCCATTCCCTCCCCCGACCTTCCCAGAGCTGAATATAGGCTTAATTGAAATTTCTTCAAAAAATCTTAAAAAAGATATAAACCATAAATAAATCTAAATACATTACTTAAACAAATTATAAGATAATTAACAATAATGTATGTATAAAAAACATAAATATTAGAAAAAATGCTTAAAAAGAAAAAGAATAAAGAAAAGGAAAAAAGAAAAAAGATATAAGAAAAAAAATAAAAATAAATAAATAAAGTCTATAAAATATTAAATTTTAAATATAAGTTATTGAAAAACTAAATAATATTTTTTTATATCCAACTTATATTGTATAAAATCTATCCATTTTTTCCATACCGCAAAATACTTCTCTTGCGATTGGTCCTTCAAGAAAGCCGAAATCTTTGCCATTTCCGCCAAATAAGAAACTTTAAAAAACCACTCTTGCAAAGTAGGCAAAGATTCCTTCTTCCAACATTGCCCTACTAACAACCTTGCGGCTGTAATTAAATTTAACATCAATGTAGTCTCTTTGGTATCACAATCAGTAACAATACCTAACAAGAACAATTGTGGGGTAAATTTTACCCTCCTTCTAAAAATTCTTTGAATATTCCACCATATCTTAATCCAAAAAGCTTTTATATTTTTACACAACCACCAGATATGATAGTAAGTAGCGTCCAAACATCCACATTTCCAACATTTAGGCTGTAAGTCAGAATACATACGAGACATTTTTTGTGGATCAAGGTGCCATCTATAAAACATTTTGTAAAAATTCTCCCTTAAGTTTTGGGCTTGTGTGAATTTGACATTCCTCACCCAAATAGTTTCCCAGGTATCTAGTAGAACTGGTTCACCAAAATTTTGTGCCCATTTAATCATACATTCTTTGACTAATTCTGCTTCTGAATCCAATTCTACTAACACCCCATAAATTTTCTTAATGTGAGTTCGTCTTTGATCTTTTATTTGTTTTAACAAATTCTCATCTTCTCTAAGCAAACCCACATTACGATCTATCTTCCACCTATCCACTATTTGTCTATACTGAAACCATGAGTATATAATATTTTCTTGTGCTAAATCTTCCAAAGATTTTAACTGCCAATTTTTACCATCCCATCTAAGTAATTGTACGTAAGAAACACTGTCCATCTTAACTCCTCTCCTTATCCCTTCTATCGCATGCGATGGTATGGCCCATAGTGGAATTTTAAAATCACTTCTGTAATATTTCCTCCAAATTACTTAGTTTTTTAGATTTAATTTTAGTACTATTTTTCACTGTAGTCCTTGACTTTCATTATTCAAACTTTCAAATCTTTGGCATTTTCAATTATCACTGGTGTCATCAGTGTAGCGCAGGTTACTGATGTTTCTTCTTTCCATTTTAAAACCACACTGATATTTCAATTCAACGTTCTCAATATATATTCATTATATAGAATAATTGCCAGGAGAGTTTATGGCGTCTTCTTACTCTTTTTTTGCTGGCCTGGAATTGGTTTGTTTCACCATATTCTATCCAGATTATGGCTTTGCATGAAGTCAGTGAGATACTCTGAGAGTCCCATTTTTCTAAGCACATTTCATATCTTTTCATGCACAAAACAACCCAAGTCCAACAAATGAAGTATAGACGGACTTTTTTGGGTTTGTGTGTGCATTGTTTGACTTTCTCATTATCCAGCATGCATCAGCAGTAATGTTTATGATTCCTTGGCCTTTCCTAAAACCAATTTGAACATCTGGCATTTCATTTCCAGGTACAGAGTATGTTGAATAACAAGCATAATTTGCTAGCATATGAGAATATTGTGCAATTGTTTTCACACTGTTAAGTCTCCTTGTTTTTGGTATTGATATGTAGACCAACCTGTTCCAATCCATTAGCCACTATATCATTCTTCAGATTGGCGGGCATTGATTAGGACTTTTACAGATTCTTATGTTTTTTGTTGCCATATTTCTATATTCTATCAATTTCTGTAGCTTTTTGACTTTGAAATGACCAGAGTTCATCTTTTGGTAACAGAGGTTTTTATAACTAAGGAAAATCTTCTAAGTCATTTTAGATGTTGACATTTCTATTATACAGAATTTCACCATACTATTTGTTTGGTATTGTTTAAAATTCTTTGAATTAGTTATTATCTGCTCTGTTATGTCTTTTATTATAATTTGAGATTGGAATCTTATTCTAAATTCAGAGATTTTTTGAAGGCTTTTCTATTTTGTGTTTGTGTCTGCTTCTATCATTTATATATTCTTTATTGCTTCCATCTTCAGTCTACAGTATTTACAGATGTCATTATAATATTGTTTTTTATCCCTTCTCACAATCATCTGAAATGTTTTGCAAGTTCCTTCCTGAGAGTTTTGTCTTTCTTGGCTTTTTACCAATTCTTACTGTTTTTCTGGCAAACTTTTCAGTTTGCTTTCTTATGTTTTTGGTCTCTGGAAATTTCTTTTCATATTCATCTTTAACAGCTACTTTGGTTTCATTTCACAATCTCTCTGGTTCCCTATCAATCAGTTTAAGAACTATAAAATGATTCTTGATGTTCTTTTTGAAAATGACAGATACATGTTTAGGTTCATGTGTTATGGTGATATTTCTTCTTCCACTGTAGTTTGACTCAAAGAGCAGTTCATGATCTGTTCCATAGTCAATCCTTGGTCATGTCTTTGCAGTTATAACTGAGCTATCTTCTTGAACCAATAATAGTCAGTTTAATGTCTGTGTATATCATCTAGTAATGGCTGCATATGAAGGCATTTTGATTGTTGAATGGCTGCATTAGCAATGAAGAAATCATTGACTTGGCAGAAATTGATCAGTTATTTTCCATTCTGATTTCCAAGGTCACAAAGTCAAGCTATGTTTTCCTTAATATTTCCAACTTTGGTATCCCAGTCTCCAAAAGCACATCTTTTTTGGATGTTTGTCAGTTTCAGATTGACCCTGATCCTAAAACCTATCAATTTTCTCTTCTTCTGCATTAGCGTTCTTAAATAAACTTGGATAACCATCATATTTAAGGGTTGTCATAAAGTCTAAGTTCTATTATTAATTTGTACCCAAGAACTATCCTTGCTTATCCTTGAAAGTGTCCATTACCAATCCACTTCAATTAGGTGATGCTACAATGCAATGTGTAGTTGATTTAAATGTTGAGCTTTCACATATTCATCTTTCTTATTTTTCATTTCCACTATAGTTCTGCTATTATGATTTCAGAATTTCTTTCCCTGGTTGATAGCATCAGCAACTGAACATGTCTTTTTTATTAGTTTTATTCGTTTATAACATAAAACATGCAAATACAAAAGCAAATAGTAGGGGACAACAGTAGAAAAAGGTGTAAAGAAGGGGAGGGGAAGAAATAAAAGGCATTGACTTCCGACTCTCTCTGTTGCAGTAAAATCAAACATTAAAGTCAAATCTCAACTTTTTACATTTCTATAGTAGCATGCACTAGCCATTTCTGTATTGGCAAATCAGTCTAATCATTAAAACCCAAAATCATTATATCATTTTTTCCACCTTAAGTACAAAGTCTGGAAGCAGTTTCCAAGTAGAAACAAAACTCTTATGGTCTTTTCTTTTATCAATTTGGCTATCTCTGCTAATTCCATCAGCTTTTGTAACCATTCATCCATGGTAGGAATTGAGGCATCCTTCCAGTTTTGTACATAGAGCAATCTTGCTGCTGTCACCATATATAAAATCAGAGTTCCATTTTTTCCAGTTCTCTTTCCATTAGACCCAGAAGGAAAGTTTCTGATTTAATCTTTATGTTCACTTTAAGAATTTTCTGCATTTATATATGAACCCTACTCCAATATTTCTTTGCTTTATCACATGTCAACCATAAATGATAAAAAGTCCCTTCTTTACATTTACATTTCCAACATACCTTTATGTAGTCTAGATAACTTAGCAACTGGACATTTCAAAGACATCTAGTCACATCATACTATCATTAATATTCCCAAAGATCCTGAGTTCTTCCTCAGTAGCACATTGAGTTTCACTTAATACGATTTCCAAAATATAATATCATCATTTTATATTTTTTGACTATGTAAGTTTTCTGTTAAAATACAATTGCCATTTACCATTGCTCTCTCCCATACAATATGAAATTATGCCTTTACATTGTTAGTAAAAGTGATATTCCATTTTCAGCATGTTCCTCTATTGCTATTGACTAATATAGGTGTCTGTTTGCTTTTAGCTGGGCAACTGTGATGATGTTCACACTGTTGGTGACTCTAATGATATTATATATTCTTGACATACACGCCCAGGATTCTTTCCCGATCTCTCCTAGGAATAGGACAATCATTATCCCAAAGCAGGAGTTAAGAGAGGAGCAAAAAATACTAGTTTCAGAATCTGGGGAGAAGTATTGGAGAGAAGTTGAGATTATATTCATTTAATAAGATGCAGTTCAGTGGTGAGAAATGAAAAGACCTACACTTTGGCAGGAAAAACCAAATGTGCAACTATAGAATAGGTGGGACCTGACTCAACAGTAGTAACTTTGACAGGGATCTAGGTGTCCTAGTGAATAATCACTTACGTATGAGCCAGCAGTGTGCTGCAGCTGCCAAAAAACCCCCAATGCAGTCCTAGGCTGCATCAGTACAGGGATACCACATTTCCCTGAAAATAAGACCTACCCCGAAAATAAATCCTAGCCTGATTTTTTTGGGGTGGGCCTAATATAAGCCCTACCCCAAAAATAAGCCTGTGGGGATGGGCATGGCCAGCACAAGAGGCATCGAGTGTGTAGGGGCCAATGGTGTCTGGCAGCAGCCGCAGCCCGCCGGCCCCTGGGCACAACACAGGTAAGTCTGACTGTGGAGGCAGAAACTGGGGGGGGGGGAGGCAGGCGATCCGGATGTGCTGTCCGGTTGTCTGGCTCGTGGGAGGCTCGCAGGATGCTTGCGTGGCAGCACCAGCAGCAGGTGGAGCACGGGGGAGGCAGGCAATTCTGATGCACTGCATAATTGCCCGCCCAGGCACAGCTGCAGGCAAGCCAAGAGATGATAGGACGGAGTGGACGGTGTGTCAGGATCACCCATCCCTCTGCCTCCATTTGCTGCCTTGCAAGCCTTCCACGAGTCAGGCGGATGCACAGCATGTCCTGATCACCCCCCACCTGGCTCTGCTGTGCACTTTTAGCCCAGAGGGAGACTGGAAGCTTTGTCTGCTTGCAAATGGGGCACTTTGAAACAGAGTTAATTGTTCCATTTCAAAGCGCGCCATTTGCAAGTAGATGAAGCTTCCAGTCTCTGTCATTTCTCCGTCCAGGCAAAAAGTGTTTGGGCATCTATGGATTCTTGGGAATGGAGTGCAACCCATAGGTACCCAAACACTTATGCAAGCAGACGAAGCTTCTAGTCTCCATCATTTCTCTGTCCGGGCAAAAAGTGGGTCTGCCCTGCGAAGCCCTGTAAGCCTGTTTGATAGCCTGGAATTAAAGAAGCATGAAAGAAATATCTCTAATTACAGACATATTTTTAATATATGAATGTGGTCTGATTGTATAACATCCACATATTCCTATACAGTATTTGTTAAAACAATTGCTGTATTAATTGCTTCATTTTGGTGAAAATAACCAGAGTAAGAGCTTTGTACAAACTGTTATGCATGACTTTCCTCCCATCATTAAGGTCATGATCATTATTAGGCTTGAAAGGTAGATACATGTAGTCTGAACTAAATTGTATTTTACATGAAAGGACTGGCTGGACACTTGACAGTATGAGGCCATATAGACCGTTAGTGAATTAGTTGTTACCTGACAGAATATTTTAGTCAGTAACAAATCAACATCTCTTTATTTCTTGATCTGAACAATGTTAAAATTAAAGAGTAAGCGTGAGAGGTACTTTTTTGAGGGGTGTGGCGAAGCGTGCTACTGTATATCCAAATCAGAATTCAGACTATCAGTTTTTGCAAAAGGGAAAAAACATTAAAAGATAAGATGAAACATGAAGATGCCATAACTTTGGTATTGTAGGACTGGGCAAGAATTCTTCAGTGTAGGCTAGGAAAAATGTGAAGTTGTGTACATGAAACCCAGTGTATATGACCCCATCATTCTACACATTCAGCCTTCACACATTCTTAGAAACTCATGAAGTCCTGTGACATGTAAAATGGCCTTTAATTTTAATCTATCTGAACAATTTATTAAAATCACTTCACATAAGTTAATATGAAAAGAAGCTTGCCATACTACTTCAATCCCATTTATTTTGTGATGTTATCTCTATAAATTTTTTGCTGTGTGGAGACATGCACTTAAAGAATGGTGTTTTGTTCTTTCTTTTCTGTTCTTTTTTGCATTATAATCAGAGATGTTAGTACAAAGAACTTTTGTTACAAATTCTGACTTCTATTTGTTATTCTTCAGTGTACATATAGTACCAGCTCCTAAGAATATTTATCACAAAGTGGCTTTATCACATGGTGGATTTGATTTAAATCACGATTTAAATCATGATTTAAATCACTAGTAGAAAGGCTTGATTTAAATCAACTCGATTTAAATCACAATTTTTAAAGAGCAACTGTCATCTCTGTCCCGCATTGTCCTCTCCTCTGACCCGCTGTTGACTCTCTGACAGTCCCACTCACTTTAATGGAACAGCTGTTGATGTGGCAGTGACACAAGGTGAGGGACATGGGGGCCAGCAGATGAGTGGATACCCGCTAATAGGCGTTGCCATGATGGATCTGAAATGACAGGTGCTCTTTAAATATAAGGACTCATTTTTGCTGATAGTTAGAATCTTTAATATTATTATTTGCAAACAAAATGAAGTCTTCCTATTTAGAATAATAAGCTGTCAGGTTAGTAAAACAGCAATATCAGAACCGATTTTACATTAATAGGTTAATCACACAGTTGGAGAACTGCTCAAATTCTTTTATTTAATTAAAACACTTAGAGCCTGGTATAAATGCATTTCTCTTCAAAAAATTATACAGTTTGTAGTGTACATAGATTTGCAAAACAATGGGATAAAGGAGTATTCCTGAACTTTGTTTTATGATTTATCTTATGGTTACCATGAAATTGTGTGAATGCATCAATGCAGTGTATGTTATATCAGCTTGTAGAGCTTGGATTCATTGAATGAGTTTATGAAAAATGTAAATATTGTAGAATATACAGCCTCATGCTATATAACTAAGCTCCATTTCATGCTGAATAAACTAAAGTATTAATGTACCTTAAATACAAAACTATATTTAGATATATTTTTACTACAAAAGCATTTTATTAAAATACATTGTTAAAAATAAAAAAAATCTGATTTAAATAAAAAAATCTGACTTTTTTGATTTTTTTTAAAAATCATTGCTTTATCAGATTCATCTGATCCAACATTTTGTATTATGATTCAGTTATGACTTTGGGGGATTTCTACCAAAAGACTGCAGGTCAGTTTACTTGAATTATTAGGGATTGAAATGAATGCATGTTTATGTATTAAGTTATGTTCTACCTGTAATTGCTTTTGAGATTGTAAAAATATGACCTTGTACCTTTAAAAAGCATTAATAAAGTCTGTGGGAAATGGAAATGAGATTTAATAAAGTTCCTGTTAAGACTATACACTGATATAAAAGTTTCAAAATTTCTCATAATTGAATATATGTTGTCTCATGCTTCTGTACTTATATATACAGGGCTTTTTTTGTCATAGAACGCCCAGAACAGAGTTCTGGCACCTTTTTTGGATGGATGGAACCTTGTAGGGTAGGCAAGGTGGTGTTGTATGACACGTGTGAGTTCCGGCACCTTTTTTTTTTTTTTTACAAAAAAATAATATGGCTATTATCACAGGATTAAATATAAATTCTCAGTCTTTCTTTTTCAATTCTCTTTTGAAATTGGGCTCTTTGATATTTATTTTTATGACATTTAATGTTGTTACAGCATGGTTTTCCTCATGAGTTTATACTTTTATAATCCTTGCCTACTTTGTAGTTCTTATACTATACTTATGCTAGATTTTTGTACTTACTTTGTACTTAAACACACAATGTAAAAATGTATTAACCTTTACTGCAAATCTTTGTTGATCTATTAAAAAGTAGTAATATTTATAAGAAAAAGAAATATTGAGGCAATATTTAATTAGGCCAATTTAAATTCCAAATCCCTTCTTGTGCATTTGCCTAAGATTATGTATGTATAATTTTAGAATTTGTATTCCATCCTTCAAAAGTATTTTTTTCTTGAACAACTCAGAATACTACATAATCACATGATAAAATGTTTGAATAATTAAAATATGCAATAAAATAATCACATTCTAAAACAAGTTGGCAATATTTATGTCTGGAGAGAATTCTGTAGATAGAAAATTATCAAAGAAAAGGCATATTCCTGAATTCTTGCAACAAAAGAAGCTGTCCACAATCAGGGCTTCCTTGTTGCTTGTGATTAAAACATATGGCAGTGATGGCGAACCTTTTAGAGACTGAGTGCCCAAAAACTGGCCCCGCCCCTGCTCCATGCCCCTGCTCTGCCCCCCCATCCCCTGCCCTGCCTGCCCACAGGACCACTCCCCACCTCCAGGGCCCACTACAGATCGCCCAGGCAGCCCAGCAGCACTATGGCAGCTACCCCCTCTGCCTGCACCCTGCAGCATCAACTGCATGATGGGGTGTGAGGGCAGAGTCTTGTCTACACTGCCTGGCTGTGCTGCTCCGTGTGGGCCATGCTTGGGGGCGACTCTCCTTCAGGGGGGCTGCTGGAGAGGAGGGGGTCATGGGGGGAGGCAAGGCTGGGGCAAAAGCAAATGTGCCCACAGAGAGGGCTCCGAGTGCCGCCTCTGGCACCCGTGCCATAGGTTCGCCACCACTGACATATGGGGTGAAATGTTCCTTCTGATTCTATGATCTCAAGCCCTGAAGGGATTTTTAGATTAAGGCCAACAGGTTGAATTGGAATTTGAAGTGAAGTCAGATTATATAAATTTGTTATTATATATTTGTAGTGCCCAGTTTTAGTCACTATTTTGGGCTACTAAACTAAAATTTCTGGACTACCTTCAAGGATAGCACTATGTATGATATATCCATTACTACTACAGTAACTGTAAGAAATAATATTTTTCCATAGTTTTTTCCTTAGCCTTTCCTTTCTTCATGGTTAGATCGTTTTAATTATTGTAGTATATACAGTTTCTTTATTATACTATCACTGATCAATTATTTCACTAATTAAGAAAAAAATAATCAAGAATTACAGTACAGTGGCAAGGCTGCTTATTCTGATAGGGGTGTAGTTAACCCATCAACTTTCAGAGGTAAAAGAGTTTTTTTTTTTCTGCAGTAGACATTTGTGCCTATAATGGCAAGGATTGATTTAGAAGCATCTCAAGTCATGAATGTGATTGTTTAGGGGATGTACTATTTAACCTGCAGAGTTAAATAGAGGGAAAACAGAGAGAAAAATAGAACACAATGAGGTTGAGTAGTACTTCTTCAATAGCACCTTTTGGAGAAAGACTTCAGACTGAATAAAACCATCGCAAAGGATTTTTATATGAGTCTAAGCCAAACAATTTCTCCAGAAATATATAACATGATTAATAGTATCAAATCAAATAAGGATAATAATCAGTTTGCATTTTATTAGCTATCTTCTAGCAGAGTAAGGAAAACAACAGGATGATCAAAGTAATATCAGTATTAAAAGCAGCCTCAAATCTCACCTGAAATGAATCTTAAAAAATTCCATATCCTCCAAAAGTGTCTGAATCTGATTGTACCACTCGCTGGAACACCTTGGTATGATTTTCTGTGTCAAAAATAAGGTGAATTGAAAATTTCCTGGACCTAGATAACCCTATTTCTGTATTTGTTTCTGTTTTTTGCCCCCCCCCATTCTAAATATTTTCCTGATGAAATATTCTAAAAAAGCTCAAAAACATATACACTATTTTGTAAGCCACCAGTTGATCTAATCAATATCTCCCTATGGATTATGGTAATTTTACAATATTAAATGGATACATACTGATGTTAACTTGTACTATGTGACTAAAATATACTTCTCTATGCTTATCATTGGTGTATGGGACTGTAAAAGCTATTGGAAAACCTTTATATTTACTTTGAATACTTCATGGTTGATAAAATGTCCTGGGCTGAAATATGCAGCCCAAAATTAAGAGGCTTTGTTCTGAAATAAGAGGAGTTCCTGATAAAGTAAGAGAAAAAGAAATACTCCCTCTTCCTGCTGCCATGAAGGTCATGCCAACAGGCTTCTCTTTCTGGGGTGAATACCTAGCTCAGTATTTTCATCCACCACTAGATGTCAGCACCAGTCCATCTTTCAATTTTCTGTATTTTTCCTCCTGTAAACTTAATTCACCGCTTCCATTTACAGAAGGGTGGAACAAAGACACCCCCCCTCACTTTTGGAGGATTTTTACTTCTGGGGTTTTTTCTTTTTTTCTCAGGAAATCGGTCAGGTAGAAGAGAGAAAATCAATATTCTTACCCAGTTCACTCACCCTGTTTAGAATCATGCTTAATTTAGTGCTTTTTGGCTTTGGCTAAAGGTAGCTTGGGCTAGAGTCATGAATGGTGCCAGCCTTTCTTCTGTCGGTTTTTGGAAAGCTTTCCCCAGACGTCCGGATCGACCACCGTCTCCCCAGGATCGGAGGGGCATTTGGATCATCAAATAATTCTTCCTCTATTTTTATGTATATTATTTGAAATAGGAGAAACAATTTAGTTAAAGTATTTTTGGAAGAACTAGCCTATTGATATTCATTAAACAGCCTCCCTCCTTCTCTAGTTCCCCACAGTTCTGTTAACGGCTTTATCTTCCATTCCATCAGTTCTCCTTCCTTATCCTCCAGTATGTTCTGAAACCTTGGTTTGTAAAATATCTTTTCCATTTCCAATATTATCATTGTGCTTTCTAAGTCTTCATTTATCTGAGTTTGGTCGTTAGTTTCTTCCTTTAGATTCCCAATGTTTGTGTCATCATTCTCTAATTTTCCTTCTATTTTCTGGGTTGCTGGTTCCTTCTCTGTAGTTATTTTCTGAGCTTATAGATTTGAATTAGAAAATTGTTCTTTTATGTCCTTTGTGCTATTTTTAATCTCATAACGAGCTAAAGCAATTGTTTCTTGTATTAATTTCAACATGGAGAGAATTTCTTTCTGTGGTTCATAGGTATTTTCTGGTGATGTGGCAAACGGAGGCTTCTGGAGACAGATGTTAAAGATGTTTTTTTTTTTACTATTTAGAGCTAAGTATGGAACATCCATTTTATTTTTTGTAAGTAGCCTTTATAAATTTATGCAGCCAACTAGTCATTCTTAAACCTCCCCTAAGCAGATATAAGTAAAATTCAATTTTTTTCTGTCCAATGAGAAATATATCTTTTCTGTCCAGGGAGAAAAGAGAACCAGTAAGGTTGTTTAACAATCAAGATTTATAATCCAAAGTCTTCCATCATATTAGGCAATAGTGTATGTTTCTTCTACAGGAAAATAGTTCCACAGGCCAATTTTAGAGTAATATTATCGTCTCTGCCACACAGATAAGCAGCCCCTGTTCCTTTTTCTCAGCTGCAATTCTCAAAAGTAAAAGCTTCCAAGGACAGCCAAACTCTTATCTAACTCTGGGCTTCAAGCCAGGTTTATTTTAGGCATAAATAAGTTGTAGTGCTGTAATTCGCCACTAGATGTCATCAACACCGTTTTTCAGTTTTTAAATCCAAAAACTTATATTGTAAACTTTTCAAGTCTTTCTTTAAAAAAAAAAATGTCTTAAAAACACTTTTAGTCCCCAAATATATATATACAGTACTTTTTTTCTAAAAAAAAAAAAAAAGGTACCGGAATTCACAGATGTCATACAACCCATCTTGCCTACCCTACAAGGTTCCATCCAAAAAAGGTGCTGGAACTCTGTTCTGGGCGTTCTATGAGAAAAAAAGTCCTGTATATCTATATATACCAAGGCATTGTAAAGTGGTATTAACACTTCACGTGATCTTAATTCTATCCCTCTGTTAATGCAGCCTAGCATTGTGTTGGCTTTTTTGGCAGCTGTAGCACACTTCTGGCTCATATTTAAATATTTGTCCACTAGGAGTCTCAAGATCCCTCTCACAGTTGCTACTATTGAGCAAGGTATTACCTATACCAGACATGTCAAACACAAGGCCCGGGGGCCGGATGCGGCCCACGAAGTGGTTTCATGTGACTCCTCCCCAGATGCTTTCCCAAGATATCTCTCCAAATGTCAGCTTGGAGGAGGATGAACCAGTTCCGGGCACATCTGGAGTGGAGTTGGTTAGTGGCTCCAAGCAGCCATCTGAATGGGATTTGGCTAAAGTACAGCTGCAGCAAGACAAACCTGAGGCTTCAAGTGGGGAAAGCACATAGTTGCAGCCAGTCAGCAATGAGGAAGAGGAAGTGCCTTCTGAATCTGATCTGAGAACAGTTTGGAAAGAGAAAAGGCAGGAATAGTGAAGGTCAGACCTATTACTCGTGAGGAAGCAGCCACGCCTTTCTTGATAGGCTGCACCAAAAGTTGACTATTTAGCATAGCAGACAGATGGAGGCTTTGAGATTTAGTCATTTTTAAACTGCCAACCATTCCTGAAATTCAGGTAACATATTCAGGTACTTAGATAATTAAAAGTGTGTCTTCTTATAATCTGTCTGAAAAATATAGTGCTGGCATTTTTATTTTAATTAATGGGAATTAAAACAGTTTTTCCTTTAGTTTTAAGTATTTTTGTGAGGTAATTACATATGCCACACCAAATAATAATTAATGCACTTTTCCTTGAGATCTCCTAATCTAGTCATTTCTTTTTACACCTATTATAGAATAATTGTTAAACTCAATAAAAATGTGTTCATATTATTTCCTTTCACCTAAAGAAGTGCATCTGGCTTGTTCAAATTAATTTATTTAAAATATTATGTAGCCATCTTAAAACAAACTCTGGAAGGTTTATAGCCAATAAAATGATATATGCAATCATAAAATCAGCAATAATAAAACTGAAAAATATGACTTCCAGTTCTGCCTTGTAGCGACGCGGCTGAAGGATTGTGGAACTCTGCACCCTACAGCTGGTTTCGCTCTGCCAGGGGGACCCTAAATGGGTCAAAAGTCGCCCTGGAGAGGCGACACAGGAGGGACATCCCAATGATTGTGGAACAATTGCAGTTGATCCATTTGATCCAGGGGAAGCCCTCCAACCCAACAGGAGAAAAGCTAGCTGCACATCAGGGTCTAGCCCAAGCTACCAGCAGCCGAAGTTCAAAAGCACGAACCAAAACAATGGCGAACAGCAAGCTTGGAACTGGGTGAGAATATTGATCTTCTCTCTTCTATTTTGCAATTGATTCCCTGGAAAGGATCCCCAAAGCAAGAAATCCTCTGAAAGTGAGAAGGGAGGGGACTATACCTCCACCCTTCCATAGACGGAAGCAGCAATTTAATTTTTACGGGAGAAAGAAATATACTGAAATGAAACTAACAATATTACAGTCTGGATAAATTAGAAAATTAAGAAAATCATTAAGATTTTACATCTGAAAGAGTTTGATGAAATTATAAAAAAATAATTCTTTGTTTGAAAAATTGGAAAATGAATAACTACTGACATCTAGTGGGAGATTAGAGTATAAAACAACAACAACACTGACTCAGAAATTGGCAAGATGCCCAGAAACAAAGAATAATCTGTTTCCTTGAACCTTGGTGATCTTCAACCAAATAGAAAACAGTTGGGAATAAAGAAAGAAAACATACTGCACCACCTACAACAGACTGAGAACTATATTTCTTTTAAAAACTGCTGACCTTCTGGGATTATAAATATTCAGTGAGCTGTGATTTTTAAGCTCAAGAATTGTCTGCAGAAAAAGAAAAATTTTGACTGTTGGCTAATCTTCTCGGGGGAAACTTTACTGGATAGTCAAACATTCTTGACTGCAACTTTGGCTGGTAGATAAATTGTAAGACCCCTGAACAGAAGAACTGTTATAAAATACTGCCTTCAGTGGTGCTTTGATAATTGGAAACACATTGGATTATTAAAAAAACTATATATAAAGATAAGAGCTGTATAAGATTTTGTTGTTTGGACTTTAAGACTGGCTGGGTTAAAAGGCTAAACACAGAGACTATGGTACCTGTGAAAGAACATCTGGAAAGAGGAGATAAAATGGATGTTGCATACCTATCTAAAAGTGGCAGGAAACTACATCTAATATCCCCTTCTGAAGGTCCCAGCTTGCAACATCAGAGATCTGTAGGAGCAATATTTCAAGACAAGGCAAATACTTTCCAGGAGGAAATGTATGCAATTCTGCAACATATTCAAATGACAATAATTTCAAATCATGATGAGATTAAAAACAACTTTGATGGCATAAATGAGCACATTTCCAACTTAAATTTACAAGTAAAAAAAATTCTCATATGTTGCCTACTTTGGAAGAATGGATACTTAAAAGTGTCTAATTTAGCAGATATGGCGAAGATCTCCGCCTACTTGAAGGACCATTCACAAGAAAGATATATTATGGTTTGGAGAAGATGGATTGATTATATTCAGAAGAAATATGAAGTTGAAAAGTTTTATCTTGCTTTTGAATAGATTTTAGATAATTATTAATAGTTTTAATTATATTATTATTTTTGACTTAATTTGTTAATATTTGTATTGAGAAGGAGTTAAAGTGTCTTATGGTTTTGATTGATAGTATAGTTGGTTTATGTTAGTTGGATTACATTTGTTTATTAGTTTGTTTTACCCTGTAATCAGTTCTGGGAAGTGGGGGATGGGGGATGGGGTGGGGGGGGGTTATATTGCAATAACTTTATAAAACTTTTAATAAAAAAAATTCTCATAAAATGATGATAAAAATGAACAAACAAACCAGGTAATAGAATACAAATCAAAGGACAGTGGCCCAAAGAGGCAAGCTGTAGAGGAAGAGAACTACAAATTAATACAAACAAAAGAAAACTTGCAAGGTTTTGCCACAACAATGGAAATGGAAAAGATATCCTATTTTTCAGGACCTTCAAATCAACTTGAAGATTGGAAATGATTAGATAAGAGGCAGCTGAATCCACAGAAGGACTTTGGGACGGGGCATGGCAAACATCTTAGGAAGGACCCTCCCTAGTTTCTTGTACTTAAAATGTGAGGATGTGTGTGAAAGACTTGCATGATTCTGTTAATGTAACCATAATGTTAGAGCCACAGTGTGCTACTTGTCTGGATTACCTTGCTAACTTGACAGCTACAGTTGTAACTTCCGGATGGTCTTCAAGGGTAGCCTTATGTAGAATACATTGCAGTAATTCAAATGGGAAGTGACCAAGGTAGGAACGAAGGCTTCCTGTAAGGCACAATTAGTGCAGAAGATGGATCTGTGCAAAGATCTCCCTGCCACGGTTACTCATGCAATAGCATCCCTAAATTAATTATTTATTCTTGAAAGGATCAAGAGAAGTGTTTTACATTAGAACAATCTTCATACCACTTTGTGCAATAACATGGTGGCTATTTTGTCTGATTTGTCTGATTCACTGTCACCATGGTTTGATATTCCACTAATTCTATCAACAATGCTGAATAAGTCAGACCATAGCTATCAAATATCAAAACTTGTACCATCTATCCTATCTTCTTTACATGGATGATCAAAACTATATGGGAAAAGATAATCTGAAATAGAATTGCTGCTCAATGTATACAGCCAAGATATTACAGTGGAATTTGAATTGGGCAAATGTGCCATCCTTAGCCATCAAAAGAGGGAAAATAGTGAAAACTGAAGGAATCAAAATGCCCTATGGAAATAACATGAAGAGTCTGGATGAAGATCATTACAAATACCTGGGCATCCTTCAAGCTGACAACCTCAAACATCCTGAAGTCAAGAAGAAGGTTAGAAATAATTACATCATGAAAGTAAAGAAGACCTTAAAGTCCAAACTCAGTGGAAAAAATATCATCAAGGGAATGAACAGTGGGGCAATTCCAGTCATTAGTTACACAGCTGGCATAGTGGACTTCACTCAAGCAGAACTAAAAGCCCTGGATAAGAAAGACAGAAAAATAAGTACAATGAATCATGGCCTACCTGTAGCAATGTTGACAGATTCTACTTATCACACAAAATAGGTGGGCATGAAATGTTGCAAGTACACCAGATAGTTGAAGAAGATAAAAGGGCATTAAAGGAAGAATATCTGAAAGGAAATGAAAAAAATGCACTGATGCTAGTATATCATGAAGGCTTAATGAATACTGGAGAAACCAAACAAGCCTACAAGAAAGATCAAATGAAAAATAGAGAAAAGGCATGGACAGGCAAAATATAATATGGCCAGGACATTAAAAAAAAATAGACAAAGCAGATAACAAGACCCGGCAATGGCTAAGAGCAGTAAAATTAAAGAAAGAAACAAAGGGGCTAATTATGGCTGCGTAAGACCAAGCTTTAAGAACAAATGCATACAAAACTAGAATTGAGAAGATGCAACAGACAGCAAATGTCAACTCTGCAAAGAAGTTGAAGAAACAGTGGACTACTTAGTTAGCTGCTTCAGGAAGATTGCACAGAAGATTCTAACAATTGACTATTGTTAGAAATTCTGTTTTATTCTATAGAAATGGTAGCAGAGGATTATTATATAGCCATACAGATTGGTAGCAGAGGATAGTTACATAGCTATACAGATCAAATGAAATGTACATTGTATAGTCACCATGGGCCTTGCTGCTTAACAATTTCTCAACTGTCATAGGAAACTCTCCTCAGAAAAAAAAGGAACCATAGAGTATAACCATAGATGCAAACTAAACACTGCCATCTTTTGGCTGAATAATTCTGTAGTTGTTGCAATACAAAATACATTCTAACATGTATTCCAACACCCTCACTCAACAATTACTCCTTATAAATAGTCCCATTTCAGATCTTAGTTCTGTTTCCTGTTTTTTCATCGTCTTCTTGCTGTCCTGGCTATCCACAGAGCTGGTACTGCTTCTGTGGCTTCGGCCTTGACTCTTCGAAGAGCTGGCACTGGCTTTGGCTCCGGCTGAACTGGGGGACCAGGGCGGTGACCGCAGTCTCTTTTGGATTCTTCTTACCGCCTCTGGGTTTTAATGCTACTCGAACAACATAAGCCAGATGTTTGGCTAGGATGCCTTTATTGCTTCTGGTAGATTTTGAAACCTCTTGTAGCCTGGTTTCTTCTTTTATTTCACTTGGATAGTCTTTCTCAGTTAATTATGTCAGTACTTCTGTGCCTAAGTCGTCTGTGCATATATGACTGCAGTTTGAGTGTTTCTCCTCCTGGCAGTATTAACCACCTGATTGCAGTTCAGCTGTTGCAGTTCAGTTGTAGCTTTAGCAAGTAAGATATCTCCTTTTATAAGCTTCTTCACTAACAAAAGATTAGTTTCAAGAGCAGGGACATACAGTACATTTTTCACAAGTATCTTTCTGGTGACACTCTGAGAAATAGGGCAGTAAGGAAAACTATCTCCTATTCCTTCTGGTTCTATTATTTGCCCACTAGGTGATTCTTTCCCCCCTGTTTTACTCTGGTCAAGGTGAGTAAAGAAATTTCTGTCATTTGTCATGTGACTCGTTCCTGAATCAACATACTATGCTTTCAAAAATGAGGTGCAATTTTGGGTTGAAAAACATGTTCATTATCTGATGCAAAATCAGTTTCTTCCTTCTCACTTTTGGCTTTTTGTACTTTATGTATGTTAGCTTTCCAGATTCTGCAAATCTGCTTTTAAATCACCCTTTTTCTTGCATACAAAGTATTCATGTGCTTCTTGCTTCATGTAACTGTTTTTATTTCTATTTTTTGTGTTTAAAACAAAGGTCCCCAACCCCTGGTCTATGGACCAGTACCGGGCCACGGCATGTCAGCAACTGATCTGCACAAACAAGGAAAGCTCCATCTGCAGGATGTAGGAAGCACACAAAACCATGCCCCCTCTGTTCTGCAGAAAAACCTCTCTTCACGGAACCAGCCTCTTGTGTCCTTAAGGTTGGGGAACTCTGGTTTAAAACACTCTGCGACAGAAGCACAGTCGCTATTAATGCTTTCTGTCTATAAGCTTTCCCTTAACATATTCCAATGTTAGCTCATCAACTGCACGTGCATCAAGTGCTGTGACAAGTAGTAGTAGTAGTAGTAGTAGTAGTAGTAGTAGTAGTAGTAATAAGTTGGAAGGGACCTTGGAGGTCATCTAGTCCAACCCCCTGCTCAGGCAGGAAACTCTATACTATTTCAGACAAATGGCTGTCCAGTCTCTTCTTAAAAACTTCCACTGTTGGAGCATTCATCGCTTCTGGAGGCAGGTTGTTCCACTGGTTAATTGTTCTAACTGTCAGGAAGTTTCTCCTTAGTTCTAGGTTGCTTCTCTCCTTGATTAGTTTCCATCTGTTGCTTCTTGTCCTGCCTTCAGGCGCTTTGGAGGATAGCTTGATTCCCTCTTCTTGGTGGCAGCCCCTGAGATATTGGAACACGGCTATCATGTCCCCCCTTGTCCTTCTCTTCGTTAAAGTGTTTCATAACTTTCTGGTAAACCACTAATAGTGCTGTGACATGAAAATTGTTTATTTCTCCTGCTAAACCTCTCAGGCGTTCAACCATTTCCAAGGTGTGCCTTATGTAATTCTGCATATCCTGCCTTTCATCAGCTTGGTTTGGTATAGCGTTCTAATCAAATACAGTTCATTACTGAGATTAGCTCTTTCATGTACTTTTTGTAATTTTCCCCACACTTCTTTTAGCAGTTTCACACTTACATATATGTATGGTTTTATCATTTTCTACTCTAAGAGAGATTGTGCTCTGAGCTTTCTCTATCCACTCATCTGAAGGGTATTTTGGCCTAGCTTCATTTATACATTTCCACGTAACTTCCCTTATTAGCGGCATTTTTATTTTGAATTTGCAAGACTGTTAGTTCTGATTTGTCAGATTTGCAAATGAAATCTTTGTTTCAGCTTTGTTTCTGGCCATTTTCTTTTATTCTGTTACAGTGTTCTTTTTCTGTTGCTATATCTTTCACTTATTTATTGTAGCTAGCTGTGAGTGGTTTGCTCCATTCTGTGCTGAACTTTGTATTTCTCCTTTAATCTGAACTTATACTGGGTTTATACTGGTTTAATCTCTGAGTTAATATTGGGTTAAAAGTTTACCTGGTTTATCTGGGCTGAAGTTGAGCCTATTACCTGTTAGAAATTCTGTTTCATTCTATAGAAATGGTAGCAGAGGATTATTAGATAGCCATGCAGATTGGTAGCAGAGGATGGTCACATAGCCATATAGATCAACTGAAGTGTACAGTTACCATGGGTCTTACTGCTTAATGGTTTCTCAACTGTCACAGAACAAAATGAACCATAGATTATAACCATAGATGCAAACTAAACATTGCTATCTATTGGCTGAATAATTATGAACTTGTTGCAATACAAAATACATTGTAACATGTATTCCAACAACTATAAACAACGGCATGACAGATTAGCAACAATGGTGGAATAGAATAGAATAGAATAGAATAGAATAGAATAGAGCTGGAAGGGACCTTGGAGGTCTTCTAGTCCAGCCCCCTGCTTGAGCAGGAGAACCTATACCATTTCAGACAAGTGACTGTCTAGTCTCTTCTTTAAAATCTCCAGTGATGGAGCACCCACAATTTCTGAAAGCAAGCTGTTCCATGGTTAATTGTCCTCTCGGTTGGGAAGTTTCTCCTTAATTCCAGGTTGCTTCCCTCTTTGGCCAGTTTCCAACCATTGTTTCTTGTCTTGCGCTCTGGTGCTTTGGAGAATAGTTTGACACCCTCTTCTTTGTGGCAGCCCCTCAAATACTGCTCTTCTCTGAACTTTTTCCAAGGTCTTAACATCTTTTTTATAGTATAGTGACCAAAATTGGTTGCAGTATTCCAGGTGTGGTCTTACTAGGTTTTATAAAGCGGTACTAATAATTTGCGTGATCTTGATTCTATGCCTCTGTTTATACAACCCAGGATTGTATTAGCTTTTTTGGCTGCTGCTGCACAGTGCTGACTCATAGTCAAGTGATCGTCCAGTAGGACTCCAAGGTCTCTCTCACAGTTGCTGTTTTTGAGCCAGGCCTCGCCTAATCTGTACTTAAACCTTTGATTTTTCCTGCCTAAATGTAAAACTTTGCTTTTCTCCATGTTAAAACTCATTTTGTTGGATAGGGCCCATTGCTCAAGTTTGTCAAGAACTTTTTGGATCCTGAGCTTGTCTTCTGGGGAGTTGGCTATTCGTGCTAGTTTGGTGACATCTGTAAATTTGATGAGTTCCCCTTCTATTCCCTCATCTAAGTCATTAATGAAGATATTGAAGAGTACTGGGCCTAAAACAGAGCCTTGTGGTACCCCACTGCTTACTTCTCTCCATGTAGATATAGTACCTAGAGGACTACTCACTGAGTAGTCAGCCAACTACAGATCCATTTGATGGTGTTGTTGTCTATCCTACTTTTTTCTAGCTTACTTAGCAGGTTGTGGTCTACTTTGTCAAATGCCTTACTGAAGTCTAAGCATACTATGTCCACAGTGTTTTGCTGGTCTACTAATTTGGTCACTTTATCAAAGAATGAAATAAGATTGGTTTGGCATGGTCTCTTTTTGACAAACCCATGCTGGCTATTGGTTATAACTTTGCTTCTAGTTGTTCGCAGATCCGTTGTTTGATTACCTTTTCCAAGAGCTTCCCAGGTATTGATGTTAGGATGATTGGTCTGTTTCCTTGGTCTGTTTTTTTCCCTCTTTTTTGTAGATGGAATACATGAAATAATGTTGTCCTTCTGGTTTTTGTATTCACATCTGGAGGTTTTAAGCTTCTTGGGAGCCTTTCCCAGGAGATTCAGTTGTAAAATAGTAAACAAATGATCTATATTCTCACCCAGTCCAAACATGCTGTTTACGGCATACTAATTAAGGCTTTTGTTCTTCGGTTGTCAGCAGCTAATGGCCGGCCATAAAGTTGTGGCCAGTCTTTCTCCTGCCGATTTAGAGGGCTTTCCTTGGATTGAACAGCGAGACCACCATCTCTCGATGATCGACAAGCCATCCCTTCTCCTTCCTCGCCTCTTCAGGGCAACTTTAGGCCCTTTTAAGGGCCCCCAGCAAAGTGAAATTGGGCGTGAAAGGCAGAGCTCTGCCTTCCTGCATCCCATCTTGCTGCAACGCAGAACCAGACGTCCTGGGTTGATTCGATTATTAAATAGAGACCTCATGTGAAATATGTGTTTATATAATATATTTTTGTTGTTAAATAAGGATGAGAAAGTTTATAACTATTAATAGACCCATTATGTAAGAGAAGGAGAATTTATCAGTTTTTTTAAAAAAAATCAGCATGTTTTTTGTGCTGGACATTTGGGTCATTTATTTTCTTTTTTTCCTTTTTTTGTACACAATTTTTTTCTTTTTCTTTTTGTTGTTACTATTGGATGTATGTTTCTTCCTGTGACTACGAGGGCCCAGGCGCCTTCTTCGGAGGAGGTCTTAAAGTGGAGCACCAATAAGGCTTCAACAAACTACAATGGAAATCTGGGTGAATTTTCCCTAAAAGTCTAGGGAGTTTTAGTTTTACTGTGACTGGGTTGATGATCCTTACTATGGGGAAAGGCCCCAAGAATTTGGGTCCCAATTTCTTGCTGGGCAATTTGAGGCGTAGATATTTAGTTGACAGATAGACCTTTCCCCCAACTTGGAATGTTCTTTGGGGAGCCTCTTTTTATCAGCCTGCTTTTTATAGGTTTCAAAAGTCTTTTTTAAAGCAGTTTTTGTGTTTCTCAAACTTCTTCCCACCCCCTCACCCACTGATCGAGTGTCTGGGAAGTGGAGGGCAACTGAGGATATTCAGGTATTGGGCTGAACTCTTTTCCTGTGGCCACTCTGAAAGGCGTGTAGCCAGTGCTGCTGTGCACAGAATTATTGTACGCCATCTTGGCAAAAGGGAGGAGATCAGTCTAGTTCATCTGTTGGTAAGAAACGTAGCATCTAAGATATTGCTCCACCATTTTGTTAGCAGCTTCTGCAGCCCCATTGGTGGCCAAATGAAAAGCAGATGATAAACCTTGAGATGATCCAATTAATGTAAGGAAACTTCTCCAAAATTTCACTGTGAACTGTATTCCCCTGTCTGAAATTATTCGCTTAGGGGTGCCATGCAGCCGGTAGATATGTTTCAGGAACAATTTGGTCAGTTGTTGGACAGATGGGAGTCCTTTGCAGGTAATGAAATGAGCCTGCTTTGAGAACAGGTCTATTACAGTCCAGATGACAGTATTTCCACTACTTTCAGGTAAGTCTACTATAAAGTCCATAGCTATTTCTTCCCATGGTTGAGAAGGCTCTGCCACTGGTTGCAGTAACCCAGGGGTTTTCCCTAGGATTCTTTTCATTGTGGCACGTACAGTACAACTTTTTACATAGTTTTCCACATCCTTTTTTAGCCCCGGCCACCAAAATTGCCGGCGGGTGAGGTGTAGGGTTTTCAAATATCCAAAGTGTCCATCCTGTTTTACATCATGGCTGTGTTTGAGACCATTAAGACGGAGTGCTTCTGGCAAATATAGCTTCCTCCCTTTCTAAGCCAAGCCATCCCTGCATGTTAGGGAGGCTTGATTATCTTTGAACCATTGGTCAGTGAGGAGCACTCGTTTTATTTTCTTCGCTCCAGGGTCATCAGGATTGGGGGCCCTGCGAGATGTAAGTTGAGTGGCAGTTTGTGGATTGGGAATAATTGCCTCATTAACCTCCTCTCGTTTACTTTTGTACTGGGGTAACCAGGCTAGCACATCAGCTAGGAAGTTCTTTCCTCCTGGTATGTACTTTAGAGTGAAGTTGAAGCGGTTAAAGTACTGTCCCCACCGTACTTGCTTTGGGGACAATTTGTGAGGAGTTTTCAGTGCTTCTAGGTTTTTGTGATCTGTCCATACCTCAAATGGCACCTTGCTCCCTTCTAGATAGTGTCGCCAGTTTAATAGCGTCCATCTAATCGCGAAGGCCTCTTTCTCCCAGATTGCCCATCTCTGCTCGCTCTCAGTAAATTTCTCAGAGGTGTAGGCGCAGGGTTGCAGGACCCCACTTTTGTTCTTTTGCAGTAACACAGCTCCAACTGCCACATCGCTGGTGTCGGCTTGAATTACAAAGGGTTCCCCTGGGCAGGGGTTCTTTAGGACCAGTTCAGCAGCAAATAGTCTTTTTAAATCCTCAAAAGCTGTTTGACAGCCCATTGTCCATACTAGTGGTTGGCCCGGCCGTGGCTTCCCTCCTCCTTTGTCTGTTTTGAGTAGTTCTGTAAGGGGTAGGGCAATCTCAGCAAAAAAAGGGGATGAATTGACGATAAAAGTTGGCAAAACCCAGAAAGCTCTGGAGTTGTTTGCGAGTCTTTGGGGGCTGTCATTCGATTATAGCTTTCATCTTGGCTGGATCCATTTCAATACCCTCGTTGGAAATTCTGTAGCCAAGATAGTCTAATCGGGTTTGGTGAAATTCACATTTCGACAATTTGGCATAAAGCTTGGCATTCAATAGTTTCTTTAACACTTCTCTCACCAGCTTTATGTGATTAGTCATATTCATGCTGTATATCAGGATATCATCAAGATACACCAAAACCCCTTTGTACAAGTGATCATGTTGGACCTCATTAATCGACTGCATAAATACAGCTGGGGTCCCCTATAGTCCAAATGGCATGACTTTGAACTGATAGCTACCCACAGGACAGTTGAAGGCAGTTTTCCTCTCGTCTCCCTCTTTTATTCCCACCCGGTAGTATGCCTCTCTCAGGTCTAACTTAGTGAAGACACTCCCCTTAGCCAGATCGGTTAATAAATCCTTTAGGAGGGGGAGGGGGTATTTATTTTCCATACTCACAGCATTGAGACCTTTATAGTCTATGCAGAGACAAAGAGACCCGTCTTTTTTCTCTTTGAACAACACAGGGGCTCCCATGGTAGATCTGGCCCGTTCGATAAACCCCCTTGCTAGGTTTTTGTTCACGTATCACTGCATCTCCTCCATTTCGAGGGGGGACATAGCATGCATCCTTGGTCATGGGAGTTTGGCTCCGGGCATCAGTTCGATGGAGCAGTCATTGGGTCTGTGAGAGGGTAGGGCATCACGTTGTTTTTCACTGAATGCCTCTGTCAGGTCCCAGTATTCCTTGGGGACAACTGGTTCGCCTGGAGGCATGTGCGCTCGCTCATTGGGTGGCCTAAGATGCCCAGCAGCATCTGTTGAATCAATGGGGGGATCAGGCCCTATAGGTAGTCTCATAGTTCTCATTCTTTTCTCCCACCAGATAAACGGCTTCCATTTTTCTAACCAGGCTAGTCCTAGGATCACTGCCTCAGTCATTTTTGGAGCCACCAGGAAGCGAATAAACTCCCAGTGTGCACCTATTTCTAGGCGTAAAAGTTCGATTGATTGTGTGACAAGAGTCCCCCCCATCAGGGAGCCATCGGCTTGCTCAAACCTCACCGTTTTGGAAAGCTGTTTTGCCCGTATGCCCATTTTCATGGCAAACGGCAGACTAATAATGCAGCGGATGCATCCCGAATCAATTAGTATGTTCAAGTCTATTTGTGCCCCAGACTTAGGGATTATAAGTTTGGCGGCCAGTGAAAAAGGCGGGATTTGTCGACTCACCATCGGGTCGTTCTCTCCTTCATCGTCGCTGTCAAAGGAGGGTAGAGCAGGGGCGGGTCCACCCAGAGCATCGGTGTTCTCCTGCATGGGGGGTATAATCTGGGCAATAGGTTCCTGCATGAGCCGGTTGGATTTTTCCCTCGTTAGCCGCTGAGCAGTTTTCTTTCTCATTGCTGGTCTAGTCTCCGCACTTGTGGTGCCCTCAGTTGCTGTTGGCCCCATCCTGACGGCTGATCCAATGGCTGCTGGGCTCTCTGCTGTTGACGTAGTGCCCTCAGTTGCTGTTGGCCCCATCCTGCCTGCTGATCCAACGGCTGCTGGGCTCTCTGCAGTTGATGTAGTGCCCCTAGTTGCTGTTGGCCCCATCCTGGCTGCAGATTTATGCCCAGGGGTTGCACTTTTGGGGGCTGTGGCCAATCTCCTTGCTGTGGCTGTTCTCTCACCAGATGCTGATCTCCTGGCTTCTGTATCACCCCAAGCCACTGCAAGGCCTCTATTAGCTATGGTATGCTCAGCTGCTGCTAATCATCTACCTGTGGGGGGTGCCAATCTGCCCATTGCTGTGGTGGCCTCAGTCTGGGACTCCCTCTGTCTTCAGGACTGCAGTTCCTGGCTGGGGGAACCAGGATCTGATCTACGAAGGAGGGGTTGTAGGCTTCTCTCTGCAGGAATCGATTTCTGCTTTTCACATCTGGGGTTTGAAATCTTTCCAGTGACTCACCCAAAGCTTTGTTATCTTTCGATTCTGCTTTTGAAGTCTTCACTCCCAGCTGGGAGATCTGCCATAGTTCTTTCTCCCCCGGTTGGCTGGCTGCCGCTCCAGTCCCTGGGGAAGCTACTGCCGCTGAGGGGCTGGCCTCAAGCCATCTCTCCCCTTTTATAATGAGATCTTCCCCGAATCTTTATCAGTCTACCCTTTAGTTTAGGAATAATGATTGGAGTTCGGGACCCCTTAATTGGTTTGAAAAATTTGTAGATTCTGGCATGCTGTCATGGTTCCGACTAATGAAACACTTCAAAGAACTTTCAGGCATGTTTATCCTAAAGACTTTATTACCAGTGTTGCAAATTGACGGCACATCATGGAGGTTTATGCCAGAATCTGAATTCATCTTGCTGGCATCTAACTTTTCTTGCTAAACCCCTCCCTTATCTTGCAATCACAAGTCACATCTTCCAATTAGCCCAGAGAGCAGAGATTCACTTCCGTTCCTTTTCTCTGGGTTTTGTTGTTTCCCCCCCCCTTTCCTCTGTCATCTGAATTAACTCTAAAAATACCAGACTGCATATTTTGTCAAAGCAAGAATATACAATATTTGCAGCATTGACATCTGCACCTGTGGGAATAACGCTAGAAAAATAATAATGATGACCATTTCTGAACTTCAGAAATCTGGATGATTGTTAGATGGCAGTAGAATGATCTGCTTAATTCTTTGTTGCCATTTCATGGTCATGCATGATGTTTTCCAATTGAAAATGCACTTTTGTCTTTACAAAAGTTATTCATATTTAGCCATTCTAACTCTGTAATTAAACTAATAGATAATATGTAGGCATAATAATAGATACAGAACTCAAAAGAGTTAGTAAAACTATCTTTACATGTTTACTTGGAACAAAATAAATCACAGGGAAAAATAACATGAAATAATAGTTTTGCTTCTTGCTTATTTAATGCCAAAAACAATAGTCATGTTCTTCAGAGAGAAAGATGAATTGGAAGCACAGGCCAGGATTTGCTCTTGCTGAAATTTTCAGATATTCATGGAAGCCTAAAAAGAAAATAGCTGTTTGAAAGAGATGATGTTCTTGCGAGTACTCTAAAACAGAGGTCACCAACCTTTTCATACTGGTGATCTGGAGGGAAAGGGAGCACCTGGGAAATTTGTGCATGCATGCGCATGTTCCAACAGGGCCGCATGCACCCCCACAGCGCTAGCGGCCCTGTTTGTGTAGGCGTGCAGGAGTTAGCTGCTGCTGCTAGCCCCACATGCATGCACAAATGGGCCACACAACCTGCACAGTGATAGTGGCCCCGTTCACGCTTGTGCACAGGCGCTAGCCACCACTGCTAGCACCTCACGCAGCCGCAAACAGCCCGTGAAACTCGTGTGTACACTAGCAGCCCTGTTTGCGCAGGCACAAGCCGCCGCTGCTAGCCCAGAACGCATGCGCAAACAAGTCCACAGATGCTAGCACAAGTGGAGCTGAGTGTGCACACACATGTACGTGCACTGGGCAGCCTGTCTTGCGGCCTAGTGGCCAGTAGGCTATGGCCCGATAGTGGACTGTGGCCCATAGGTTGGGGACCCCGTGCTGTAAAACACAATTTTGAATAATTTTAATGCAAGTACAACCTTACTAACAACTATCTTAGTAAAAATTCATCTATTATGTTTTTTCAGATCTCTGAAGTAGCTTCATCTTTTTTTAAATTATTCACTTTTATAATGACTTCCTAATGTCACCAGTGATTTAAACTTTTTATTTCCTAAGATTTCTCTTTATTTTCTGTCTACTCTTCCAGTAATGTATCAAGTCTCCTAGTCTCTTCCACTGCTGATACTCCCCTTCAAATTGTTCACATTTGATTATTAACATATAACTAGCCATTTCATCGACATTTTTATCTACTAAGATTCCAATATTAATTCAGTCTTTGATTTCTGGAATATTTTCCTTTTGGGTGAAACCATTAATAGAATTTTCATCTGCTGAATTTGCATTTAGCAGCATGTATAAAACGTTGGCCCATTCTTCTCATATTATTTCTCACTCAGATAATGCACTAAATATTTGTTATGGAATAATTATTCCAAGGTAATGAATAAAGGAGGCTAACTAATAATGAAAAAAGTAATTACCTATTATACTGTAGGATCTACCCTACAAGATGGATAACAGTTTAAAACATTACAGTATTTATGGATTGAAAGACAAGCATAACACTTTGGGTCTAGTTTATTGTTTATATATATGTATATGCTACTGCCTTATGTAGCAAACATTACATTGGTGCATGTATACAGTATATTATCTAAGGACATAGACATTAAAGATCTTACTTGTCATTTCAAAAATGCTGAATTGTGATTTGAAGACCTCTTGATTTAAACACTAAATTTATGGTAATTGTTTTCTTGAATGTGATTTTCTTGCCTAGAAATAATGGGGCAGGGGGCTTCATTTGTTACAGTTTATTTATATGCATTGAATCATAGTTGTTAAATAAATTTGTGTATCATAAACAACTTATCGGTAATACAGATATTCAACTATTACCTATAAATGCAACCTAGAAACTATCTCTATAATTTAGGAAGAAATGCAGTAAAATGTGTTCTGATAATATTTTTAAAGAGCAATGAGTTAATACAAGAAAAAAAATTGTACCCCAGTTTGGATTTCATCTCCCTGTTCTAATAAGCAAGCTGCTATTAAATACAAGGTAGCATTAAACCAGAAAAAATATATTCTGTATGATAATTCTTAAAGGAGTTGTTTTCAGCTTTCAATCAATATAGAGCTGGAAGGGACTTTGGAGGTCTTCTAGTCCAATTCCCTGCTCAAGCAGGAGACCCTATATCATTTCAGACAGATGGCTGTCCAGTCTTTTCTTAAAAATCTCCAGTGATGAAGCACCTACAACTTCCGAAGGCAAGCTGTTCCATAGGTTAATTGTCCTCACTGTTAGTAAGTTTCTTCTTAATTTGAAGTTGCTTTTCTCCTTGATTAGTTTCCATCCATTGTTTCTTGTCTTACCTTCTGGTGCTTTGGAAAATAAGTTGACCCCTTCTTTATAGCAGCCCCTCTAATACTGGAATACTGCTGTCATGTCATCCCTAGTCTTTCTTTTCTCTAGACTGGCCATACCCGATTCTTGCAACCATTCTTCATATGTTTTTGTATCCAGGACCTAAATCATCCTAGTTGCTCTTCTTTGCACTTTTTCCAAAGTTTTAACATCTTTTTTGTAATGTGGTGACCAAAACTGAATGCAGTATTCAGGTATGGTCTTACTAAGGATTTATAAAGCAGTACTAATACTTCACATGATTTTGATTCTATGCCTCTGTATTAGCTTTTTTGGCTACAGGTATTGATGTTGGGCTGATTGGTCTGTTTCCTCAGTCTATTTTTTTTCCTTTTTTTTGAAGATAGAATACATGAAAGAATGTTGTCTTTCTGGTTTATGCATTATATGTTTAAAACCCTGGTGTAAACTGTATCAGGCCTTGATGGTTATTATAGTCTTTGATGGCTTGTTCCTTATGGTATAACTATTAATCAAACGTATTGAATGTAGGTACTGTTGTACATTCGGAACAAATCTTGTGAAATTACTTTAGCTCATGCCAATTATATGTTTATTTTCTTTGCAGGAAATACAAACTTAGAACATATATGTGCTAAAGCCTACCAACCATTACAGATTTGACTTCTGCAAATATTTTGGTCTTCTCTGGCCATGTTGTACAATTCATGTTCCATGAGGAATTTGTCTTCATGAAGATTCCTAATATTGGTAATGTGATGAATAAATTTGAGATCCTTGGGGTTGTAGGTGAAGGTAAGTATATATTCATGAATAAATTTAATTGGGGTTTGAGAAGAGATATGAGCATAACTAGAAAGAAGGAGGTGAGACATTGATTACAGAATGCAGTTTTTGTTTTGCCAGTGGCTAGAAACATACCATTTTTCTAATCACTGATCATGGCATGATAGAATTATTGATGCATGAAGTGTACACTCAATTTTTCTGCTGTTTGACCAAATTCATTCTTGATATATAACCAAAATGGAAAATCTAAATGACTGATATTATAGTAGGAGAAAATAAAATGAATAGAATAGCAATTTTTCTATCATAAAGGCTTTAATTCTTTATGTTACAGTTTTCTAATCTTATGAGAGCTTTATTCTTCCTTTGAAGCCTGGGAAAGAAGGGGCACACCCTTTTATATGTGAGATATTCAAAATCAAAAAGAGATCTTGATTGCTTGTCCAACTGAGCTTGGAGCTGTATTATAACGCTGAGTTTCAAAACTCTCACAGAAGATTTTGTGGTCTCCATGCCTCTGCAAATACACATTTTTTAAAAAGTAATGTTGGTTCTTAATACAAATACTGTTTTTGATGAGTCATGACTATATATGTGTGGATCACTAAGTGGTAGATATACTGTTGAAATTTTTTAATTCTATTACATTTATCTTACCACTTAGGATATCTTGCTATTTATCCCTGAGTATATTTAGAAATGTTTTAGTGTAAAAATTACCATTGGGCTGTTTAGTTTTCTAATGATTAAAGGATTCTTGCTCACTAATACTCCTTAAAATGGAACTTCTGGAATTCAGTATCAGCTGCTTTATGCTACAATCATTCAGAATTGGTGTTGTAAATCAGTGTTTCTCAACCTTGACAATTTGGCTATGGAATTCTGGGAGTTGAAGTCCACATGCCTTAAAATTGTAAAGGTTGAGAAACACTGTGTAAATTAAGGAGAAACTTCCTGACAGTGAGGACAATTAACCAGTGGAACAGCTTGCCTCCAGAAATCTTGGAAATTTTTAAGAAGAGGCAAGAGCAGGGGTGTCAAACTCGCAACGTCACGTGACGTATCGCAACATATCGTGACTTTTTTGACATTGCTGGCAATGGGGTGGGTGCAGTTTTGCTATGATGCATCCGGCCCATGGACTGGCAGTTTGACACCCCTGGGCTAGACAGTCACTTTCTGAGATGGTATAAGTTCTCCTGCTTAAGCGGGGGGCTCTATTCTATTATCATTACTAACTGTAGACTCAGTATAATAATAATAAAATTGACAAAAGTGAAGGGGGTCTGGATACTTTCTGAATGCACTATATACCCAATATATATGCCGTTTTAATAACATTTATTTTATACTAAAATATACAAACACATACACATTCAGTTAACTTACGTTTAATCAAATATAATGAGGGAAGAATGCCAACCTTCTTAAAACCTATTAGCCAATTTTCACTTGAGCCTAAGAATAAAATATTGCAATACTTAGCCCAAATAATAACCTCTGCAATTAGTATTATTGTTATACACATAGCAACATGAAATCATAAATGCCAGTTCTTTAGATGGTGTGGCCTTTCTATCATTACATTCTTCCCAAGAGCGTAGGATGTAATAATATATCACTATAGTATATTTGGGGATCCAAACACTGTGGCCTTTTGTAATTGGCAGATGGAAATTTTATTAATGCACAGATTTTCTAATTGTCATCCAAGATTTTCACCAACTGTGCCAATAAACACTGGGATCAATTTATGCCATAATCTTTTAACTTCAATTTTCAGATCTTGATATAGTGATCTTCTCCAATGCTTTGTCTTCTACTCTATTATCCCCTGATATTAATCACATCGATTATCTACACAGTCTTTTCATCCAAGTTAAATCTGAGCTACGACTTTTATCAGTTTTTATTCAGAAATCCCACAATATTTCAATTTGCTCATTTTTTACTACTTTTTCAACTATATGTTCGCACCAACTTTTCATCAATGGCATATGGTATTTTTATAGGTGTTTCAGTGAATCCTTTTGAGAACTTATTTGAATCATTTGATGATTGTTTAGTTCTGGCTTTGATTGCATTAATTTGAATAGTTTGCTCTTGAACAGCCAAAATCAAACCTTTCACTTTCTTGCTCCAAGAAAGTGCCCTTGCTCCTGCTCCAAGGGCTCTTATTACTATTGGTACAAACATTGATTTCTTCCTCCACAATCACTCAATTTGCAGATCTTGGTATTTCATTATTTTTTCTAGTTGTTTCTATTCAATTTGTGCATCATCTGGTATTGCAATATCAATGAACCAGATTTTTTTCTTTTCTATAATAGTGATTTCAGGCGTGTTGTTGGCCATGTGTCTGTCTATTTGGATTCAAAAGTCCCAAAGGATCTTGACCTGTTCATTTGCAAGAACTTTGTCAATTTGATGTTTCCAATAATTTTTGCTGCTATTATTATTCTTAAAGCTTCCTCCTTTCATTATGTATTCAAGATGGACAGTGAATAATATTTATATGTTACTTATATGTAAGAGTGTAGGTCTATACATATGTTGCATATAGTATGTTTTAAATGTGTTATATATGTGTACACTTTGAAAGCAAGCAACTAAATTTCATTTTTAATGTGTGCCATTGTGCCCACAGGAAAAAATGATAATAAAGGTTATCTATCTGTTGTTGTGGTGGTGGTGGTTGTTGAAATTATCATTATTATTTGATCTTGCATTTTTAAATATATAAATAATACTTTCTACAATGCATATATGAATGTTGAAATTTGATTTTCTTTTGGGGGGGGCTTTAGGAGCCTATGGTGTTGTGCTTAAGTGTAGACACAAGGTAAGTAAAACAATCTATGTTGTGCTTTATTATCTGTGTTTTGGTTTTCTCAGACCGTGGTTTGGTTCCATATGCCTGCCCTGGCTTGTAATGAGAATCTGTTTCTTCCCTTTCCTTACCTATAGTTTGGTCCTTCATTTAAAATGCTTATCCATGGTTTTTACATAGTTTCTTGTTGTAATGGATTACAGTTTAATTCAGATTGGCAAATTATTGTTTGCTGCAGAAAAAGAGAAATTTGCTCAATTGTAAAGAAAAGAGAAGCTAATTTTCATTGCGGAAACTATCATTTTGCCTTAATCTCAGTGAATCAATTCTGCTATAGAGAATTACAGCAAAAGTGTTATATTTAAATGATGCTTTTTTCTGTTAAACTAATTATTTTTAAACCCAAGATGCTTTTGAGAGTTTTGATTCAAAAACCTCGATTTCTACTTTAAAACTATGGCTAAATTAGTATTCTAGATTCTAGGCTTTGTGAATAATGTGCAGTGTTCTTTTTTTTTTTAAATATAAAGATATTAATCAAACTATAGGAAAGTATAACAGGTTTTATTGTTTAGATGAAATATATTGTCTGAATTACACAGAATGTATTAAAATTATAGTTAGTTGCTCAAAGATCAAACTGAAGATTAGCTGCTGCTTGAGAGGGAGGAGGCTGTTTGCCTGGCAATTTACTCTTTCTGTAATGCCTGTCTTTCCCTATCATGTTATTCTTCCCATCACTTCATCTTATTACCCATTTTTTTATGTACACAATACAGTTATCTCCCACTCTTAACTTATCTCATCCTGTTACTTTCCATATTTTTTTGTATCTGCTGAATGGAGTTTCTGCATGTGTATGTGTATACTTATATTTGTGGTGCAAGAGTGATTTATGTGTAAAAGAAAGATCAGCTGATACATGCAGATAATAGTATTTATTAAAGTTGTATGCCAGTCAATTTCAGTGACTCTGAGCAGCTCACAACAATCTAAAAAATTACAATAAAACAACAACAAAAGATAAAAAATAAAAATAAAAGACAACAAGCACAAAAAACTGAAGGGACTCAGTCTCCCTCACCAAAGACCTGGGTCAGGATGAAGCAAGTAAATAAGTGGATCCTAGGTCAAAGAACTTAATTTTAGTTAGCAATTATTAATTGGGTTAATGTATTTTTTTATCCTAGCCCTCTTCAGTATTTCTTTTTTCTTCTTCTCATTTCTTCTCTTTTCCTTGAGGTGTTGCTTCTGACAGGCATATATCAAAAAATACATATGGATACAGTAATCAGGAATGATGATGATGATGGAAGAGACCTTGGAGGTCATCTAGCCCAACCCGCTGCTCAGGCAGGAAACCCTATACCATTTCAGACAAATGACTGTCCAGTCTCTTCTTAAAAACTTCCAGTTCTGGAACATTCACAACTTCTGGAGGCAGGTTGTCCCACTGATTAATTGTTCTAACTGTCAGGAAATTTCTCCTTAGTTCTAGGTTGCTTCTCTCTTTGGTTAGTTTTCATCCCTTGCTTCTTGTCTTGCCTTCAGGTGCTTTGGAGAATAGCTTGAATCCCTCTTCCTTGTGGCAACCCCTAAGATATTGGAACACTGTTGTCATGTCACTCCTCGTCCTTCTCTTCATTAAACCAGATATACCTAATGCCAGCACCTGTTCCTTATATGTTTTAGCCTCCAGTCCCCTAATCAGCGTTATTGCTCTTCTCTGTACTCTTTCTAGAGTCTCGACATCTTTTTTACATCATGGTGACCAAAACTGGATGCAGTATTCCAAGTGTGGCCTTACCAAGGCATTGTAAAGTGGTATTAACACTTCACGTGATCTTGATTCTATCCCTCTGTTAATTCAGCCTAGCACTGTGTTGGCTTTTTGGGTAGCTGCAGAACACTGCTGGCTCATATTTAAGTGATTGTCCACTAGGACTCTGAGATCCCTCTCACAGTTACTACTATTAAGCAAGGTACCACCTATACTATACTTGCGCATTTGGTTTTTCTTGCCTAAATGTAAAACCTTACATTTTTCACCATTGAATTTCATTTTGTTAGATAGCGCCAAATGTTCAACTCTGTCAAGATCCTTCTCTATCTTAAGCCTATCTTCTGGAGTGTTGGCTATTCCTGCCAGCTTGGTATTGTCTGCAAATCTGATGAGTTCCCCATCTATCCATTCATCCAAATCATTGATGAAGATGTTGAAGAGCACTGGGCCCAGAACAGAGCCCTGGGGCACTTCATTACACACTTCCCTCCATGTAGATCAGTGCTTCTCAACGTTTGTGTGACGGCGACCCCCGTCACACAAACGTTCTGCGCATGCGCCGGGCTGCGCGCATGGGGGCGGGGGCCCCACGCGCAGCGCGCATGTGCGCTGCCCCCATGCGCGACATGCATGTGCGGCGGTGCCCCCATGCGCAGCGCGCATGCGCGGGGCTGCCCCATGCATGGCATGCAAGCGCGGTGCCGCCCCATGCGCGGCGCGCGTGCACAGCACCACAAAAAATGGCGGATCGCCGCCTTTGGCGACCCCCGAAAAATGGGCGATCGACCCCAAATGGGGTCGCGACCCATAGGTTGAGAACCGCTGATGTAGGTGCAGTTCTATTGAGGACCACACACTGAGTACGGCCAGTCAGCCAGCTACAAATCCATCTGGTGGTGATGCTGTCTAACCCACGTTTTTCTATCATATCAAGTAATAGGTTGTGGTCTACTTTATCAAATGCCTTACTGAAGTCCAAGTAAATTATATCCACAGCATTCCTCTGGTCCACTAATTTTGTCACTTGGTCAAAGAATGGAATAAGATTTGTCTGGCATGATATATTTTTGACCAACCCATGTTGGTTTTTGTTTGTTTACCTCTAGATGTTCGCTGATTCGTTGCTTGATTATCTTTTCCAGAATCTTCCCAAGTATTCAGGCTGATAGGTCTGTAGTTTCCTGGGTCCATTTTTTTTTTCCTTTTTTGAAGATGGGAACTACATCAATTCTTTCCAGACCTCTGGTAGTTCCCCAGTGCTCCAGATCTTTGAAAGATATAGTTCAGTGGTTCTGAGATCACATCTGCCAGTTCCTTAAGAACCTTGGGCTATAGTCCATCTAGTCCTGGTGATTTGAACTCATCTAGGGTGGACAAGTGCTCACTTACCATTTTCTTAACTTGTGTTTCTAATCTATTTTTATGATACTATTTTTGATAGATTGGACTGTTTTTTCCCTTTGTGTAAAGACGGATGCAAAAAACGAGTTCAGTAGTTCTGCTTTCTCCCTGTTTGTCACCTTCTTGCCACTTCCCCACACTAATGGAACAATCATTTCCTTAACTTTTTTCTTGTTTTTTACATGTTGAAAGAAGCTTTTTTTGTTATTTTTTACTTTTGTGTGCAAGCCTTAATTCATTTTGAGCCTTAGCCTTCTTCACTTCATCTTTGCAGGCTCGGGATATTCTGCCTTAGTTATGTGCCCCTCTTTCCACTTTTTATATTTGTCATTTTTGTCTTTCCATTTATCAGAGAGTTCTTTATGCAGCCATGCTGGTTTCTTTGGAGAGCTGTTATTTTTTTTCTTCATTGGTATTGTGTTAGACTGGGCTTTTGTAATCTCACTTTTCAAAATTTCCCAAGCTTCTTGAGTTGTTTTCCCCTTGAGGATTCTAATCCTTGGAATCCTTCCCAAGCTCTCTCTAAGTTTATTGAAATTACCTCTCATAAAGTCCAAGACTCAGTTTGACTATGTTCTATTGCTTATGCTTGCATAATGTTGAATTCCAATATAGTATGATCACTCCCCCCCCCCATATATAAGTAGAACACTGACACAGACATCCATTAAACACTGCTGAAGATGTTACCTAGCCTGGTAATGAAACGTTCGGAAACCAACCTCAAACTCGGAGAACGAACCTTCACCCACATATACATGTATTATCCCTCCAGTTGAACACTGATAAATATATTACAACAATGTTAGTTTCCTTCCTTGTGAAACAGACCTGAAGTTTATAAACTTCTATATCTATTTGCAACTTATTTGTTCTATCATTTATATAGTATTTATAAAAGCAAAGTAGTTTACAGTAAAGCAATAGCAGAATTAAACTTCAAAATCCTCTGTTAACAATCTATTATTCCTGACCAGAAAATTAATTGAAAAATGAGTGAATTTTAGATGGCTGATTCCGGAAGAGATTTTAATGAATTGGAACATGAAAAGATACAGACTGGACTCTGTACTCAAGGCAATGGAGTTCTATGAGAGTTACAGAGCTTTTTTGGAAGGGGACAGCCTGGAATTTCGTACAGAGAGAGAAGCAAAAAAACAGGAAGAGATAGCAACAGAAGGAGCAGCCAAACCAAGGGAAGAAGAAGAAACAGAAAATACAAACATAGAAAAGGGGGCAAAAGCAAGAGAACAGAGACAAATAAGAACAACTAGGAGAATAAAACCTAAATATACCGTATATGCCGGCGTATAAGATGACTTCCGGAAGCGCTAAACTCGGCGCCAAAGACGGGGGTTGTCTTATACGCCGAGTTGTCTTATACGCCGGAAATACTGGTAGTTTCCGGAGTATAAGACGACGTTCTAGAAGGCGACTCGGCGATAAAGACGGGGGTCATCTTATACGCCGGGTCGCCTAGTATGCCAGCATATACGGTAACTGAAAGAGATGGAGAAGGAAAATGGAATTCTCTCAATGAATATAAATAGATTGAACTCCCCTGCAAATAAATAAATAAATAAAAATTACACACCTGCAAAAATTAAAAATGGATATAATTGTCTCCAAGAAACACATATTAAGAGAAAACACTATAAACTGTTGGAACAACCAAAAATCAGAAACTCCACACTAGCACAACAAAAGAGAAAATGAATAGCTTTATATATTAAAGAGACAATGAACTCCAGACAAATCTATGCAGATGAAGAGGGAAGAATATTAATAGTGGAAATAATGATAAATCAAAAACTGATGGTAGCAATATATGCACCTAATAACAAATAAGAAGAATTCTATCAAAAATTACATTAAAAATAGTGGAATTAGAATATCAAAATATTTGTTTAATGGGAAACTTTAATGCAATTGTAGACGGGAAGCTGGATTATAGAAGTAGTAAAATAGGGAAAAAAGGAAGGAATATACTACCTAAGACTTTCTTTAAAATGGCAGAAGAAATTTGTATACAGGATATATGGAGAGAAAAGAACCCCCTAAAATTACAATATACATTTTACTCAAATGGGCACAAATCATGGTCCAGAATTGATATGATATGGATATCCCCTGAATTAAGCATGATTATACAAGAGATCGAGATAGAAACAAATATATGGGCAGACCATAATCTGATAAAGATGACTTGGAGAGGAACTAAGAAAAAACTAAGATGGTCTGAATCAATCTTTACTGAAAGAGAAAGAATTTGTACAAATAGCAACAAAGGAAATGGAATTTTTCTTTAAAATAAACAAAAAAGAAGAGACATCGCTTCAAAATGTGAGGGATACAGCTAAAGCATACTTTAGAGGTTTGGCTATAACTTATATGGTGAAAAAGAATAAAGGAAAAAAAAGCAACAACAAACGAAGTTAAAGGAGGAATTTATAAAGTTGGAATCAGAACTACAAAGAGATCCACAAAAGAAAACTCTTAAAAAGCAAATGGAAATAATAAAACATAAACTAAACTTAGCAGAGGCTGAAAAAATGGTCCAACAAATTAAAAGGGCAAAACAAAACTTTGTTGAAAATGCTAGTAAACCGGGTAGGTGGTTAGCATACTAATTAAAAAAACAGAGAAAAAATTGATAAATAAATTGCAAGATTCAAAAGGTGATTTACAATTTCAAAACGACATAATTAAAAAAATAATCAAAGAATTTTATGAGACACTTTATGACACAGAAGAAACTTCTCAAGAAAAAATAAAGCAATACATAAAAAAGCTGATTTACCAAAAATTTCAGAGAACATCCAAAACATGCTAAATGGAAAAATATCAGTGATGGAGGGAATAGAGGCTATAAAAAGGCAAAAAAATGATAAGACCCCGGGTCCAGATGGGCTACCTGCAGAATTTTATAAATGCCTACAAAATATATTAAGCCCACTAATGAAAGAACTGTGTACTTTTAGAAGCTAAAATACCAAATACTTGGATAGAAGCCAACATTACTTTAATACCCAAAGAAGATTCACACTTGACATAGATAAAGAATTATATACCAATATCTCTATTAAATGTGGACTATAAAATTTTTGCTTCAATAATAGCAGAAAGATTAAAGAGATTTTTGATTGAATTTATACATATAGACCAAAATGGATTTTTACGTAAGAGACAAATAAAAAATAATTTAAGAATGATTTTAAATACTTTGGAATACTATGAAATCCACCCAGGGAAGCAGATGGCGCTAATATTTCTAGATGCACAGAAGGCTTTTGATAATGTAAATTGGCAATTTATGATTCAACAACTAAACGAAATGGACTTTGGAGAAAACTTATAAATATAATTAAAACAATTTATCACAGACAAATAGCTAAAGTAATCGTAAATGGAGATTTTACAGAAAATTTTAATATTAAAAAGGCACAAGACAAAGATGTCCCATTATCTCCATTATTATTCATATTAACACTGGAAGTATTGAATAGAAATACTAGGCAAAACTCAGAAATTAAAGGAATGGAGATAAAAGTTGAAAAATATAAACTACAAGCATTTGCAGATGACTTGGTTTTTTATTAGAAGAGCCGCTTGAGACAAGCCTCAAACTTTTGAAAAAGATAGAAGAATTTGGGGAATTTGGCAGGACTGAAAATAAATAGAGAAAAGACCAAAGTGATAACTAAAAACCTTATAGGTAAACAAAAAAATCAGTTGTCAGAAAAAACAGATCTTCAAATAATTAAGAAAGTTAAATACTTGGGGATATACTTAACAGCAAAATGTGCAACAATAAAAGAAGACAATTACATAAAATTATTAAAACAAATAAAACTAGACTTGGAAAAATGGAAAAATCTACAACTTTCAATGCTAGGGAGAATAGCAATAGTGAAGATGAATATTTTACCGAAATTACTCTTTTTATTTCAAACAATACCTATAAAACTGGGGGAAAAATTCTTTGATGAATTTAATACATAGATCTTGAAATTTATTTGGCAAGGTAAAAAAGACAGAATTAGATTGAAAATGTTACAAGAAGTGAAAGAAAATGGAGGATTTGGGCTGCCAGATTAGGCTTTATATTATCAAGCATCTGTACCCAGTGGTTCTCAACCTGTGGGTTGGGACCCCATTTGGGGTTGAACGACCATTTCACGGAGGTCGCCAAACAACGCAGTCCGCCATTTTTCCCCCTTTTCCTTAGTTGTGCTACTCCCTTTTATTCTATTGGCTTTTGAAAGCCAATAGAATAGACTCTCTTGAATAGAGTCTAATTCTATTGGCTTTCAAAAGCCAATAGGAATTGTCCAGGCTGTCTCTGCCCTGCTGAACCCGCCAAAAGTCCCATTCTGCAAACGGTGCTGCACCAGTTGAGTAGTCCTCGACTTACGACCGGTTGAGTAGTCCTCAACTTACGACCAGTTGGGGGGTCGCGGCATTAAAAAGGTTGAGAACCACTGATCTGTACTAACATAGTTAAAAGAACGGATAACTCTTAGACATAAAAGATTACTATACCTAGAGGGGCATGACCTACAACTCGGATGGCATGCCTTCCTATGGTATGGGAAGAATAAAATACATAAATACTTTCAAAACCACTATATAAGAAACTCACTTCTTCTACAATGGCAAAAGATAAAAGCGAAAATTTACTTGAAAATACCTGGAAGGCTTTCAAAAATGGAAGCGTTTGTCCACCCAAAGTTAATTAGCTATGAGAAAATTGTGACTTATAAAGACATTATGAATATTGAAGAGAAACTAAAATCTAGACAAGAATTGGAAGAACAGGGCATTGATTTATCATGGTGGCCACACCTGCTAATTCAAACAAGATATGAAAAAGATGCTAAAACATCTGGATTTTATAAACAACAAACAGAATTTGACCAGATACTATTGACATCAGATGAAAAATTTAATAAGAAACTGTATAAATATATGTTAGGTTTAAAGATGGAAGAAGAACAAGTTGAAACAATGATAATATGGGCAAAAAACTTTGGGCACAACATAGCGTTAGAAAACTGGCAAGGTCTTTGGGAAAGAAACTCTAAAATAACAAAGGCGGTGGCTTACAAAGAAAACCTATATAAAATGTTTTACAGATGGCACTTAACACCTATGAGGTTAGCAAAAATATTCAAAAATATGTCTAGCGATTGTTGGAAATGTAGACAAAAATCAGGCACATACTATCATCTTTGGTGGACATGCCCTAAAGCCAAAAGATTTTGGTCAAGAATACATATATGGTTAAAGAAAATGATAAAAAAGTGTAGATTTTAAGACAGAATTATTTTTGTTAGGCATAATTGTAGGAAATTATGAGAAAGAATGTGTATATTTAATGTTACATGTACTAACTGCAGCAAGAATTGTATTTGCTCAACATTGGAAAGATGAAGAATTACCAATGGGGGAAGAAATAATTAAGAAAAATTTGGATGTGCAGAAATGTACAGACTTACACTGAAAATGAAAGAGAAAGAAGATTCAGAATACTTTAGAATGTGGGATACATTTTATCAATGGCTAGCCCACAGGTCGGCAACTTGCGGCTCCGGAGCCGCATGCGGCTCTTTGAGCCTTCCCCTGTGGCTCCCAGCCTCCTCTGCCTTTGCAGAGAGAGACAGAGACAGAGAGAGGCAATTGCATTTCTCTGCTTCTCTCTCTCTCTCTCTCTCTCTCTCTCTCTCTCTCTCTCTGTGTGTGTTGTGTGTGTGTGTGTGTGTGTGTGTGTGTAAAAGAGAGTGCACTCACAGTGTTCTCCGAGGAGCTGAAAAGCTTTCTGGGCGGAGCTCCTCCCTTTGCTGCGTCTCTGAAGGAAGCAGGAAGCAGGAAGGGCAGGAGAAAACTAGCTAGCCCAGCTAGGCTGACTCAGGAATTCTGGGAGTTGAAGTCCATGAGTCATAAAAGAGACGAGGTTGCTTACCCCGGAGGTTATTGGACAACAGCTTGAAGCTTGCCAGGTGAGCAGCAGATAGGAAGGGGGGGGGGAGAAAGAGAGAGAGAGGGAGAGAGAGAGAGGGAGAGAGAGAGTGGGGGAAGAGGAGTGGCAGACCAAGGGCAGATAGAGAGGGAGGGAGAGAGAGACCCTTTTGACATCTAAAATGAAGATAACACTGCATATATCCTTTTTTTACCTGTGTGTGTATGTAATTTTATTCTCTTAAAGCATTCTCTTGGTGATCATTGTTTTAATAGTATGGATATTCCCAAGAGTCATATTTTTACTTTTATTTTTAATGTGTGTATGTGTGTGTGTGTGTGTGTGTGTGTGTGTGTGTATATACACACACACACACATATACACATACACATACACACACACACATACACACACCTATAATAAAGGTAAAAAAGGATATATGCAGTGTTATCTTCATTTTAGATATCAAAAGGGTTTTGCGGCTCCCAGTGTTTTGTTTTTGGTGGGAAACGGGTCCAAGTGGCTCTTTGAGTGTTTTGGGTTGCCTACCCCTGGGCTAGCCGCTAGAAAAATGAGGTAGAGAGAAAGGGGTTTAACATGTATTAGTAAGCTAAATATTGGAACCCAGACAACATGTTGCTGATAAAATATTAAGGATTTGTGATTATAAAAAATTAATAAAATATTGTTAAAAAAAACAATAAACTTGTTTATTGTTTCTACAATAAACTTGTAGAAAGTCTACTACAGCTTTGTAACTATCACAAACTACCACAGCTGTTATCTCTGATCCATCCAGGATCAAATATCTTCGTTTGCTTCTTAATAATAAAGCTTTTCCTTAAACTTTTGATTAGGGAGTTTCCCAACAATTGCATCTTATTCCCTAAAGTCATAAAACTCTGCTGTGAGTATCTCCACAGCTTCTGTTGTTCAAAACATTTCTCTGTAAACAAAAATATAACATCTCTTGTCAATTGTTGTCTGGTTAAATATAAAAATCCATTCTCCAAATTGGATCCATTCTCCGCACAAATTTAGTTGAAGTTGTTTTCCAATTGGATATAATATGTCCATTCCCCAATTTCCATCAGTTTTCTTAGGAAAATCCGATTTATCACTCATCAATTCTGTCAACTCCGATTCTGTAAAGCATATATCCCTTTTAGCCTTCTCAAATACATTCATCATTTTCAAAGCAAGCTCCTGATATAAGTCTAGTTTGGCTGCAGTTGCTTATATCTGGATATCTTCTTTAGGTTTATTTAAACTCATTGTTATATTATCAAACTTACCAAAGTCTTCAATTTGAACTTGTAGATTAAAAAACATTTCCCCCCCCACCAAGTTTTCCCCAAAAGCTTTACCTTTAAATTGGTACATTGTTTACCCTCCTGTAGATTAGCAAACAAAAATAAACAGTTCTTCAAGGACAGGGAAATTAAATGTAATTAATAGGATAATTGCAGAGAACATTAAAATGATATTTATCACAGTAAAAATAGGTAAAGAAAAAAGGGGGAAAATTTGATCTAAAAATAAGACCAAAGCTTTTTGAGAGTGATAAAATACAGAGTCTCTGTAGGGAAAACCCAGTATAAATGTAAATCCAGTCACTTTCACTATCTAGAAAATTGCCATGATTTCCATACAGACCAGCAAAGTGAAACAAAGAAAGAATAGAGAAAAATTCATATTAAAATCTGGCAAGGGGTTAAAATAAATTAGCATTCAACCAGTCCATTAACTTTAAGAATAAAAAAGAAAGTACAAAAGAAACTTCAAAAAGTGCAATTAAAACAAAGGTGGTCAGCTGATAGGAAAAGATGAATACCTGACTTTCCGGCCTCTCCTACTGGAAACTGCAGTCTTCAAGATCCATCTTCTCAGGTGGGTCCACAGTCATCCAAAAGTCATCTTGGATCATTCCTAGGTGCCCCCATTCAAATATGGGGAGCAACGACACTTAAGAGCAAGCTTCGGCAGAAGAATCAGCTGATCATCACAGGAGAAAGAGATCGCCCTGCCATTCAGCATGCCATCTTGAGGGGATAAATAGTATTGTATTACTGTATCTATTTTACAAAACATTCATAAATGTAATTCTGGTTTCAGGCCCAAGAAAGCAATATTTGCTTTGAACAATAGGTAAATGAAAACAAAAGAGAAAACTTTATAAGTATTTGTGGGCATCAAGGTTTTACATGATATTGTGGATTTAAACTTTTTGTATAGTGATTTTTCCAAATGTATGTCATTACATGGAAAAAATGAAGTTTCCTATTAGAAATACAAATAAAATCCATTCTAAATCAAGTTTGGCTATTCACAATGTTGATCTCCCAGCCAAGTATTAATTTTACTGGTCTGAGCTAAACTACTGAAGGTCAATCTAGAAGCAAACAAAGTCATTATCAAAAGCCAACATGGGTTTATCAAAAACAGATCATGCCAGACAAATCTTATTGCATTCTTTGACCAGGTGACAAAATTAGTGACCAGAGGAATGCTGTGGATATAATTTACTTGGACTTCAGTAAAGCATTTGATAAAGTAGACCACAACCTACTACTTGATAAGATAGAAAAATGTGGATTCGTAGCTGGCTGACCAGCTGTACTAAGTGTGTGGTCCTCAATGGAACTGCACCTACATGGAGAGAAGTGTGTAGTGAGGTTCCCCAGGGCCCTGTTCTGGACTCAGTGCTCTTCAACATCTTCATCAATGATTTGGATGAAGGGATAGATGGGGAACTCATCAAATTTGCAGATGGCACTAAGCTGACAGGAATAGCCAACACTCCAGAAGATAGGCTTAAGATACAGGAGGATCTTGACAGAGTTGAACATTGGACGCTATCTAACAAAATGAAATTCAATGGTGAAAAAAGTAAGGTTCTATATTTAGGCAAGAAAAACCAAATGCACTAGTATAGGTGGTACCTTGCTCAATAGTAGTAACTGTGAGAGAGATCTTGGAGTCCTAGTGGATAATCACTTAAATATGAGCCAGCAGTGTGCTGCAGCTGCCAAAAAAGCCAACACAGTGCTAGGCTGCATTAACAGAGGGATTGAATCAAGATCACGTGATATGTAATACCACTTTACAATGCCTTGGTAAGTTTTGGTCACCACAATGTAAAAAAAGATGTTGAGACTCTAGAAAGAGTACAGAGAAGAGCAACAAAGATGATCAGGGGACTGGAGGCTAAAACATAAGGAACGGTTGCTGGCATTGAGTATGTCTAGTCCAAAACACTCAAAGAGCCACTTGGACCCGTTTCCCACCGAAAACAAAACACTGGGAGACGCAAAACCCTTTTGATATCTAAAATGAAGGTAACACAGCATATATCCTTTTTTACCTTTAATATATATATAACAATATATATATATATGTTGTTGTTGTTGTTAATTGCGAAGTCGTGTCCGACCCATCGCGACCCCATGGACAACGTTCCTCCAGGTCTTCCTGTCCTCTACCATTTTCTGGAGTCCATTTAAGTTCACACCTACTACTTCAGTGACTCCATCCAGCCATCTCATTCTCTGTCGTCCCCTTCTTCTATTGCCCTCCATCTTTCCCAGCATTAGGCCCTTCTCCAGTGAGTCCTTCCTTCTCATTAGGTGGCCAAAGTATTTGAGTTTCAACTTCAGGATTTGGCCTGCTAAAGAGCAGTCGGGGTTGATCTCTTCTAGGACTGACCGGTTTGAATGCCTTGTAGTCCAAGGGACTCGCAGGAGTCTTCTCCAGCACTATAGTTCAAAGGCCTCAATTCTTTGGCGCTCAGCCTTTCTTATGGTCCAACATTCACAGCCATACATTGCAACTGGGAAAACCATGGCCTGGACTATACGCACTTTTGTTGGCAGGGTGATGTCTCTGCTTTTTAGTATGCTGTCTAGATTTGCCATAGCTTTCCTCCCCAGGAGCAAGCGTCTTTTAATTTCTTGGCTGCAGTCCCCATCTGAGGTGATCTTGGAGCCCAGAAAAATAAAATCTGTCACTACCTCCATTTCTTCCCCATCTATTTGCCAGGAATTGAGAGGGCCGGATGCCATGATTTTGGTTTTCTTAATGTTGAGTTTCAAGCCAACTTTTGCACTCTCCTTCTTCTCCCACATCAAGAGGCTCTTTAGTGCCTCTTCACTTTCTGCCATACATACATACATACATACATACATACATACATACATACATACATAAATACATATTCATTTTAGATGTCAAAAGGGTCTCTCCTTCCTCCCTCTCTCTCCCTCTCCCTCTTTCTGCCCTTGGTCTGCCAGTCCTCTTTCCCCACTCTCTTTCTTTCTCTCCCTCTTTCCTCTCCCTCTCTCTCTCTCTCTCTCCCCCTCTCTCTCCCCTCTCTCCCTCTCTCCAATCTTCTGCTCACCTGGCAAGCTGGCTTCAAGCTGTTCTCCAGCAAGCTCAGGGGTAGGCAACCTTGGCTCTTTTATGACTCATGGACTTCAACTCCCAGAATTCCTGAGTCAGCATAGCTGGCTAGCTAGCTCTCTCCTGCCCTTCCTGCTTCCTGCAGAGACGCAGCAAAGGGAGAAGCCCCACCCAAAAAGCTTTTCAGCTTGCCGGAGAACACCATGAGTCTACTCTCTTTTACACATACACACACACACACACACAAACACAAACACACACACACAAACAAACACAGAGAGAGAGACAGAGAAGCAGGAAAGTACAAGTGCCTCTCTCTGTCTCTGTCTGTCTCTGCAAATGGCAGAGGAGGCTGCCATAGGGGAAGGCTCAAAAAGCCACATGTGGCTCCGGAGCCGCAGGTTGCCGACCTGTGGTCTAGCCTAACGAAGAGAAGAAGAGAAGAGGGGTGACATGACAGCAGTGTTTCAATATCTCAGGGGCTGCCACAAAGAAGAGGGAGTCAAGCTATTCTCCAAAGCACTTGAAGGCAGGACAAGAAGGAGCGGATGGAAACTAACCAAAGAGAGAAGCAACCTAGAACTAAGGAGAAATTTTCTGACAGAACAATTAATCAGTGGAACAACCTGCTTCCAGAAGCTGTGAATGCTCCAACACTGGAAGTTTTTAAGAAGAGTCTAGATAGCCATTTGTTTGAAATGGTATAGGGTTTCCTCCTGAGCCTGGGCGGTTGGACTAGATGACCTCCAAGGTCCCTTCCAACATTATTATTATTATTATTACCATTATTATTATTATTATTAATATTATTATTATTATTCATACTTTTATTCATTAAACATGAACGTTAGTCAACTGAACATTCAAATTGGCTGGTGCTGATGGTTCACATTATTATTATTATTATTATTATTATTATTATTATTATTATTATTATTATTATTTCTGGAGGATCAATTATCACCTTAATTGGGCATTCTGTTATAAGAACCAGTATTAAAATAATTTATATAATTCAGTTACAAAGGCGGGTGGGGATGGGGACTAGGCTCTTATAGAAAATTTCATGCCAAGCTTCTGCATCCCTGTAGAACATAAGAGCAGATTTCCTAACTAAATTTGGTTCTATCCTCACAAGTTAAGAGAAAACTATATGTCAGTAAGGTAAAGCTGATAGACAAAATATAGGTAGGTGAGTCAAGATATTTTTTTCTCCCAGCACTGCTTTTTAAAATTTGTATGGTTATAATTTTGTTCACATTTTGCCTCCTTTCCCATTTCAGAAAGGAAAATCTCAGACTTATATTATGATATTCTTGTAGCCAGCCTGCTTTAAAATTAGGCTTTTAAAAATGAGTTCCAATTTGAACACTATTCTTAAAATACTTTAAGAATAGTGTTCAAAATTGATCTCTTTATTAAAAGCCTAATATATTTTTAAAATCTGGTTTAGGTATTTTGGGGATTATTAAATTTTTAAAATTTATAATAATATGTACTGAGAAGATTTGTGACAATAAAAATAAAATTTAAAATGATTAATAAATACTTTTATACAGTTCTCTTCCTTGCAAGTATACAAATCAATAGCAGGAATAATTTTATTCAGTTGCTCTGAAAACTACCAGCAAGAACAAAATCCTATCTCATCAATTTTAAAATAATTTGGTAGAAAGCCATTCTCCAGCTTTAAAAATTGCTATAAAAGTTCTACTTCAACTTGCAACTCTATGCGTGACTAAAATCTGTAGCACAAAATGGTGTCAGGTATTTACTAATAGTATGACTATCCTATCTTTTTTTCTTTCTTTTCTAGGAGACACATGAAATTGTGGCCATTAAAAAATTCAAAGATAGCGAAGGTACTTTTTTCTGTTGGCACATAGTACATTTACTTTTTTATTTAATGGATTCTTATCCAAGATTTAGGATAATGCAGGAGAAGGAGTTTAAGAATTTATTGTCCTGTGTTAACATATCAACTTTGAAGAGATTAGAGTTTTATTTCAAAACATGTTATATAGATGCTAGAGATAGTCCTTAATATACAAGCTTTCTACATTTCTGTATTTGTTCAGACCTGCCTTTCTCAACTTGGCACCTCCAGATATGTGAGACTGCAGTAATAAACTCTGAATTTGTTAATAAGCTTCTATTTCATTAGAAAATACAACCAGCATTTTAAAAATTGTTCTTACTATGGTATTGGCCTGTTTCAGACAGATTTCACTATGATTTGACTACTGTATATTTAGAATAAATCTGAATAATCTGAAATGTTTCCTGATAAGCAATTTATTACTTATCTAGATAGCTGAATCATAGTCTGTCTACTTTGTATTATACGTACATATGAGCAGAAATTTAATTCTGAAAAACCAACAGGACTTAACATGTAGTTGAACTGTGGATGATTCTAGATCCTTGAAGAAATAATAACTAGCAAATAATATCTCCTGGTTCTGGCTTCACATTTAAGGGTTCTGGAACAGGATCTCTTGGCACTAATAACAAATATTCTTTCATTTTGCATTGAACCTGAAATGAATTGAGAGCCAATTTGGTGTACAAGTAGTCCTCGACTTACGACTGGTCATTTAATGACCATTGAAAGTTCTGACAGCCTTGGAAAGGGTGTTTTACAGGCTGGAAAGCAGTTCTGGCCATCATAAAATGTGCCCCCCCGAGTCATGTGACTATGATCTGGTTGCTTGACAGCCTGTTCACGCTTAGGGCCAGTGGCCAAATGCCCCATTATCTTGTGATTGCCATTTGCAATCTTCTCTGCAAATGACTGAAAGTCAATGGGAAAGCCAGCAGAGACTTGGCAAGCTTCTGTTGCCTGCCAAGAGGGCTTCCTCTGGTTACAGGGGGCTGAGTGAACTTCTTCGGCAGGGTGGAGAAATGGAACTCATATTCTAAAGATCCAAGTTCATTTCTGCACCCCTGCATCGTCATTCCCTTCCACTCACAGAGGAGAGCTGACACCCTCTTGGTGTATATGTGCAGAAATTCTGTTTCTGCACCTTGCAAAAGGAGTTCCGCTATGCAGATGGAGGGAAAGTACTATTCTTCAGCAGGCAACTCTTTCAGACAGATCCTAGACAAGAAGGAATTAAAATCCAAGCAGGATTTTCAGCCTCTTAGCAGAGAAGCATCATGATAATGGGTGGGTTACGCCCAGGAGTCTTGGCGCAGACCATATGTTTCTTCACTCGGGCTGAACATCTTGCTTGGATTTTGGTAGGAGCATTTTCAGTTCCTGTGTCGAGTCTCCAATCACTCCCCAGAGGCACCCCATGCTCCTGATCTAGGACCTGTGTGATCATTTAACCACAATCAGGATTATAATCTTTGAGTGCAGCAGTTATATGGGCATTCATGTAACATCTCACAATGATTATTACTGATATAATGATATAACTTCACTCAACCACTGAGATTCCAGTCCCAATTGTGGTTGATAAGTAAGGACTATTTGTACTGGTTAAGGCATCAACCTAGAAACAGGGAGCCTGAGTTCTAATTCCACCTTAGGTGCAAAGCCAGCAAGAATACTTTTTCCTCTGTTTTATAAGAAGCCTACGTACTGACACCAATGGCCTAATTCCAGGGCTGTTGGTGCCCCTCTTTTGGATTGCTATTTTCATATAAAAGCATGAGATTAATGTTTATACAAATTATTTCCCTATCTTTCTATTTGGCCTTTATTCTCTTGACTTTACTTTGGCTTGGTTTTGGAAACCTTAGTATATTAATGCTTGTAAAAGGAGTTTATCTTCAGTGTAAGAATATTCTTTTAGTATATTTACTCAGGATTAATTCTCATTAAATAGAGCTGTACCAGCCATTGTTTTAATATTTATGCTTAGCAATATTAAAACTTTAAGCAAAAAGTCTGTATTCAGTGCAGTACCTCATTTGGGATCATATTTTGCACAACAAACAAGCATTTCTCTATTGACCTGGGACTATAAATACACAGACACTTACCATTTTTTCTGGATAATGTATTATCCTTAAAAAAGTGCCAAAAATTATTTTTAGGTGCTTTTATCTCAGGCAGAATTTTAGAGTAACACTTATCTAACATGGCTCAACAACAGAGTCCTTCTTTGAGGGAGAGGGGTAGTTAAAAATTATGAAAAATAAATATAAATAAATAAAAACATTGAAAAATAAGAGTAGCTGAAGAAGAATAGTTTGGAAGAGAAAGATAAATTGTGGGATTTATTATTTACTGTCAATCTGCTGTAAACATTTTTGTTATAGCTAATCTTACAATAGTATACTAAATTGTTATGTAGTGGCCACGTATAACTTTTACTATTAATAGTATTTGTTAATAGGTAAAATGTAATATTCTTGAAATACTATTTCACTATAGATAAAAGGTTGTAATATACTAATAACGATAACATAATATTATTGTTTTTTACCAATGTAATAATCATATCTCACTAATGAAATGTATTAACAAATAGTGCACAATGTTTTTGCATTTTTATTAAGGGGAAAAGAAATTCAAATTAAATTTATGTTTTTCATAATTTTGATGGATAGCTTGAATTATAAATATTTATTGCAAGATTCTTATGTAAAGCAAAGTGATTTGTTTGAATAATCCATAGTGGCTGAGTTAAAATGATTTAGCCAAATAGCTTCCATTACGCTAATCCAAAATAAAAGAAACTTTTATAGCTTAATATGAAACTTGCTTTTTGTGAAATTTTGAACCACACTGTTCATAAAGATTTTCTATAGGTTTTGGGAAAAGAGATGCATATATTTTATAAACTTTTACTATTTAACTTATAGAAAATGAAGAAGTCAAAGAGACAACTCTACGAGAACTTAAAATGCTTCGCACTTTGAAGCAGGAAAATATTGTAGAACTAAAAGAAGCTTTTAGAAGAAGAGGAAAACTGTATTTGGTGTTTGAATATGTAGAGAAAGTAAGTTATTTGTTTAGACAAAAGATGCTAATATGTTCCTTAATGCTTGCTAAACTTCAAATATGTTTTATGTATAAAAATGTTATACACTGTCATTAGTATTCTATAGCAGTCTTAGTAATATTAAGAAATACTAAGTCTTTGCAAAAAAAATTTTATGATCAACTTAAAATTTGATATTGGGGGAATAAAGTTTATCCTGTTTTATTTCTTTATGCCTGAAAACAGCCTTCAACTATATTTTACCTTTTTTACTGGAAAGTAAATATAATTTGTTTTATATATTAAATAAGGCATAGTATGTTTAAATATAGTTAATTGATGAAGCAATAGTCCTAGATTTATGCAATAAGCTAATGTATAAGCTACAGTTTATAAACTACAGTGGTTAAGTTGTCACAACCAAATTCAAACAAACACATTCTTAGGAGGAAACCAGTGAATATGCATTTTCTTAAAACCAATTGACTTGCTCTATAGTTGATGTACAGATTTATAACATAATACCATTGCTGATTGTTATTTTAATAGAGAATATAATTTACTGCTTTAGATTTTATTTTATGCATTGGTAGATTTTGTTTTATGCATTGGTAGCGCTTTGCTGCTTTTAGAAAATATTTTTATTTGCCTCTTATATTGTATAAATTACATAATCACGTTGAATGCTTCTTTTGGTTCCTCTTGTATAAGAGTACCATATTACATAGCCATCAATGGTTGTTTAACACATTTCTAGGTAGTGAATAAATTGCAGAATTTATAATTTAGTTCTTTCTATCTTAAATTATGTTGAACGTAGAATATGCTTGAGTTGCTAGAAGAAATGCCAAATGGAGTACCTCCTGAAAAAGTAAAAAGTTATATCTACCAGCTGATTAAAGCAATTCATTGGTGTCATAAAAATGATATTGTTCATAGAGGTAAGCATACATTAAACTTTAGAATATATCTTTTTCTGAAAGTATAAATAAGTTTTTAGCAAGGAATTATTCACCAATTATTGCACATTTATTATCTATTTGTTAATTTAAAATAATACATGAGGCAAAATTTTCTTTACAATAAGTAAAAAACACACACCCATACTTCTAATGTAAGATTTGGAGTTAGCTAAGAAATTCCACTTATTTTAATGAGTCTAAGTAACTTACTCTTTGTGAATAATTTGTAATTTTTATTTTGCTCATGTCTCTTTATTAATACATTAATACATTTCTTTATTCTGATGATTCTTTATACATTTTTAATTGTATCTTCACTAAAATGTATTCATAATTTAATGTAATTGGTTACTGAACTTCAGGTTTAAAAACTAAATATTTTCCTTAGACTAGTATTAAGCTTTCTTTTAGTATAGACCAAAGGTCGCCAACCTTTCTGGGTTGGCAGCCCGGTGGGAGAGGGAGGGACAGGCACCTTTATGTGCGCATGTGCACAAACACAAATATGGCTGCATGCATATGAATGGGACTGTGAGCATGCATGCTTCACAAATGGCTACTACCGCTGGCATGAGATTTGAGGCTCAGCTAGCGCTGGCACAATGGAAGGGGTAAGCTCACAAACATGTATGCATACACTGGCCAGCCACTCACGCGGCCAGGTGGTCAAGAGGCCACGGCCCAATAGTGGGCTGCAGCCCATAGGTTGGGGACCTCTGGTATAGACATTTAGTTAAACTTGGTAGGTATTATTCCAATATACATTGTACTGGTTGTTCTATGTTCATGGTTCAGTGACCTCTGGAAACTGAGAAGTCATTATCTACTAAAATTCATCAGAATAACATTTTGAAACCCTATACAACAGGTCGGCAACCTGCGGTTCCGGAGCCGCATGTGGCTCTTTGAGCCTTCCCCTGCGGCTCCCAGCCTCCTCTGCCATTTGCAGAGACAGAGACAGAGAGAGGCACTGCGCTTCCCTTCTCTCTCTCTCTCTCTTTCTCTCTCTCTCTCTCTCCTGGGTGGAGCTCCTCCCTTTGCTGCGTCTCTGCAGGAAGCAGGAAGGGCAGGAGAGAGCTAGCTAGCCCAGCTATGCTGGCTCAGGAATTCTGGGAGTTGAAGTCCATGAGTCATAAAAGAGCCGAGGTTGCCTACCCCTGAGCTTGTTGGAGAGCAGCTTGAAGCCAGCTTGCCAGGTGAGCAGAAGATCGGAGGGAGGGGGAGAGAGAGAGAGAGGAAGGGAGAGAGAGAGAGAAAGAGAGAGAGAGGAAAGAGAGAGAGAAAGAAAGAGTGGGGGAAGAGGACTGGTAGACCAAGGGCAGAAAGAGAGAGAGAGAGAGAGGAAAAAGAGATAGAGAAAGAGAGAGGGAGAGGAAAGAGAAAAAAGGAGAAAGAAAGAGAGAGAGGGAGAGAGGGGGGAGAGAGACAGAGAGGGAGACCCTTTTGACATCTAAAATGAAGATAACACTGCATATACCCTTTTTTACCTTTATGATATATATATATATATTTGTTTTCTGAGGTTTTCGCGGGTGTTTGTATGTACGTAGCCAAGACACTTCCAATTTTACGCGGGAGAAAACCCGAACAACCAAAGACCTACATATATATATATGTGTATATATGTATGTATGTATGTATATGTATATGTGTATGTATGTGTGTGTGTATGTGTATGTGTGTGTGTGTGTGTGTGTATGTATGTATGTATGTGTATATATATGTATATATATATATATATATATATATATATATATAGTAAAAAAGGATATATGCAGTGTTATCTTCATTTTAGATATCAAAAGGGTTTTGCGGCTCCCAGTGTTTTGTTTTCGGTGGGAAATGGGTCCAAGTGGCTCTTTGAGTGTTTTGGGTTGCCTACCTCTGCCCTATACTATTTCAGACAAATAGTTGTCCAATCTCTTCTTAAAAACTTTGGAGCACTCACAACTTCAATTTGAAGTTTGGCCATTATGTCTCTTGCTGAAGGTTCCTTACAAAAAATTTCCTGAATTTAAAAGAGAACCAGTTTGCTGTAGTGATTAAGGTGCTGGCCTAGAAACAAGAGACTATGAGTTCTAGGTGTCCCTTAGGCATAAAAATCAGCTGGGTGACTTTGGGCCAGTCACTCTCTCTCAGCCCAATTACCTCATAAGGCTATTGTTGTGGAATTAAAATTAGGCAAACCCTCTCTTCCAAAATATGCCATTTTGAGTGTTTGGAAAAATGGTGAGTATAAATGCAGTAAATAAATAACATGCTGTACTATTTCAGTTGCATGTTAATGCAGAACAGTGTATATGTTGTAATTCATTAACTTTTTGCTATGCGTTTGAATATTTCAGATATTAAGCCAGAAAATCTCCTAATAAGCCACAATGATATTTTGAAATTGTGTGACTTTGGTAAGGCTTTTTTTTAAAAAATATTAAAGGGATATCTTTATTACAATTCTTTATAATTTGAATTATTTCATGACAGTAAACAATCTTTTTAATTATGGGTTAATACAGTACTATGGTATAGATTTAAATATTTTTTAAAATTTGTTCTAACTTTAAATAGACGCAAATACCTCAAAAGTTGGGACACATACCAATTATATTGTATCAATATGCTATAATTGAAGCTTTTCTGAAATGCTTAGTTATGCAGTAACTAAAAACTTTTTTTAAAAAATAGGAAATACCAGATGTGCAATGACTAACAAACAGCTGTTTATGAAATAGGGGAAAAGGTTGGGGGAAATACAGTGGTGGGATTCAGCTGGTTCACACCGGTTCGGTAGAACTGGTAGCTAATTTCTTTTGAGTTTGGCGAACCGGTTGATGCATGGCAGAAATGCCCCCCGCCCCCAATCGGACCCATGCAACACCTTTCTAGCTCCAGCGCGGTCTTCCGTTACTCCTCTACTGTCGTGTGTAGTCCCACAAACAAAAGAAATTTGTAGGACTAAAAAAAAGGTCAATCAATTCCAACTTCGTGAGATCTTTTTTTTTTCACAAGAGGTTGGAATTGAAGGGGGTTTTTTGCCCCACAAACTTATTTTGTTTGTGGGACTGCACATGGCAGCAGAGGAAGTGACAGAGGAGCTGGAAAAAAGGTTAGAAAAGAAATGGTTTGGAAAGCGAGGGCATCTGGGTGGGGGGGCTCCGCGGCGGCAGAGAAATGTGATGGAACTGGAAAGCAGTCTGTGTGGGCAGAACTGCGAAGAAGGCTCAGAAGGGGAGTGAAAGGGAAGAGGGTGGGTGGGCAGGTGAGGGGGGATCTGCCAAAGCCGTCCAGAGCAGAAGACGAAAAGCAGCCTCTGCCTTGCCTGCTGCCAGCAGTTCAGAGAAACAGCCTCTGAGCTGAACAGTTGGCCGATAGCTGAGTGAATAGTGCTAGGGAAAAGGAGAGCATGCAAGGCTGGAAGGGCTGGGACGGTAGGGAGGGAAACCAGCCGTGCCAGGATGCATCCAGCCACATAGGACCTTGGCAAGTTAGCAGGCAGCTGGTTGAAGAGAAGGATGGTTGCAGTTCTGCCTGCTTTATTATGCAGCAGTGTATTAAAAGGCAGCCTGCTCGATTTTATTAAAAAATTTAAAAATACTTTTTTTAATGAAATGGAGTGGGCTGCCTATTAATAACCTGCCCCGTAATAAAGCAGGCAGAACCCCGACCACCCCTCTCTTCAGCCACCCACCTGCTAACTTTGGTTCCATAGGAAGAAGGCAGGTATCAAATGGTGACTTATTATTTTTTCTCCAATCGCCTGTGTCCGATGTTAGAACTGATAACTTTCAGGGAGACCATGTGGTCAAGGAAAGTACCACTTGTAATCAAAAACATAAAAGGCACTGTCCTGCATCATGGCAAACTGGCCACGGGGCCCCAATCGATGTGGGCAGAGACGGCCCTGGGACGGCCAGAAGGGGGCCCACGCCCAGCCCGGCCCTGTCTGCTCAGCGGCTCTGAGAGGGGCAGCAGTTGCTGCTGCTCCGAGCCTCTCAACCAGCTGGCCACACCCTCCCGATGCCACCCCTACCAGCGTGAAGATGGGCGACACAGCTTCGCTTCCGGAGTTGCTGCCTGCTCCAACCTTGCAATTGCAGGATAGCCGCCGCCTCCTGCTTCCCTGTGTGGCCAGCCCGTGGAAAGGCTCGGAGCAGCAGGAGCAGCTGCCCCCGTAGGAGCTGCTGAGCGGAGGCGGCTGGGTGAAGACCCCCTTTCGGTCATCCCGGGGCCATCTCTGCCCGCGCCAATGGGGATGCACTGCGGAAGGGAGACAGTGGCGGGTCTGATCCCCCCCAGGCTGGCCATCTCCCCTCCAGCCCCCTGCCCAGCACCTCTTCTACACAATCCTACATGACTGCAGTGTGGATGAGAGGCTTGGCTGGTGGGGCCAGTGGCTTTCATTTCATTAATGTACATTAAATAGTGATATATAAAGTAACCTTCAAGTACAAATAAATTTTGCATTTCCTTTTAATATTTAATTTCAAATTGTCAAGATTTTGTTTCTGGTTAATAAATATGTTATAGTGTTTTATTCTTTCTACTCTTTGAAACAACCTTATCTATACATGGAATTTCAGGATTAAAAAGATAATTAATTAGTGAATTACCTAACTTGTTAAGGTCACTTTAATATTATTTTAATGAAGGTTTTGCACGGAATTTGTCAGAAGGTAGCAATGCAAACTATACAGAATATGTTGCCACCAGATGGTATCGTTCTCCTGAACTCTTGCTAGGGTAAGTAAACTTAGAATTTATAAATTTATAAATAAAGTGACACTATCCATATAATACATACATACATATACACACACACATATATAATACACATTTACTCTCCTCAGTATTGGTCTATTTAATAAGCCCAATTCATTATTACTTAAGCCAGTGGTGGTGAACCTATGGTACGCGTGCCAGATGTGGCACTCGGAGCCCTTTCTGTGGGCATGCATGCATGCCATGGCCCCAGCCCCGCCTCGCCCCGTAGCCCCATCCTCACCAGCAGCCCCCCTAGCGGAGAGTCACCCCCAGGCGTGGCACACACAGAGCAGTGCAGCCAAGGACATAGCCGGGCAGCAGGGGCAAGACTCCATCCTCGCGCTCCATAGCATGCAGATGATGCTGCAGGGTGTGGGCGGAGGGCATGGCTGCCATGGTGCTGCAGGGCTATCTGGGCGATCTGTGGCAAGCCGTGGAGGCGGTACGTGGCCCTCCAGGTGGGCGGGGCAAGGGATGGGCAGGGATGGAACAGGCAGGATGCAGGTTTTGGGCACTCGGTCTCTAAAAGGTTCGCCATCACTGACTTAAGCGGTTCTTGTCAATTGGCTACTTTTGATAGTGAGAGTTGAATTGAGGATTTGTTTTCTTTTGAAGTATAATTTATGATATTTAAAGATCATATTGCTATGTATATTTTCAAATAGAGCAAAGATGGCATGTGGAAATTGTAAGTGTGATTCAATATCTGTTAGTAACAATGATTCATTTATGTATTCCATGATTGAATAGGACAGATATTATTTAAAACAGACATGTCAAACACAAGGCCCAGGGGCAGGATGCAGCCCGCGAAGTGGTTTCATGTGGCCCGCGAAGCCATCCTGGAAACAGTGAAGGAACGGCCCCCTCTGCCTTGGCCCTGGCCCAGGCCAGCCGGGAACCAATGTACAATTTTGTGTTGGCCATCTATGCTGAAACACATTCAGTCTTAGCTCCATACCCCCCCCCCCGCATGGCCTGAGAAGAACAGTGAGGCTCCTCCAGTGGACCATGCCTCAGCACTTGCCCTGATCCCACCCCCTCCTGCCAGAGACCCTCAGATCTGTCCCACTCCTGCCAAGGCCCCCACAGGCACCCTTGACGCGAACGATGTAGAGCTGGTCACACCCACCCAGTAGGCCACACCCACCCTGGCCACACCCATCTAGCCCCCCAAGGGCAACCGCAATGCTGATGCGGCCCTCAATGAAATTGAGTTTGACACCCCTGATTTAAAACCTTACTTTAAATTCCAAGTTGTGTATAATGATCTAAAATGTTGTCTTCACAGTAACTAGGGACGTTTATGACCCGAACAATAAACTAAAGCTAATCAGGAATAATTACTGAATAATTTCATTCTGCTACATTAGTATATCAGGATACAGAGGATGGATTGAGAGAATAAAAATAATGGAAAAACACAAGGCAAATCTTTTAATGCATTCACAAAAAATTATACAGATATGTCCATGAAGTCACTAGAAAGCAAATTGATTTAAAGAATATATTTTAATCTACATGTTAATTTTTATTTGTTCAGTTCAACTCTAAATTCCTTGGAAAGAAAAATCAATAAGAATATTATTTTTTTCCTTCAGAGCCATTATTTCTTGGTGTAAATACTATAAAAAATCAAGGGCATTTGGTCCAATCAGTAAAATAAAATTAAAAATATAGAGAGTTTCTATATTTTTTCTCATATGTTAAATGTGAGCTTGTGGCTACTGCAGTTATAATAAAGAATGAACTATAAAAAGGAAGTATGTGTTTTCTGTCTGAAGATCTTTGATACTGATTCTATTTTTTAAAAATCAATGCAGTGTAAAATTCTTAAATATGTTATAGGAATATGAGATCAAGCAGCAATAGCACGATATGCTTTTTTTTCCAGGGCCCCTTATGGCAAGTCTGTAGATATGTGGTCAGTGGGCTGTATTCTGGGGGAACTTAGTGATGGACAGCCACTGTTCCCTGGTGAAAGTGAAATTGATCAACTTTTTACAATTCAGAAGGTATTAGGACCACTTCCTGCAGAACAAATGAAGCTTTTCTACAGCAATCCCCGTTTTCATGGCCTACGGGTAATGTTTAGCTTAAATGTACCATGCATGTTTTCTAGTAGTGAATTTGCATGAAGTCTTTCTACCAAAATTCTCCCAATATGTACTTTATTTTTTTATTTATTTATCAAATTTATACACTGCCCACCTCACTATCTAAGTGACTGGGTGGTTTACAAATAAAAAAATCATAAAATCATATAAAAATACAGTTAAAATAGAATTAGAACTGAATGACAAACAGATACACAAAAGCAAGGATAAAAGGTAGAGGGAGTGCTTTTACACAATTAATGTGTACTTTTGTTTATACAGGTATGGCAAAGGATATATTTATGACACACATTAATAGTGTTGTGATGATTGGAAATGCTTTTTGTCCTGTCTCCATTTATACATGATTTTTGAAAAATTCAGATTGTAGCGTTTCATAATTCATGTTTAGAGAAATTTGCACATTACAATATACTAATTGATTAATTAATAGATTGAACATTCATTAGAATAAATGGATAAATATTGCTTGTATTCAATACAGCAGTCCTCGACTTACAACCATTCACTCAGCAACCTTTCAAGGTTACTAATTCAGCCCCAGTGCCACAACTGCCACTGAGGAATGTTGCCCCAAGCCTCAAACCATGATCAGCCACTACAACACAAAGCCCCAAGCCCTGCCTGCATTCCACAGTCCTGCCGTGCCCAGCTGATCTTCGCCATCTTCCTGCCACTGGTGATAAGGCATGCCCAATCTGGCCCTACCCTAAAGCTGTTCACTCCATTCTCCAAATTGCACTCCATGTCCTCCAAATAGCATGTTTGTTGTTGTGAGACTGGGAAAGATGGCCTCACAGGGCCAGCTGGTGCCTTGTGATGGCCAGGGAGATCAATGTGGCAAAGATCAGCTGGGCCTTGGAGTACAGAATGGCAAGTGCATCTGGGAATAGGCTGTGGTGCTTTCTGGGACATTTTGTCTTTGCGCTGAGCTGCTGGAACTTTCTGGGCATGATGACTTTCCAGCACACTACTGGGCTCCGCAGCTCTAGGGCTACTTCCCACACTGCGACTCGAATTTCTTGGTGTGCTGCAGTTCTGGGGCTGCAAATGAACAGAGATGAAGAGAGATAGGCAGGTCGGGGAGTTGGAAGCAGTTCCTTACCTTATTGAAGCTCAGGGCTGGGAGGATCTAAGCTTGGTCAAATTTGCTTATCAGTGGCAAGGGGAAATCCTGAAAGTGCAGTCACTAAATGAATAATGCAATAATGTGATGTCACACTTTACAACCACATCACTTAGTGTCAGAAATTCAAGTTCCAGCTGAGGTTGAAAATTGAGGACTACTTTTATCTCCTTCCCAATAAAGCTGATGTTAGCTTTTTAAGAAACATAGGGAGTCTTATCCTACAATAGGGGTGTCAAACTCGCAATGTCACATGATGTGTCACGACGTATCGAAACTTTTTTTCCATTGGCGGCAATAGGGTGGGCATGGCTTCACCTCAGGCCAGCAATTTGACACCCCTATCCTGCAACATCAATAGCACAGTTTGGGATTGGCCTGAAAAGGAATTTATCTTTGAGCTATTATTTAATTTACCTTTAACATTTTTGTATGTTTTTCTTGTTTTGTTAGGATATAATGCAAACAAAATTTTAATGATTGGTAAATGCCAGTTCTGTATGTGAATTATATGTAACTTGTATTACAGTTTCCTGCAGTCAACCATCCACAATCTTTGGAAAGGAGATACTTGGGAATTTTAAGTAGTGTTTTGCTTGACCTTATGAAGGTAGGAATGTTGATTGTTTAAAGATAGATAGATAGATAGATAGATAGATAGATAGATAGATAGATAGATAGATAGATAGATAGATAATATAATTACTTCAAACACTTGAGATGGTATGATGAAGACAGAGATAGGATTTTTTTTCATTCTCCCCATTTTCCCTGAAATCAACACTGCATGTTTTTAACAAGATAGAACTATTTTCAGATTTTGTATGGAATTTTGTTTTCTTAATGGCACCCATTAAATAATTTTAATATATTGTTAATGATGTAATAAATCTGCAAAATCAGATAAAGCAGGGTATTATGAGATTTTCTTACAACCATATAGGAATAGAAACTTGCTATGTAATTTTTATGAATTATGTAAATCTGCATATAAATGTATATCTTATACTATAGAAGATTGCTGTGGGGTGTTTTTTTTTAAGAACAGATTTTAGAGTCAACATTTTTATGTAAGAGTGGGAGTGATAAATAATTTTCAGTTGCATATATTTGTAATATTATGTAGTAACTAGCAGCAACCACATCTGTTACTATGTTATGTTTCTTAAATCTTAATATTTGACCTAAAGAACTTGTTGAAACTGGATCCAGCTGACCGATACTTAACAGAGCAGTGTCTGAACCACCCATCATTTCAAACTCAGAGGATGTTAGATCGTTCACCTTCACGGTCAACTAAAAGAAAGCCTTACCATGGAGATAGCAACACTTTATCCAGCAGGTAAATGACTGGAAATAATAATGTCAGCATTCTAATTATTTCAGATATAATTTGCTAAAATTAAGTAATACAATTAGGCCACTATCAAACGTAGCACTTTTTTGGTGTCTTCCATATGACGTCTAATAAAAAAGTAGAACAACCTGGATTTGGTTTGCTTTCTGGATGATAAGATTCTCTCTTGATACTTCAGAGTATCAGATTCACTTCTACACTGAACAGAAATGGCCCTGAAGTTCATATATTTTCTGGACCAAATACTTGGTGAAATCTGTTGCTCATTGATACAATGACTTAGTTAAAGAATTTGGCCTTAGTAGTAGTGTGATATGTCAAATCCTTGAATTTTGAGAGATCCAAAATATAGCCAATTTAGAACAATTGCCATAGTATAGTCATCTGGCCCATTGAATAGTACTGTGAAGAAATATGATCATGTGATCTTTATTTTCTATATCAAGACTATAAAGGTATTTTCAACTAATTTGGTATTTTAAACATTAAAAAATTGCTTTTCTTGTCTCATAATATAGAAATCAATCTGGCAAAGGTACCGCTATGCAGTCTCATCACAGATCAAACAGCAAAGAATTACAGAATGTGGGTCTGCAAAGAGAAGATACCCTTTCAACAAATGAAAGCTTTTTAAATGGAAATCTCCCTGTAACCTCTCACAGTCCAATGCTGTCAAAAAAGACAAACAATCCTCCTTCATCTGGAAGTAAGGATCTAGCTAATAATAACATACCACATCTTCTCAGTCCAAAAGAAGCAAAGACAAAAGCTGAATTTGATTTTAATACAGAAGCCAAGGCTTCAGATGGTCCTGGTACTAAATACTTGAAGTCCAATTCCAGATCACAGCATAATCGTCATTCATTTATGGAAGGTTCGCAGAACAAAACTGGCACACTACAATTGGGTGAAAGGCATAGCCGTCATAGTTATATTGATACTATTCCACAATCTTCAAAGAGCCCCTCATATTGCACCAAATCAAAAAATCATGGAGCTCTGACTGATTCCAAATCTGTGGGTAATTTGTCTGAAGCCAGAATTCAAGTTTCAGAATCGAACAGCAACAGGTATTTTCCTTCCAGCTGTTTGGATTTAAACTCTCCTACTACACCAACACCTCCTCGTCATGCTGATAGTAGAACTTTGCTCAGTCCTTCCAGGAGAAATAACAGAAGTGATGGTACATTGGAATCACGAAGGCCATCTACAAGACATTCCAAAACCATGGAGGAGTTAAAATTGCCAGATCACATGGATGGAAGCCAGTTACATTCTGCGTCTGCTCCTCATGAATCTTTTTCTTATGGTTTAGGCTACACGAGTCCTTTTTCTTCACAGCAGCGCCCTCATAGACATTCTATGTATGTGAGCCGGGACAGAGTGAGGACAAAGGGCTCAGAGGGTGGCTTAAGCGTAGGGCAAGGGATGGCAGCCAGAGCAAACAGCCTGCAACTGTTATCTCCACAGGTGCAGCATAAATCTCTTACAAGATCTGTTGGCTCTTCACGTGAAGATTGTACAGAAGATTCCAATAGGGTTAGTTGAATTTTTGATTGTTAGGGATCTGAACAATTCATGGTTTTGTACTGTATGTTTGTCAGTTGTTAAAAGTCACTTTTACTTTTGCCTAAGGAGTCCGTATCTTTTTCAGCTGATTTTTTTTCTCATCAATTACCACATCCCCAGAGTTCATTGTATATACTATTAACCTCTACCTTATTATATAAAATAAATTATGCCTATTGATATATTTACTGTTGAAATTAGGATTTGTAATGCTGAATATTAAGTCACAAAGACTACCCAGAAACTGAATACCGTGTTTCCGAAAATAAGCCCTATCTTGAAAATAAGCCTTAGCTTGGTTTTACATGTATGCCTAATATAAGCCCTACCCCCCAAAATGAGCCCTAATTAAGACCCCACCCTCTCATTGCATGAGGTGAGGCGAGGCGCATATGTAAAAAATCAGGCTAGGGCAGGATGTGTGGAGCTTGCCCATGCACCCTGCTCCCACTTACCTCAGGACTGCCACAGCCAGGCCTCCACACCCCAACACCTGTCGTGCTGCTGCCCCAGTTCTGCGGCTGCTTGTGGCAGGCCATGTGGTGCATTGCGCCAGTGCCACTGCTCCCGGCAGGAGGCCACATGGCACATCGCACTGGTGCAGCTGCTTGTGTCCTGCGAGTGGCAGCACTGGCGCAACGCACCACATGGCCTCCTGCAGTGAATGGCTGCAGAAGTCGGGCAGTGGTGTGAAGGTATTGGAGTATGGGAGGCCTGGCTGGGCGGTCCTGAGGTAAGCAGGTAAGACATGCCCCGAAAATAAGACCTAGTGCCTCTTTTGGAAGCAAAACATATATAAGACCAGATCTTATTTTCGGGGAAACAGTAGTTACCCTTAAGGGTATTTTCCGGGTTTTTTTTATAAGTACCCTTCAAATTTTATTAATTAAAATTAAGGAGGCACTTGCTCTCTTGCATGCTTAATAGAATATTTATTCTTACATTTTAGACAATTTCTGGCCAGAAAATATAACTACTTGATGTGTGTTGTCTGCCATTTGACTTCTTTTTCTCTTGTCTGAAGATGAATTGGCTAAACACTTAGCAAAGGGGTGTGTCAGTTACAGTGTATGCAGGGGAAGAGGAAAGGGGATCACATGATGAAACATTTGCTATGATATCACAACACAAACCCTGCTATGTGGTCACAAATACAAAGCAGGGCTTCCATTATAATGTCACCATGCATGTTACCATTTTTTCATCATAGTATATTTCTGGATCTTTGTGTTTTAAATTAGAATAACTATAATAGAGCAGAAATATATTGTAGAAATATATGTTTCTTTTACTGGGAATTGAATGCTTTACTAGGAATTCCTGAGTTGCCTTTATCTATATGTTGGAAACCATTTATTTTATGGTTCTCTACCACTGAAGTTGAATATTGTAATACTTCAATAACATGGTTCTCTTTTCCAAAAGAGACTATTACTATAAATGAATGGTATTAATACATACATTAACATCTGTAATACATTGGGAATGGAATATTGTTAATACAATTATAATGCGGTTAGTTGGAGACAGGAAGTATAAAAAATGGGAAAGTAATATAAATACTGCTGGTCTTAGAAGTGTAGAATAATAGATCTAAAAATTTGTACTGATCAGAACAAACTCTTGCACAATATAAAGCCTGGGGATATTTGATATATTATAAAAATGTTTCCACATAAAATATACTTTAAATACAAGATGATGTTTGAACAACTATCACTTGAAATAATTTAGGTAAGATTTGCTAAAATCGTTTATATTTTATGTGTCAAAATACATTTTTATAGAAAAATATTATTAGTTCCAATCAGGTGCATTTATTCTAACATAACTTATTTTCCTAATTAGATTTCAATTTTTAAAATACAAATTACTAGTTAATTTGCAACAATTTTATTGGAAGCTACCGAGAATCACTTTTGTGAGATGTGGAGCTTATATAAATCAAATAAATAAACTAACAAATAAATAGTTATTAAAATGAATGAGGTGTTGAGGTGTCCATGACCTCTTGAATTATGTATAATGTTTGGGATTGTATATTTTTGTCAACAAAATTTAAAACCATGAACGGTCATAATAAGATTCTCCATTGGCAATCTAGTGGATTTAGTATATTTAACATTCACTGAGATAGATTACATACCTTCATCATTTTTACATACCTTCGTCATTTTGTAAAAGTTTTACATTGCTTCCTCACTCAAAAACCATTTATTAGAGGGATCAGTGAGAATTAGTCATTCATTTGAATATATCAGACGAGCTACTTCTATATCAGTGGTTCTCAACCTTTCTAATGCCGCGACCCCATAATACAGTTCCCCATGTTGTGGTGACCCCCAACCACTTATATATCACCGGGTGCCAAGGGCGTGGCCAAAGAAAAGGGGGGAAAAATGGCGGACAGCCTTGTTTGGCGACCCCCGTGAAATGGTTGTTCGACCCCAAATGGGGTCCCGACCCACAGGTTGAGAACCACTGTTCTATATGAACTTTTAAAAAGGCAAATACAGAGGGAAATCTTAATATTGCCTCATTATGTTAGGACTCTCTTCTTGTCTGCATTACAAAACTCTGCAGTATACTATTACAGTAGCAGTTTTGCACCAGAACTGGAGTGATCCAGATTCAAGCCTCTCCTTACCAATTGACACTTACTGAGTGATTTTGGTGATTTTCATTTTCATGTTAGATTTATATCCCATATTCCTCTTGGAGCCCAAGGTGGTATCCAATTTCTTCCCCCAACATCAACCTTGGGCAGGTGAGTTGGGCTTAAAGAATAACCAGCCAAATGAAATAAAATATAGGTACTGTAAGACTTGTCTAAGCTAGGTTTTGATGCCAACTTTGGGATATTTTGTATGTATATTAATTTCTTACTAAGCTTCCAAGAAAGGCCAAATTTAAAATTTTATATAAATATTTCCTTTTTTCATCATGTAAAACTGTTAGCCACATTTCCTTTCAAGTAAGGACTAGATTGCTCTGAAACTATGATTATAACATGCAGCTTTCATTTTAATGTGGAATTGATTTTTTATTTTAACAAGCTATGATCAGATTCAATCAAGTTTCTTTGGTCTAATAAATTTATCAATTCTTTTATTAAGGGTGGAACATATCGTGATCAACACCCAGATGATGGAGCATCCACAAAAGAAAATAGACTTCTGTATAATGATTCTGTACCTAGAAGAGTTGGTAGCTTTTACAGAGGTATTTTAACTTATACAATTTAATTCTACTTTAAAACAGAATTCTAATAAAAGGCAAGAACAGTTTAGGTAGCCAATGGATATGTCTTCAGACAGTCATATTACTAACAAGTTGGAAGAATCTCCTATCCCTAGAACACTAAGTAAGATAAAAATGATTGGCTCCTTTTAAAGGTTCATTTTCCTTTATCAAAACTTATTTTTCCAGCTAGATTGGTATGAAGGAGAATTAAATTTAGACATAAGTAGATTTTAAATATATTATTCAAATGTGTGTAAAATTACGTTTAGTATGGCTTATGCATAAGTGTGCTTTTGACTACAGATTTTGTTTTGTTTATTTCATTTATCTTTTGGGGAAATTTAGAAAAAGTATAATAATAGCAGAATGTACCACTTAATAAATTAAACAGACTTTAAAGAACAAGTCACAGCAAAATGTTGGCTCAAACTTCCTAGTTAATCTAGTTTTCACCAAAAACAATTCTCAATATGCAGGCCCACAGCAATTGATAAATTTAACTGTATACTAAAGGACTGGGGTCCAGCAATATTCAAGCAAAAGAGCAGTCTTTTTCAGCAAATTAGTAGAAATTTTGGCTTTGTTAACATGCGGAAGGGCAAGATCGTTAGGCTAATCATGTCTCAATCATAATGGCTTGAAGGATTGCATGAATTTTATATACATTAAAAAGTCTACTGTATTAGATGGACTGGCTAGCCTATGACTGAGGCTTAGAATAGTTAAGGTTCAATTTAACTATGTGATTTAGGTCACTATCTAAAATTTCTTAATTCCAATGACTATATTCTTTGTTGTTGTTGTTAGTTGCGAAGTCCTGTATGACCCATCACGACCCCATGGACAACGTTCCTCCAGGCCTTCCTGTCTTCTACCATCTTTTGGAGTCCATTTAAGCTCACGCCTTGAGCTTAAATGGAAGCTACTGCTTCAGTGACTCCATCCAGCCACCTCATTCTCTGTCGTCCCCTTCAATTGCCCTCAATCTTTCCCAGCATTAGGCTCTTCTCCAGCGAGTCCTTCCTTCTAATTAGGTGGCCAAAGTACTTGAGTTTCAATTTCAGGATCTGGCCTTCTAAAGAGCAGTTAGGGTTGATCTCCTCTAGGACTGACCGGTTTGATCACCTTGCAGTCCAGGGGACTCTCAGGAGTCTTCTCCATCACCATAGTTTAAAGGTCTCAATTTTTTTGCGCTCAGCCTTTCTTATGGTCCAACTTTCACAGCCATACATTGCAACTGGGAAAACTATGGCCTTGACTATATGTACTTTTCATGGCAGGATGATGTCTCTGCTTTTTAGTATGCTGTCTAGATTTGCCATAGCTTTCCTCCCCAGGAGCAAGCGTCTTTTAATTTCTTGGCTGCAGTCCCCATCTGTGGTGATCTTGGAGCCCAGGAAGATAAAATCTGTCACTACCTCCATTTCTTCCCCATCTATTTGCCAGGAATTGAGAGGGCCGGATGCCATGATCTTGGTTTTCTTAATGTTAAGTTTCAAGCCAACTTTTGCACTCTCCTTCTTCACCCGCATCAAGAGGCTCTTTAGTTCCTCTTCACTTTCTGCCATTAGAGTGGTATCATCTGCATATCTTAGATTGTTGATATTTCTCCTGGCAATCTTAATTCCAACTTTTGATTCATCTAGCCCTGCCTTTCTCATGATGTGCTCTGCATATAAGTTAAATAGGCAGGGCAACAAAATACAGCCTTGCCAGACTCCTTTCCCAATTTTGAACCAATCAGTGGTTCCGTGTCCAGTTCTCACTGTTGCTTCTTGACCCGCATATAGGTTTCTCAAGAGACAAATAAGATGGTCTGGTCTGGTACTCCCATCTCTTTAAGAACTTGCCACAATTTGTTGTGATTCACACAATCAAAGGCTTTAGCATAGTCAATGAATCAGATGTTTTTCTGGAACTCCCTAGCTTTCTCCATGATCCAGTGTATGTTGGCAATTTGATCTCTAGTTCTTCTGCCTCTTCGAAATCCTCCCTGTACTTCTGGAAGTTCTCAATCCACATACTTCTGGAGACTAGCTTGTAGGATTTTAAACATAACTTTAATTCTTAACCTTAGGGGTATGAAATTCTGAATATAAAACTAGAGATTCAGTGAATAAAGAGGGAAATGATATAATGTACAATACAAAGACTGCAGGATACTGGTATATTATTTTTTTTGCTAAATCTTCACTTCAGCCACATATGCATCTATTATTGAATTCAGTTTAGAAATTTATATTACTTTTATGGAAAGATATTGTAGAAGGACTGAACTATTAAAATGATTTGTTTTCTAGTTTTGCATATTGACAAATGTTTAATCTAATTTTGATACCATCTGAGAATTTCCTGTTGATATGATATTTCAAATCCCTAATATATATAATGATTGGGCCTTATTGATCTTGGGCTAAAAGCTGTGGTCACTAGAAAGTAAGTATAAATATAAATGGCACAGTGGTTAGAATACAGTATTTCAGGCATACTGCCCACAACCAGCAGTTCGATCCTGACGAGCTCAAGGTTGACTCAGCCTTCCATCATTCCGAGGTTGGTAAAATGAAGACCCAGATTGTTGGGGGCAATATGCTGGCTCTGTAAATCACTTAGAGAATGCTGTAAAACACTATGAAGCGCTAAAAGTACTATGAACTGGTATATAAGTCTAAGTGCTAGATGTCATGGTTCCGACTAATCAAACACTTCAAAGAACTTCCAGGCATTGTTTATCCTAAAAAGTCTTTAATCGTGTAACAGAGTGTCGGCACAGCATGGAGGATGCCAAGATCTGAATTCCCCTCCCCTGAGCACATATTATGCCAGCATACTTCCCTCCCCTGATTTGCTGTCATAAATCATGTTCTCCAATCAGTTTGAAGGGCAAAGGCTCCCTTCTGTTCTGTAGCCTGCGGTTTTTTTATCATAGTTAATCCCCACACACATTCTTTCTCCTCCCCTCCCAGCATCATCTAATTTAACTCTAAAAATACCACACAGTTTATACAGTGACTACCTCTGCATATTTTGTCAAACCAAGAACATCCAATGTTAGTAGTGTTGACATCCGCCCCCCCCCCTTACAAAAAGGATAGATCCTGTATGTAAACGAAAGCATTTGTCAGGGATTATCTCTTGGTTTGTTGGGGTTTTTCTCATGAAACTTTTTGATGAGTTGGTCAGCCTTCACATTGCTAGATTTCACCCAAGTAGCTTCAGACAGCGAGTTCCCCTTCCATTGTACTAGGTACTGCAATTTCCCTTTAAAAATTCTAGAGTCAAGAATACGTTTCACTTCATAGTGAGTCTGACCTGCTACTACGAGGGGCCTGGGTGCCTTCTTAGGGGGAGGTCTTAAAGTGGAGCCCCGACAAGGTTTCAACAAGCTGCAATGGAAGACAGGGTGAATCCTCCCTATAAGCCTAGGGAGTTTTAATTCTATTGTGACGGGGTTAATGATCCTTATGATGGGGAAAGGCCCCAAGAATTTTGGTCCTAATTTCTTGCTGGGCAATTTGAGGTGTAAATATTTAGTTGATAGATAAACTTTTCCCCAACTTGGAATGTTCTTTGGGGAGCCCTCTTTTTATCATCCTGCTTTTTATAGGTCTCTCTTTTTTAACACACTTTTTGTGTTTCTCCAAACTTCTTCCCACCCTCTCACCCACTGATCAAGTGTCTGGGAGGCGGAAGGCACCTGAGGGTATTCAGGGATTGGGCTGAAGTCTTTTCCTGTGGCTACTCTGAAAGGCATGTAGCTGGTGCTGCTGTGAACAGAATTATTGTAAGCCACCTCGGCGAAAGGGAGGAGGTCAGTCCAATTTGTCTGTTGGTAGGAAACGTAGCATCTGAGATATTGGTCCACCATTTTGTTGGTGGATTCTGCAGCCCCATTGGTAGCTGGATGAAAAGCAGATGATAAGCCTTGAGATGATCCAATTAATTTAAGAAAACGCTTCCAAAATTTTGCTGTGAACTGCACCCCTCTGTCTGAAATTATTCACTTAGGGGCACCATGCAGTCGGTAGATACGTTTCAGGAACAATTTGGTCAGTCATTGGGCAGATGGGAGTCCTTTGCAGGCGATGAAATGAGCCTGCTTCGAGAACAAGTCTATCACAGTCCAGATGACAGTATTTCCCCTACTTTCAGGTAGGTCTACTATAACGTCCATAGCTATTTCTTCCCATGGTTGAGAGGGGTCTGCCACTGGTTGCAGTAGCCCAGGGGGTTTCCCTGGAATTCTTTTCATTGTGTCACATACAGTACAACTCCTGACATAGTTTTCCACATCTCGTTTTACACCAGAATTGCCAGCGGATGAGGTGTAGAATTTTTAAATATCCAAAGTGCCCAGCCTGTTTTACATCATGGCTGTGTTTGAGAGCATTAAGACGGAGAGCTTCAGGCAGATACAGTCCCCCTCCCTTTGTAAGCCAAACCATCCCTGCGTGTTAGGGAGATTTGATTATCTTTGAACCATTGGTTGGTGAGGAGCTCCTGTTTTATTTTCTTTACCCAGGGTCATCAGGATTAGGGAATCTGTGAGGTGTGAGTTGAGCGGCAGTTTGTGGGTTAGAGATAATTGCCTCGTTAATCTCCTCGCGTTCGCTTTTGTACTGGGGTAATCGGGATAGCGCATCAGCTAGGAAGTTTTTTCCTCCCGGTATGTAGTTTACAGTGAAGTTGAAGCAGTTAAAGTACTGTGCCCACCGCACTTGCTTTGGGGACAATTTGCGGGGAGTTTTCAGTGCTTCTAGATTTTTGTGATGTGTCCATACTTCAAATGGCATCTTGCTCCCTTCTAGATAGTGTCACCAGTTTAACAGCCCCCACCTAATTGCGAAGGCCTCCTTCTCCCAGATTGCCCATCTTCTCTCGCTTTCAGTAAATTTTTTAGAGGTGTAGGCACAGGATTGTAGAACTCCACTTTTGTTCTTTTGCAGTAATACAGCTCCGACTGCCACGTCGCTGGCATCAGCTTGGATTACAAAGGGTTCCCCTGGGCAGGGGTGCTTTAGGACCGGTTCAGCAGCAAATAGTCTTTTTAAATTCTCAAAAGCTGTTTGGCAACTCATAATTCATGTAAGTGGCTGGTCCAGTCGTGGTTTTCCTCCTCCTTTGCCTGTTTTGAGTAGTTCTGTAAAGGGCAGGGCAATCTCGGCAAAGGAGGGGATGAATTGACGATAAAAGTTGGCAAAACCTAAAATGCTCTGAAGCTTTTTATGAGTCTTTGGGGGCTGCCACTCAATTATAATTCTCACTTTGGCTGGATCTGCATATTTTGTCAAAGCAAGAACATCCAATTTTAGCAACGTTGACACTATAGCTATAAATCAGCATCTGATTTTATTTTATTTTATTTTATTTATTCAGCAGAAAACTCTGATACATTTGCACTGACCTTCTTGCCTTCTCATTGTGATTCTTTTGTAGTTGGAGAAATTAAGGTTTTATAGGCATTTTAAAAAATAACAGTAGGGGATGGTTGCAGTCATTTCCTTTCTCTGGAAATAGTTTCACAGTGCAAAGCAATGATGATTAATTTTCTAGAAAACATCCTTGAGCTTTAAAGGGATGTAAAGTTTAATAGCAAGAGTTCAAATCTGAGATGAATAAGATTAAAATAAATATTTCTCCATTCTAGTTAGAGCATATTCAACAACCAGATCATCTTCATTGATATCTATGCATACAATCAGTGCTTTTTTTCTAAAAAAAAAAAAAAAAAGTGCCGGAACTCACACGTGTCATACAACCCACCTTGCCTACCCTACAAGGTTCCATCCAAAAAAGGTACCGGAACTCCGTTCTGGGCATTCTATGAGAAAAAAAGCCCTGCATACAATACATTATACATTATACATGGATTGAAACAAAAAGTTATCAGAACATGAATTGCTATAATTTTCCTCCAACTTAAGCCTTAAGTCACTAAGGTAACTTAATGTACTAAGACTCCTCTATTACACTACAGAAATCAAATTTCTTTTAGACCTTTGTTCTTTTTTCAATACTGATAGAATATTATGATTCATAACCCAACATTGAAATAAACAGAAACAAATTTTAATGTCACAGGTTGAGTAAACTATATAATCTTCTGCCAAGCATGAATATGTACCATCTTATTGGGTTTTTAAAAAGAGATAATTGAGGATGTATACAGTGTAACCTTATATTTCTTCTTGTAGTCCCATCACCACGCCCAGAAGGAACATTTCTAGACAATAGTGCCTCAAACAGAATACCTGCACTGCCTGCAGAAAGCAGTTTAACAAGCCATTCAAAGAGACAAACTGCTTTTGATTCCTGGTAAGTAAATTTCTTTATAAAAGGTAAAGCACAGTTAATTTATATAGAAATAGAAAAGTTAATATAGAAACAAAGTAACATTTCCTAATTTCTTATTGATTAATTCATTTAAGATGATTAATTCATCCAGTAGTCACACTGAAAATTTGGATTGGAATCAGAAATTACCAACAGGGTTTAATAGATTCTGGGAATTTTATTGAGTTTCTTATTTCATGAAGATCAGTTGTATCTTTAAATCTGTCAATCTTCCAAACTTAATTGAAATATAATTGATGGCCAATTTATATTATGTATCAGCCCTCCACCTTGCAGTTACTAATTATTCCAGTGGTGGATTGACTTGAGATTTTTAATCTACATATTCATTGGGACCATGATGAGATCAACATTTATTCTCTTTTTCTATGGCACAAGACTCGTAGCCTGCAAAGACTCGTTATTGTTACTTCACAGGCCAGCTTTTGATGCACACATATGCTTGAGAAGGGAGACTCGGACCTCGTCTAGAGTGGGCACACTCCAGGTCCCTTCCCTCAAATGATGTGATCTAGTGGGACTTAGCAAGCATATCTTTTCCATAGCAGTCCTGTCCAGTAGACTACCTTGATATCCAGCAGGGCCTCACTTTCTTAACTTTCCAGAAAACTATTAAGAGATTACTTTTTACCTCACTTATAAGGTTAGAGCCCAGGGAGTTGTGTAGCTGTATGGGTGTTGTTTTTAGATTGAAATCATTTTTTTCTTGTTTCTTGTTGAATGTTTTTTATTTTGTCTTTTTATTATTGCTGTTAGATTCCCAAATTTGTGAGCACAATATACCCAGCTGATTCAGCTTGCTAAGAACATCCCTTTTCAAGTCAAGTCTGAACAAGTTGACTGAAAATGGAGTTATTTTATATCCAAAAGTATTCATTGTCCTGATCCCATTTGTGTCTTCACAAGGTTAATGCTTCAACATTGTCTCAAGAGCCATGCTATTGTAATATCTTCTGCAATTTCCAGGCAGCCTCCTGCCCTAGGCATTCTATTTTTACAAGCTTTGCTCATCAAATGGAATTATGACATTTTTAACAGACCTTTTTATTATTAAGGATGCTTTCTAGCCTAGCATTATCTTCTGGAGGTTATACACTAGATCAGTGATGGCGAACCTTTTAGAGACCGAGTGCCCAAACTGCAACCCAAAACCACTTATGTATGGTTGGGTGCCGGGTGGGTGTGGCTGTGGGCGAAACAGCAGACTGGGTGGGACTAAAAAGTTCAATCAACAATTCCAACTTTGCGAGATCTTTTTTTTCCCGCAAGAAGTTGAAATTGATTGATTGATTAAACCTTTTTTTGTGTGCATACGGCGGCGGAGGTCTAAAGCGAAAAGGTTTTATAAAACTGAGCTGAAGGCCCAGGACTGGGGCGACGGTACGTGTGCCCACAGAGAGGGCTCTGTGTGCCACCTGTGGCACGTGTGCCATATGTTCGCTACTACAGCATTAGATTTTCAGAATCTGGGATATCCTCGGACCTCTTATAAGCTTACCCAAAATAAAATCAGCTAGGCACAATTTTTCTTTCATTTTACAGTAATGTCATATTTCTTACATCCTAAGCACACAAGAGTTAGGGTTTTCAAGATTCTGCTTTATTTTTTCTGAAACAGCATTAAAGATACTTTCCTAAAATCTGGGCAGTTCTTTCTTTCTTAGTTTGCCAGCTACATGGGGCTTGACACAAGAATATGTTCTTTTCTTGAAGGAGATTTTGTAATTCTGGGATGTTAACCAATTAGCTTGGCATTTGGGAAATTTAACAATTCCTTTGACTTCTAATGGCTATGAATCAGAGCACATATCAAAATGTATGATTCATCAAACCATACCTATAACTGTGAGAAGCCTCAAAATAGCAAGCCCACTGCTGATGGTGAGGAGATTTTTCATGCATATGTATTAGCTTTCTATAAGATTGTGCACTATGTAATTCATTATACTAAAGTTTATTATATCTACATATAAGGGTTTTTTTCTCTCCACATTAAGGAAAAGTGCTGAAGATACTCATTCTGAACAGCTAAAGGATAAAGAAAAACAAAGTTTTTTCAGGGCAATAAAAAAGAAAAAGAAGAAATCTCAGTCAGTAAGTAGCTTATGTTTTCTATAACATTTTGCTTAACTACTTTAGTCTTCCACAGAGAAAAACAACTTGGTTATTGAGGTATCAGCTACCAGATTTGGCAAATATAAAGGATTTGAAGATTATTGTGAAATTTCTGGACAATCCTACTTGCTTAGCCCCTAATATGAGGAATACATTTCTATGACCGCCTATGAATAAAATTAAATATTAAATAAATAAGGAAGCAATTGGTGTCAGCTGATTTTCTTGATAGATAGCTAGAAGCCAAGCAAATAGGAAGTAGGTTCTGCCAAATCTGTAGTGCCAAATGTTTTTTGGGGGAGAGAATGGGACTGATCGCTGTGTCAAACCCTTTGTGGTCGAGAGGAATTTGCCACTTTTCCCCCATTTCACCTCTCTATACAGCCTACCGACTGCTGTTATTTGTTAGTAATAATTTTACCATTTACTACAGTCCAGAGAAGGATTCTACTGCTTTTTAAGTTAGAGAAGGTTCTTACATAATAGTTATCTCTGTAGGCCTGTTGGTTCTCAGCTCTATCTGGAAAAAGTTGTATTTAAAAGAGAAGCTGATTACTGAGACGTAGGACAGGGATTGTTTGTTTGATTGATTGATTGATTATGTAATACTGAGTAATTTTTTACTCCTAATGATGACAAACAGATTTTCTCCATGATGAGGCAGGGAAGGCCAAGCTAATGCCCTCATCTTGTAGTGTTTCCCCAAATTTATTTCTCACCGTTTGAGATTCCTGATATAAAGAACTTAAGGTAGCCAGTGAAATGTTTGATTGTTCATTTAAAATAAAGTTCAACTTTAGTTACTTATAGAGCTCAATATCCCAAGAGTCTGGTAGCACTATTTAAGACTAAGAAATGTTATTACAAGATGTTAGCTTTCGTGAGCTACAGTTCACTTCATCAGTAACATGGATTGGGTTAACTGATGTAGGGTTCATATATATTGGTATATGATGGGGAAATAAAGGGAGAAGAAGCCATGTTTATTGTCATAAAGAATTTAAGAAACAAAAATCCCATGCTATAGCCATGAATAAAATTCTGAAACATTTTGGGTTTTTAATGAATTTAATAATAAGTACTATGGAGCCTTTCTCCTTGAAAGTTGGTTTGCTGCAATTATTTGTATCTATCCTTTTAGGATAACAGTGCTTTCAAAGAAGCATATAAACTATTTAAATAATGGTTAAAAAAAGAGCAACTATTATTTAAGAATGAAAACATTTCTAAGATCTTTTCACCAGTTTACTTCATGTTAATATCCCTTCCTCTTTTCTCCACTCATGTAGGATATAGGAAATAATTGTGATTGTGAGACGGGTGTCTGTATAAATTGATATAGGTAAATAATAAGTAAATAGTAAACAAGTACTATACTAAGTAGAAAAACCATTTTATCTATTATTTTTAAATGTATTGATTTACAATGAAGATTTGGAAGTAAGAGATGAAGGGCATCAGATTTTTTTATTGTCAGCAGATAAATCTTTTAAGAATTTCTTAGTTTTCTTCCTTAGTTTTAAGTTTGCATTTCCATTGAGGGATAATAGTTTTCACGAACCCAGATAATTTTTTTTAAAAATGCATTTATATGTTATTTTCTGAGTTTCTCTCCAGATTTGCTACATTTCAAACTTTAACAAAAATTATACAAAACCCATGTTGTCGAAGTAAATTGATACATATGGACTTAATTGCTATTGAAAATTTGGGATATTTTTATAATAGCTATAGTCATAGTTCAGGGCTTTTCAACCAGTGGTACGGGTACCACCTGTGGTACATTGGCACCTGGCAGGTGGTACGCAACCATACTAGAAAAGTGGTAGTGGGGGAGGGAAATGAGCTGAACCAGTGGTAGCACTCACAAGCCTGAGCGAGAGATGGCTGGAGCTGCAGGGCTGTCAGGGCTCAGTGGAAGCACCAGGATCAGTGCCAAGCTCCAGCTGGAGCTCTGCGCTGATTCTGGTGCTTCTGCTGAGCCCTGAAGAAGCACCAGTCAGCTGGAAAACAGCACTGATCCTGGCGCTTCTGCTGAGCCCAGAAGAAGCACCAATCAGCTGGAAAACAACACTGATCCTGGTGCTTCTGCTGAGCCTAAAGGAAGCACCGATCAACTGGAATGTTGCAGCATCTCCAGGGTCTTGTGATTTACATTCAGATGCTTGGCAACTGATTCATATTTATGACGGTCACAGTGTCCCAGGGTCATGTGAAGTGACCAAAACCTGCTGCAATCACCCAGCAGACAGGGGGAATAAAAACCAAACACCCCCCACCCTACCCCTGCTGCCAGTCCTCAACAAAAATGCTCACAACAAGGAAAACCTCGGACAGGAGGAAGAGCGCCACTGGGGGGGCAGGCAGGTGTCTTGCTCGGCTGTGGCTTGTGGGGCACTTTTTTCAGTGCCATTGTAACTTCGAACAGTCACTAAGCGAACTATTGTAAGTTGAGGACTACCTGTACTTTATCACTTTTTTTCCTTTTTGGGGGGGGGTCATCAAGTTTTTGACATCTTGCTAAGCGACTGGTGGTACTCGGATGTTGCCATATCCTAAAAGTGGTACAATGGGTGAAAAGGTTGAAAAGCCCTGTCATAGTTCATACGCCAAACTTAAACCACACAAAGTAATGTATTTATTCTAAACTTAATAAATATATATATTTGATAGGCACATTCTTAAAGCATATTGCAAGGGCAGTTAAGCTTTAATTATTTCTTCCAAAGGCTTTTTCTTATTCAGCAGAGCAATTAGTCTTATCTTGACATAATTATAAAAAGTTAGATTAAACATCTGTGATCATTGAAGCTTTCATATATAATTCAACAAATAAGAGACATGGGTAGCTCTCCTGAATTAGAATTATTTGTGCAATTTGTTTTTGTATCTTATATTGCAGACAGAATCTACCAAGATGGAGAATCCAAGCATCAAGAAATCTCTCTTTCCTCTTTTTATTTCAAAGAATCATTTAAAGCATAGCTCTTCTTTGAAAAAGAATCCTGTAGTCACTCTACCTATGGTATTAACTTTTAAAAAATGATAGCACTGAAAAAAAATGCTACAGTGCATCTATTTTACTTACCACTATAGTGTGTGCGTGTGTGGGGGTACAATTTTTTTTCTCAGGGGATCAAACTCTCCACGCAAATTAAGTATTTTGAGCCAATTCCACAAACTCAGGGAACCTGGGATTTTTTCCTCCAAATTGCAAGAAAATATAATATTATGAACAATATTATCATCAGGATTATAAATAAACATCTAATAAAACATAAAAGACAACTTCTTTTGTAATTAGCCATAGTGTGAAATTATTTTTTTCAATTGGAATATTTTCAATTATATTTTTATTTTTATATTCAATATAATATTTATATTATATTTCAATTATATTCAAATATTTTTATTTATAAACCTTACTGCTTTCCTTTATCTAAATAAAAGGAAGACACGATGTATTAGTCATAGTTGAATTTCATTGGATATAGAACACTTTTGAAAGCCTTTATTTTCTCTATAATCAATTATCCAGCTGCATGTTGTTGGTAAAATAAAAGCTAATCCCCCTACATTTAATGGATTAACAATTTTTAATCCTAAATTTTATTTGCTAAGAAAGGAGTCTTAGCCAGCAATCGCCTACCTCCCTGTTGGACGACTAAACTGTTCAGAAGATATATTCAGCCAAAGATTTTCTCTGAAGCTGGCATGTTGCATTATTTAGCAGTTTCTCTAATTAATAAACAAACATTAAGCTAAATCTTATTTCTTTGATAAGGGAAATACTCTTCCTTATAAAGGTACTGCAAAAGTAATTGATGACTGGTTATCTTTCTCCTTAGCAAAAAACATAGTTTTTGTGGAAATGGCTCATGAACTTAAAAGCAATATGGAATACTCTGAAAATGAGATGAAACAGAGCACTGCGCTTAACTGCTCTTCTTCTCTTTTGCAGTATTTGACTAACAGCATGTGAATGCCTTAAGGGTGGAGGTTATAAAAATATGCATGGCATCTACAAATATAATTATCAATATAGAGATCTTAAAAGGGCATAGCAATAATGGGTTCACTTGCATTGCTTTGATCTGAGAAGCAGGGAGAAGTGGGAGATAAGGTTTAATTTAGGATATTTGTTTCCAAGAATTAATGAATTGATATTGTTCCATGTTACAGATGCCTGGAAGCGACAATCAGGACCTTTTGGCAATACAAAAAGCTATTCACTCGTCTAATCATCCAGCCAGCAGGCAGAAGGATTGGCATTCTGAAAAGATGACAGAAATTCAAGGGCATGTAAGTTTAACTATTGCTTCATTTCATTTTAAGTCATTTGGCAGGTGAATAGTTGTTCTAAGTTATAATACAGAATAACTTTGAACTTTTATTCTTGGGATCTCAAATTGAAATCATCACAAGTGCTACTTAACTATTAAGTCATTAACCCAGAACTACATTGGAAATTTTTTATACATTGATTTAAAAGTTTTTACCAGCAATGTCCACAGAGTCTTGGTGCTTTGATCAGATTGGCAAAAGAAGTAATTTCAGTGTTGCATCTTTAACAGTACTGTGAGGTATATTTTACACGGTAATGTAGCCATCTACCCATTAACATACATCTATGGAGCAGATAGAATTATCACCTGCCTTAAGTTCAGTATAAAGTTGATAAATAAGAATTATCCCACACTTTTCCTTGAGCAGCAACAAAACATTGTTCCAACCATGTGCTCATATTATTTATTTACTTAAAATATTTCAGTCAAGGTGGCTCGCAAGACAAAACAAATGTAGCAATAAAGAGTATTAATAAAAATCAGTGAAGATGGGCATTCTGCTGCAGGATATTTTGAAGTCCTTGTGCTATGACTTGGATGCACATCTCTGGGTAATTCATTCTAAAAATACTGAACAAGTTGAAAAGATGTATTGTTAGTGATATGCAGTAATCTGACTGTTCACAGTAGTGAACAAATGAGTAGGTTGGAGATATTAACTTTCAAACAAATTTGTGTGGCTGAAGGTAAGCCTTCAGGTTATTTAATGTTAATCTATTTAAAGCTGAAAGATTAAAATTAACTTTTTAACTTTCAGCAAAATATAATTACAGTTAGTATATCAAGTATAATACAACTACTACATAAACAACATTGCAACGAACAAGGACATACATTCAGTTTTGCAGCTACTAAGATTGTTGGACGAGTAGAGACAAAAGTAGCCAGGAAAGTGATTGAAGCCTGGGAAACGGACTCCTCATCAGTCAACAGGAGTGCTGATTTACCACTAGCTTATCAAGTACCTAGGAGGCGAGAGCTTGACGGCACAAGGAAACAACAGCCAACAATTTAATAGCCACCCTCAACACTCCAAGCCACACACAACCAGGTTCCATATAAATACCACACAGAGGAATAGCTCAAAGCACATACTTTGCTAAAGAGAAGTTCTTTGAGGATTGGCTCCAGCATGAGTCCAAAAGCTTGGAAGACTAAATCTCTAGTCCCGGTGGCTGACCCAGATTGGATCCTGTGCTATATAAACCAATACAAATAATCCTTATTTAACAATCAATCCTTTTATGACTGTTCAAATTTGTAATTGCCACAGACTGGATGCTTTACAGTCGTAAAGCACCCCCAGCCATCATAAATGGTCACGCACAATCATAGGACCACATGTCATTATGGTTAGTACGCAGTCAAGAACTGGGATTTGCAATGTTTTTTGCCAGTTTCTGGCAAAACACGTCCCTTCAAATAAATGGTTTTTCTTAACAACTGCCACATTCACTTAATGACTATTGTGAAAAGGGCTAGAAAATTACTTCAGGTGATGTAAGTGCCTCGGCTTACAAACACAATGTTTTATGACCATACTTCCGGGCTCAGTTATGGTCAGCAAGTCAAGGACTACCTATAGTTTTTTAACTGAGAATAATTGCCTCCAAAGGATAATTTGGTCATTTTCTGGAAGTAATGAAATAATTTGTAATTGCTTGTTTGTGAGTCAAAGGTTTGATGTTGCAGCTTCCAAGACACTGTTAAACAACAGAGTCTGGTTGCTTTGTGGGGAAATGACATTATTTGAGACCAGGAAAAGAACTAATTAGGTGAAACAGTTCAATAACCACTGATCTGAACAAACAGCTATACAAACCATCTTAAATTTCCAAACCAATTCAACTTTAACATTATTTAGTATCTTTTTAATAGGCATTTAGTATGTCAGCCAATGCTAGTATGTGCACCTTTCATTAGTTTAAGGGGCCTACCAGGCTTTACATGACAGGCAAGAGATTCCCTCTCAAAATAGGGAGAACACAGAAATTGTGATGTTACAATTTAGAAGTTTAGAAGTTATAAATGATAACTGGGAGAATTGAGTCTCTTTTTGTCTCTTAACAATTTTCTTTTTTTCTTTTTTTTTAAGTTTTTATTGAGTACAAAGAAAAAAAAGGATTAAAACATTGAACATGGTAAATCGTCTTTGACTGACATCTCAGTCCATATTGTACATTAATTACATATAATATATCTATATACAAACTATACATTTCTAGTCTCTATCTTATCTCTTTATTTGTGACCTCCATTTTTTTCCCTCCATCTATAAAATTTATTCCATATTCGATAAAATCTTTTAGCTATCCTATCTAGTTCTGCGCAATACATAATTTTCTTTATTAGTATTTCCTCTCTAGGTACTTCCATTGCTTTCCACTTTTGAGCAAATAGTATCCCTGCCGCCGTAACCACGTGAATAATTAAATATGTGTCCTCTTTATTTACATTTTTCTCTATTATTCCTAATAGTAATGCCTCAGGTTTGTATAGAATGTTTTGCCTAGTCATTTCTATTGCCCATTCCCAGACCACACGCCAATACACCTGTGCTTCTCTACATGTCCACCATACATGAAAAAAGGTGCCCTTTTCTTTTTTACATTTCCAACACATAGATGAATATCCGTTATACATTTTGGCTAATCTGGCCGGAGGGAGATGCCATCTGTAAACCATCTTATACAGGTTTTCTTTATATCAGTGTTTCTCAACCTTGACAATTTTAAGGCATGTGGACTTCAACTCCCAGAATTCCACAGCTGTGGAATTCTGGGAGTTGAAGTCCACATGCCTTAAAATTGTCAAGGTTGAGAAACACTGCTTTATATGATGTCGCCAATGTGATTTTGTTATTTCGCTCCCATACTTGCTGCCATTGATCCATATTTATATTATATCCTAGATCTATTGCCCATGTCACCATTGTTTCTTTAACCTGCTCCTCATATAGCTTATGTTCCAACAGGTGTTTATAAATATTCTTTATTTGTTTTTTCTCCGGGCCTAGCAGTATTTTATCTAACCCTGTATCTTGTCTGTTAATACCCCATTCTTGCTTATCCTTCATGTATCTTGCTTGTATCTGGAGACAAGACCACCACTCCATGTCTATTCCTTTTAACAATTTTCTAAATCAGAAAGCAAATGCATATCCCCTCCCTGCCCAAATTTGGGGCTGTGTTTATTATACAAAGCAGTGTGGGAGTCATATCACCCAGAGGCTACCCTTTTTTTTTTCTTTTTTACAATTTTGCTTATATTTCTAGAAATCAATCCCATCCATTACTTTGTAGTTTCTCTACTTCCCCTAGCTTGCAGTGAATTCCAAGAACTCCAATTGTCCGTGACCACTTAAAGATTACAACCCAAATTATTGAATAATTGACAGTTTAGTGTGTAATGACAATATGCAAAATACTTTAGCGCTTAACAAAAGTAAAGAAAATAAAAAGGGCAGGAGGAAGAACAGGTGGAAATAAATAACAAGAGACACTCGTTTTCTACTTTCTGTCTTTCAGAGTCAGCCTCTAAAATCCTTACGCAAGCTGTTGCATCTTTCTTCCTCCTCCTCCTCAAACCATTCGATTCCTTCTGAACCCAGATTCCAGCCTTTACCAAATCAGCCAGCTAAAACTTCTTTTTCTGAAGTTCGAATTTATCCTATGACTCAAGCTTCCACTACCAGCAGCAGCAACCTACGTCAAGAATCCCAATCAAAAGGCAGAGCTGCTCTTCAGCTCCCAAGCCAGATGGAACCAAGCTGGCACGTTTCCCCAGGGAACAGAAGTGCCAGTGAGACATCATCATACTCGGATCAGATGGCTTCGAAAAGTGGGCAAAACGGGCATACATATAACCGAACAAACCGATCTCGAATGCCAAATCTGAATGATTTAAAGGAGACGGCTTTGTAATTGTATCCAAGAAAGTGATATTGCAGGGATTGACCGAGGGATATGGTGATGGTGGTGATTGGAGTAATGATTGTGTTTGCAGCTTTACAAAAGAGTGTGCAATAGAGTATGTGTAGCTACTACTACCACATCAATAGGGATAGTATAGTGAAATGAACTTTATAAATTGCCATTCACACAATATAATAGCAAAAGAATGTGCAATTCAGGGAGAATGAACTATATGCCCTTTTTTCTCAGCTTACATTCCAGCTTAGTATGCGTATTTGTCTGAAAGCTATATTGACACATTGGGGAATTTAAAAAATATTTAGATGTATGCCCTTTTAAAAAATATTGCTGCCTAAATTTAAAAAAAACTAAATAGGGTTTATGTGATATATTTGTATCCTTAGTATGGTTTAAAGTTTTAGTTTATTTGTTTTTAAAACTTCCATATTTGATAAGATTTGTAATATTATTTATTGTCTAATTGTTATATCACATTTTATGTTATAACATTATTTGGAGCTGTTTGGAACATTGTTCTGAAGTAAAAACAGCTACAGTAATTTCTACAAAAATTAACATATATTACATCAAGAATATTTTATTATAAATATATGTGTGTGTGCGCGCTATGTGTGTGTGACTCTCTCTATATTTATATAATAAATGTCTTTTTTAAAAGATATTCACTTAAAGTATTGTTATGACACTATCTGCCATATTTTTATACATTTGTGATATTAAGTGCAGTATTATACTTAATAATAAATAGGAACTAAATAGTGTGACTGTAACAATATGATTTTTATTCCCATCCTAGATGCAGTAATATGGGCTATATCTACTGATCTTCTGCTGATGAGAGGTTCATGATCCAATAAAAGAAATGAAATGTGCTATGTTGCTTCTCCTTGTGGCTCTCATCCCCACCTTTTCTCCCTTTTCTTCTGATAAAAGCTTTTAAGAACTCAAAGAACCTTTTGTCAGTTGAACAACAACACTGAATATATCCCATTATAATGCCACAAGTAAAACAGTTTCTAAGATTTGCTGTAGACATTTTGATTGGGGTAATAGATTAAAAGCTTCAAACCATAAAAAAACATAAAATCATATGAACAGCAGTGTTGCTTCCCCTCAATGTATATTTAGCTTTCCTGTTCATATCAATGTGAAATAAGCATTTGCATTATGGGGGTAGACATCTGGTGTGCTTGCAATCTTCTACCCAGGAAAACCGACCCATAGCAAGAAAGTAAAGTAGATGCTCTTCCATTGAATACATGGGGTGAAGACCAAAGAGCCACAGCAAGAGATGCCAGTGGCAAACCAAAGTTGGCATGACACAGCACTGTAAATCATGGTATAAGGTTTTAACTTAATATGTTCTCTGCACTTTGTTTGGAATAGTACTATACAGAAAGTAAAATACAATATAGAAGTGTAAGGAGGACTGTCGCACTTCCATTTTGCTTCTAAGATTTTATAAAAAGATAATATTGATATTTAAGGGAAAAATCATTTCTAATGAAATTTAATCCCCCCCATATCACTTATGAGAATAGTTCTGTGAACATGTTTCACTCATCCAGTGTGTATGATATTTTCTAATTTCTTATCAAATCTTAGGAATTTTTAAAATGGACTTCTAAATCTAGCTAATAGTTATTTGCTTATAAGAAATACTCAGGAAATTATTTCAAACTTATTTTTCATTCAGTATGGAGTTGGTCAGTGAAAAAAGAATGAAGACAATAGTGTCAGAACAATACATTTTAACTCTCAAATGTATACAATATATTATTGAATAAACTCCATAAAAATTGACCTGGACATTATATAGATGGTGATGCTTATTAATAATAGATAACACAGATGAATGGAAAGATGTAATCTGGTAAATGTATGTATTTTTTTTAAATGTTATATTTCAAAGTTTTGAACACAGTATTTACCCCATTAGATAATCCAAAATTTTCAGTGGTGATTGTTGATGTCTAGTTTGCTGTATAGAAAATAGGCATTATAGTAATATATAAAATTCATGCCTAATAACTGTGGAAAACACAGTGGAGACTATGACAGGGTGATTCAGGCAGTCAATTATGTTTGTTTAATTCATAGGATGTTTTTGTAATTTAATACACAGTCACCTCCTGTGTATGTTCCCAATATTTCTGGCTGCCTAGCTGTATTTTCCAGAAAAAGATATCCAGACTCAAATAGTGCTGTTTGAATGTGGCAAATAATTTTTATTTGGCTTATATGTAATTTACAGAGTAATACTTCTTACTTTGCTAGTAATTTGCACAATTTATAAGGCTGCTTACAGCTCTTTTGATTCATAGATGTCTAACAGAAAACATTTAGTAGTAAATTAGATATATAGAGAATTGCTATTTGTACTACTAGATGTTTCAGATAAGGGTACTCTTTTTAAGCTTAAATTTGGAAATGTGTGAATTTTATTTTTTGGGTGTTCCATAAAGAAAATTATTTCTTTTAAAAAATGAAAAAATGTATACATTCAGATCTGTTAATAGAGAGAACATTTCAAAGGTTTTGCACTATACTTAGTTTATGTGTCCAAGTTTTGTAATATATGTAAACTTGTAAATATGCAAAGATGCCCCCCCCAAAAAAATTATTGACTAATGGAGATTTCTTAACATTATAAGAAGAGCAAAGCCTATTATGCATTCAGCTATGATTAAATGTTAGCTTTTTTTCCTTCACTGAGATTATGTAAATATATTGCTGTTCTCTGTACTTTTATAAGGATAGTGCAGCTAGTTTAGGTGATTGTGTTCTGATAGGAGCAAAAGAATCTATTATAGTTGTGTATATCAATAACTGCACATTCTTCCCAGGAAGGTTTGTTGCATATTTTCTTTTTCCTAGAAAAAGAAAACAAAAATGTTTGCACGTAATTTATTGAGAGCAGATTTTAAAAATGTCAAAAAGCTTTACTTAATAATTTTGAAGAGTCCCCTTTTGCCAATGAAATGTATGGAAGCATGGTTGAACAGATTTTTGAAAGTGGAATTCTGCTTTCTGAATCTTGTGCACACTATTGAGAAGTGTTGCATAATATTTCATATATTTTCTAGTATAAATAATATTTTTCAAAAGATATTTTCCATCCCTTAATCTCATTTTCATTACATTTTGAGTAATTAATAAGTTAGTAAAAGAATTACTGTGGTATGGGTACTTTTGCCATTCTCTGAAAAACATTTAGTAGTTTTAATCTCTGGAAGGGTTGATGGTTTCACATGTTTAACATATTGTATATTTAATTTTATATATCACAAGGGTTCCCATTTCTCTGTTTCTAAATTCTCAGATATACTGAGCTCAGCTTTCCCTTTATTTCCATAGAAATTTGGAAAACTAAGGTAAGTTGCATTGTTAAAGAGAAAAAATTATTCAATATTTCATATGATTTTTTAAAATAAATCTCCTTTTTATTTTGCAAACATTCTATTTTCTATTTCCCATATTTCTCTAAAATATCACCCAAAGAAATAGTATTTCATAATCCACATTGGTAACTGTTTCCCCATTGCCTTAAATACATTCAGTTTTTATTTTTATGTTGCATATTTCAATTACAATTGAAACTTGAATGGAATTTTGTTTCAAAAATATCTTAAAATCAAGCTAAGAAGAATAAATGTTTAAAAAAGTTCCCTTATTTATAAAACAATTTAAATTTGCAAAAGGATTATATGAGAAAAAGTGTTTATTTGGAAGTCATTTAGCATATATGATATAAGTTGTTCTGTGAGGAAAAAAATGATACTGACTTCTGTCTAAACATTCTTGATTAAGAATGTGACTGAGGGTTTTTTTATTTTTATTTGTTTGTTTGGTGTTTGCTGTATATAATGTTGATTATGTTTGGTATTAAGAAACTGTTTTCATGCAGTGAATTTCCTCAAGAGTATACTGAATTTCTTTGTGCCAAATTTATATATTATATTTCATTGTGGAAGCCTTCATTGAGGAAGGCTTAGGAAAATGGAATGTAGTAATTTTCAAAAGATTTTATTTCCCTTATTTGCAGTCTTTAAAAGATAAATTAAACTGTGATATTATTTTCTATTCTAGAAGTGTCTCTATTTAAAAAAACATCTTCCTCATTTACTTGTCATAAAGCTGGCTTGTACATGAGAATTTGTAGCAGATTGTAACAAAAGCCATTATTTTATCCTCTGATAACTGATACTCAATAATTTTTAATAAAAAATAATAGTCTCCAAGACAAATGAACTTGATAATGACTCTTTATTTCCTAGTGTATTTTCTTAATTCCATTGTTATGACCCTCATAAAAGAGCTTATCCTGACATTTATATAATTTTTTTAAAATATTGTATTGCAGAGTTTCTAAAATTTCATGATGTAATTTATATTGGAGAATTAAAGGCTGGGGATAGGAAGTCTGATGCTTGTTCAAAGTAGTTAACATAAGCAGTACTATTTTGTTTCTTTTTAAATCAATAGAAAAATGTTGAAACTATTCACTTCAAAATAGTCTTATGAGTGATAAAAACTCTCATATGATACCCATGAAATTACCATTTTATTACTATTTCTGATAAACGTAAATCAAGTTTATAGAGCCAGACATTTTTGTTATATGATTGTTGTCAAATGTATAACAATGGTTTTTAAAAACCTGCTTTTGCTAGAATGCTGTTAGAGAATCAACTTCCTTTTTTGATCAGCATTTTGATCATCAGCATTTTGAGACTTGCTTCATTCTTTTCATAAACTAAGGATCCAGTAAAACTAGGTGCTTGCTACAGATATTGAACAGTGCTTGCTACAGATATTGAACAGTGCTTTTAAACCAGCTCAGCATATTTTCACATCACTTATATATTCCTTCATTTTACATTTATTTCAGTTGTTATGTTACTTGTTTTTTCTCCTTTGAAGATAAATAGGTATCTAGTGTTCCATTTTGAATCAATCATTACTAGATCTGAGCAGAATTTCTTGTTTTAAGTCTCCAGCTTTTCTTAAAAAATAAATCTAATAAATTGGTTTATATAAAAATTATTTGCAAAATGTAATGCACAGATGAGCAAGGTTCACCATCTTTTTCTGAAAATGCAGGAAACAACTATTTATGAAAATACAATGCCTTGGTAAATCAACACTAATTCTAAAAGCAGAGAAAGGATTGTTTCAGATTTCTACAATTAGGCATTTTCTAAATGTGTTAGACTACAGTTGATAGAATTGCCAACTAACGTACTCATTCTGACTGGAAATAGTGGGAAAGCATTCCATTATAAATATAGAACACCAGATTGAAAAAGAGTGCATTATATTAATGTGTTTTAGCAGAGAAGGCTTTCTAATATTTAATACCATTAGATACTGGTTCTCAAGTGATTGGAAGTCTCTCACTTTTGTTACCTCTGTTGTTTTAGACAAATTATGGTGATAGTTGCAAATAATTCACTTAAATATAGTTGGATGACTCAGTTTAAAATTATTTTGGAAATACAAAAATGCCAAAAAGTATCTGCAAGAAAAAATAGCTTTGGCTCACTATTAATGTATATGGAAATATAGGACTGCTTAGATCTTCATGTTGATAACATGTATTGAATAAAATTGGGAGTTAATTATTTTTGAACACCCTTATAGCTTTATGATAGCATCCAATTATGAAAGTAGCTTTTCAGTTTTATGTGGTTAAAATTACGTATTCATTATTTCTTTTTTTAGAGAATCTCAGATGCACAAACCGAAAATCTGTCCTTTCTTTTAATAGAAATACTATGTAAATCATTGCATTAAAACTAACTGCAGATATGTCGGATATTTGGAAAAAAGTTCATACCATGTTAATAAGCCATCTGCAAATCTTTATGGAACACAGTATATCATATTGTAGTTGTATCATAATGGATTGTTTTCAGGCATGCATTCCATTTTTAATTCCTGTATAATTTTTATTATTTATGTAATAAAAGGGAGGTAAATTATTCTGTGTTTAACTTTTACATATCAGCATGGGGATTTTTTTATTTTTACTGAGCACAATGTATTTTTGAATGGGCCTGCCAAAATATGTCTTTAATAAAAATGCAGGTTTGCATTAGAAAAGTGAGGTTGTCATCCATTTTGTCCTTATTGCATTCCATGCATCCATTTTCTTTGATCATTAGATCCCGTCTTTTTTGATTTTAGGCATTTTAATATAAGTAATTACATTGTATAGATGAACCTCCTAAAAATACCCTGAAATGACTTGAGTTCAGATAATAGGAGTTATTTTTGCCCACTGTAATAAGACATTCTTGGGGAGTGTAAGCAGCATGCTCTTGTCGTTTTTACATCCTCATATGTGTTAAATTTGAGAGCCAGTATTATGGAGCCAAAGACTGAAGACATAAGATTGAAATCTATTTTCAGTCATGGAAGCCCATTGAGTGATTTTGGACCATTTATCCTCTATCAGCTGAACTGGTGAGCAAAGATCACTAGAAAAATTCTTGATCTTTTTTACTGTATTTCATCTTTCTCACATCATCTTTATAATGGAATATTTATTAATTTATCAAAGTCTTACAGCCAAGAACACAAAATGCACAGACGGATTGTGACATGTGGAAAATTGTTTACTTTTTGCTTGATTACTTTGGCTTCATCTTGCTTATGGCAAGTCTAGACCTGATTATGAATTTCAGTTGAAAAGTAAAAATAATTTTATTCATGCATGACTGACAATGCACAGAGAACATGGGATTGATTCCTTCTGTTCCTTCTTTATGTCACAACCTCCATATACTGAGTGGGATGTTTGAAAAGTTGTTCTTAGTGAAAGCATTTTTTCCATACATTTCACTCCCAGTGTTGGAGAAGACATCAGCAGGAGCAATATTCTATTCTTTACATAGAAATGGAGATTGAGGCTACATTTGTCCCAGAGAACTAAGTGATGTTAGTTCACAGTGTAAACACCTGCATTTAATGCCATCAATTCAAGATACTTGACAATATTTGTTTGTTTGTTTGTTAAATTTATTTGCAGCCTATCTCAACATAAGGCTACTCTAGGCCGGAGATCCCCAACCTTTTGAGCACCAGGGACTGGTTCCTTGGAGAGAGGTTTTTCTGCGGACCAAAGGGGATGTGGTTTCATGTACTGCCTGCATCCCGTGGATGGGGCTTTGCTTGTTAGCGCGGCCCTGTTTCTGGCATGCCACAGCCCGGTGCTAGTCCATGGATCGGGGGTTGGGGACCCCTACTTTAGGTGGCTTAAATAAGAAAAGGGAAGAATAATGAAAGGCATGTAAACAGAACAGAATTAAAATAATAGAACAATAAAATAATGACAAAGGAATGAAAATAAATAAATACATAAATAAATAACAAATACATCAATATGATAACCAATGGATGGATGGAGAGCAGAGAGCCAGGGGGGTGGAGTTTTCCATCAATCCAGTAGCCACCTCCAGTGTGAAATTCCCCCATTTAGTTCCCCATTTGATATGAATATTGCTTCCCAATTTGTCTGGCTTAAACTAATTCATATGACTTAGGTCTTGCCATTTTGTGAAATTCTTTACTGAATTTAACAGAATCGTTCTAAGCTTTCCAGATCAGGGAATTGCAAAATGCATCTGGCATAATCTAATGCTTCACATGTATTCTAAGTTCTTCTTTGAAGGTGAAGTGAGGGGAAGAAGTCTGATTAGAGTGACCTCAATCCCTAGTGCCTATGAATTCCCATTAATCTAGTTGTAATTACATCCAATGTTTCATTTCTTTCATCATAGCTACTCTTTCTTACTTATTTTATTTGGAAATGGTTTTACCACAATGCACTTGCATAGACTCAAGATCATACTCTCATTCCTCAGTTATTCCCATTTGGTGGAAAAAAAAACCCCATTGCTAGTTGTTTCGTTTTGCAACCTTCAATAACATAATTTATTGTTATTTATTGATATTATATATATATATATATATTTCAATTATTTTTGCCTTACCGATGAAAAACACATTATGGCGAATTGTTTGTCAGAAATGAGAACAAAACCAACTTGCTAGAAGTCTTCAGAATTATTACAGCTGCAGGTTTTTTTGTTAAATTTCTACACATTGTATTTCAAACTTCTCCTTACAATGTCTCCATTTATGCTTCTGAATCAGGCTTAGTAAAACAGGATAAATATATTTTCTAGAAAATTAATATTTTGGCAGTAGATAAAATATATAATTCGCAGTAATTTTTAGCAGCACTTCTTGACATTTTCTTCACAGTATTCTGTTCCTAGATTTCCTCTCACGTATGCTGGTCTGCACTTTATAGCCTACAGCTATTTTAGTCTTTTCTCAATAAAGCATCCTATACTCTTGAATCTAGGAAGGAAACATTTTCTGGCTATGCTCAGACAATGGGAATCTGTTGTTTGATATTGGCAAAGCAACCTTTGCATCTTGAAGAAACAACCAGGAATACTTCTCTCATGTCTTGCACTGTGTATCCATTTAGGAATGGTCATCTTGCTTCAAACATAAGTGCAGCCTGGATCTCAAGCGATTTACAACTTGTAACAATTATTTGCAAAGGATTAAGGAGCCATGGTGATGCAGTGGTTAGAATGCAGTGTTGCAGGCTAATTCTGCCTACTGCCCAGCAGTTCGACTGGCTCAAGGTTGACTAGCCCTCCATCCTTCCAAGGCCAGATTGTTGGGGGCAATAGACTGACTCTGCAAACTGCTTAGAGATGCTGTAAAGCACTAGGAAGCAGTATGTTTCTATAACATAATCAATTGGGTTCATTTATTCTGTTCAGTTTTTTAATGGTTTCTTGCTTTGAAGCACTACAAATGATAACATAACAGCTGCAAAAAATCACTGTTTTGTATAAAATACTATATTAGGAAAGTAAATAATGGGAAATTTTTGAAACAGTGATTAAGGATACATTATTCCAATCACAAAATATGGGGTGGGGGGCTTGGCAGTCAAATTAAATACAAATATCCTTGACTTATAACCGTAATTGAGCCCAAGATTTTTACAGTTTTACAACTTTACAACTTTTCTTGCTAACAGTTGTTAAGTGAATCTCTGCAGTTGTTAAGTTAGTAACAAGATTATTAAGTGAATCTGGTTTCTCTGTTCACTTATCTTGTCAGAAGGTTGCAAAAGGTGATCACATGATGCAACCATCATAAATACATGACAGCTGACTATGGGGATGCTGCAACAGTCATTAGTGTGAAAAACAGTAATTGGTCACTTTTTTCAGTGCCATTGTAACTTCAAACAGTCATTAAACAAATGGTTGTAAGTTGAGGATTACCTGTATCTGTAAATTTGTTCAATAACCATCGGAATAAAACTATTCAGTTTTTTTTAATAGTTTCTTGCCTTGGAGCAGTACAGCTGCAAAAAATATGTTTTGTATAAAATACTAAGTTTAAGAAAGTAAATAATGGGAAATTTTTGAATTGGTAGTTAAGATTACATTGTTCCGGTCACAAAACTTGGGGGGCAAGGTGGTTCTTGGCAGCCAAATTAAGTATCTGTAAATTTAATCAATAACCACCAGAAACATTAAAATATTTGCTGATTACACATTTATATTTCTTCAAAATCCTCACTGGTTTACATCTATTGAGCTTCAATATTCAAGCTATCAGATAAGCATGACTGTCCACATTACAGGCATTTACAGATGTCTGAATCCAGCCCTCAAAGTAAACCATACTAGACAAAATGTATATGGACTCCATATGTTCAACAAGGCAAAATTAATTCACAATCAAGAAAGGCGGTATCTCCAATTATCCAATAAAATAACTTGCGAAGCATACAAAACTGAACTCAGATATTGTTGTATACCTACAATCTATTGTTTCACACAGGTTTACAGTAGAAGCTAAGCTGAAAAATGCCAATGTGTAACACAAACCTTAACTTCAGAGTGAAGCACAATTAATACAAATGTATTTGTTTTTTATGTATCGCTGCAACTCATTGTGTCTTTGTGTATGTGTCTGTGTATAGACACACACACACTTTGTTAGGATATACATTTCTAAGTGATGGCCTACATCCAAAGAGCAAAACTTCTGGATTGGATTCCTCACTAATGTACACATAGGATTGCATTTTACCTCTATATGGAAGGGAAAAAAGGCAATATTTAATGGAAGAGAAATGAAAAGGGATTCTTAACAAGAAATCAACACTGTTTGTGCCAGAAAACACCATTTTTGGTTAATACTAGTGAAAATTTGGCAGACAACATATTATGAAAATCCCTCTTCTTTTGCAGTGTTGTTTTTTTCTGGAATATTCATGTGTTCATCTGAAATAAAATCGTATCTTTCAAGAAGCAACGGGTGGAAACTAATCAAGGAGAGAAGCAACCTAGAACTAAGGAGAAACTTCCTGACAGTGAGAACAATTAATCAGTGGAACAGCCTGCCTCCAGAAGCAGTAAATGCTCCAACACTGGAAGTTTTTAAGAAGAGACTGGACAGCCATTTGTCCGAAATGGTGTAGGGTTTCCTCCCTGAGCAGGGGGTTGGACTAGATGACCTCCAAGGTCCCTTCCAACTTTACTACTATTACTATTACTACTATAACAACTTCTTACCTACATAGCATAATTAAGACCTCTGATTTTAAGTATGTAAGACTAAAAGCATGCAGGCTTTGAATATGTGTATTTAAGAATGGAAAGTTTTTGTTACAACTGTACAGGAATAATCTCTCTTACTTACATTACACGATTACATTTATAGCTATAAATAGAATTTTCAAAAAGCATTTCTTCAGCTGGCCAAAATCTCCTTGGCTGGATATTGCAGCTTATTTAAATAGCTGTGAAGTGTCATAAAACTTGAATTTGAATATGATGAAATTATCTTGTGTTGATAATGTGATTATTTCATTTAAACTTGGTCCTTTTGATGAGGTTATCTTACGATATGGCAAGATCACACAAATGGTAGGTAAGGTTTTTTTATGTGAGGCTATGGAACAATTCATCTTGATTTGATATCTTATAACACAAACCATTCATTTGTAATACAGAATTCTTGTTCTAACATACCAAGCTGACACATAGTTCCACGGAATTTCAGTTGCTGGGATTGGAGGGGAATACCACAGAAAACACTGCATTTCAAACAAAATTAATGAGAGGTCCACTAATTTCAAAAAACATATTGAATTTCAGGTTTTCACTATGCAACCCAAGATATCCAGGCTGAAGGCAGTGTTGGAAATGCAGTCTTGCTGAACCTGTGAAGGATGTCAGTGCTGAATGTTGTCATCTTTGGGTACAGCAAAAGATGTAACACTTAAGTATCAAGCATTGCAAGAATAGACAAAAAGTCAAATTTGCATTTCCTGATAGACCTTTGGATGATTTGCAGAACATCAGCATAAATTTCCAAAACTATAATAAACTGTACAATAAAAATAGCAATAATATAATCTATCTTCCACCTTAAAACTATGGTTCTACAATGACAAGATGGGCAAAAAAAATTGGCTATAATATAGAATTAGAAAAATGGCAAATGTTATGGGAGAGAAACTACAAATTAACAATGTCAACCTCATACAAAGAAAATCTGTATAAAATGTTTTATAGATGGCACCTGCCGCCAGCAAGATTAGCAAAAATGTTTAAAAATATGTCAGATAGATGTTGGAAATGTAAACATAACATAGGCACGTATTATCACACTTGGTGGACATGTGGTAAGGCAAAGGCCTATTGGAGAAAGATACATATGTGGTTAGAAAAAATATTGGGTGAACAAGTGGATTTTAAACCTGACCTTTTTTTATTAGGTATTATGCCTGAAAAGACTAATAAGCAGAAATTATATTTAATCTTCCACATTACTACAGCAGCAAGAATAATTTTTGCACAATACTGGAAGAATGAAGGACTGCCATCAGAGGAAGAAATAATCAGGAAAATATTGGAATGTGCAGAGATGGACAGATTAACTATGAGGTTGAAAGATAAAGAAGATACAGACTACTATCAAATTTGGAACCTATTTTATTCTTGCCTAGAGGAAAGAATGAAGGATTAGAAATTGAACATGTATTAGCATAGCAAACGCCAGACAACTTGTTGATTGGAAAAATTAACATGATGAAAAAAAAACCAATAAAATCTTTACTATACAAAACTATGGTTCTGAATTATTTTTTAAAAACGGTTACCACAGTGACTATGGGATCCAATAAATATTGGCATGGATGGCGCTCCAAATCCTATCCCTTGTGTTCTTATCCACTGGCTAATTGCTCTAACTAAATTCCCACCCTTCATTTTTTTTTTAATCTACAAATCTCAATCTGAGCAAGATATTTTGGTTGGAAAGAGAGGGCAAGAAAAGTACCATTGAGGCAGATGAGCAAAAATTAATAGGAAAACCAGATAAATATGGAAAGGATGAGACAGCTGTGATCTCAATCTCTGTCCTCGGCCCCTTGCCCAAAATCAACCATGTCAGCTCCCTAATGACAAGCTTAACACTTTTATTTAAAAAAATAATTCAAGTCATTTCAGTGGGATTTTTTCCTGTGGTTATAAGGGAAATGCTTCCTCTGCTCTGCTGCTGCTATGATTTGCAACTCTGACATTACTGTCACACAAGGAACTACATAATAATTACCCTTCATTGGGAAATAACAGTGATGGAATTAATAGAAGCAATCAACAGACAAAAAAATGGTAAAACATCAGGACCGGATGGACTACCAGCAGAGCTATATAAGACATTGCAGCAAGTACTAGGTAATGTAATGTTGGAACTTTATAATGAACTTCTTTCTGAAGCTAAGATACCAGATTCGTGGTCCGAAGCTCTTATTACTCTCATATCAAAGGAAGAAACGGAAACACAGAAAATAAAGAACTACAGGCCGATTTCCCTATTGAATGTGGACTACAAAATATTTGCATCAATAATGGCAGAAAGACTTAAAAAGTTTTTAAATGAATTTATACAATCGGATCAAAATGGCTTCTTACCCAAAAGACAGATTAGAGACAATATGCGAATTATATTGAACACACTAGAATATTATGAAACACACCCCGAGAAACAGATGGCATTGGTGTTCCTGGATGCACAGAAGGCATTTGACAATGTGAACTGGCAATTCATGATAAACCAATTACAGACTATGGATTGTGGGGAGAAATTTATAAATGTAATCAGAACAATTTATAATAAGCAATCAGCCAAAGTAATGATAAATGGAGATATGACTGAGAAGATCAACATTATGAAGGGAACAAGACAGGGCTGTCCCCTATCTCCACTGTTGTTTGTTCTGACATTAGAAGTATTAAATAGACGTATAAGACAGAATAATGACATAAAAGGGATGAAAATTAAGAGGGAAGAATATAAGCTACAAGCATTTGCAGACGATTTAGTATTTATTTTGGAGAAACCATTAGAGACAGGACCTGTATTAATAGAACAAATAGAAAAATATGGTGAGGTAGCTGGGTTGAAAATTAATAAAGATAAAACCAAAATGTTAATGAAAAATATTACTGAAAAACAAAAAAAGAACTGGTAGAAAAATTAGATATACAGATTGTAAAGAAGGTAAAATAGTTAGGGATCCACCTGACAGCAAGATGCACAACAATTAAAGAGGATAATTATCATAAATTGAAAAGACAAATTGAAGTAGATTTGGATAAATGGAAAAATGTACAACTATCATTAATGGGAAGGATTGCGATAATCAAAATGAATATATTACCACAATTGTTTTTGTTTTCAACAATACCAATAAGATTAGATAAGAAATATTTTGACGGGCTTAATAAAATAATCTTGAAATATATTTGGCAAGGAAAACAGACAAGGATTAATCTAAAAATGTTACAAGATACAAGATTGAGAGGTGGGTTTGGTCTACCTAATTCGGAATTGTACTATCAGGCTGCAGCATTATCATGAATGAGAGAATGGATCTTACTGAGGAATACAAGATTATTGACATTAGAGGGACATGATTTACAGTTGGGATGGCATACTTTCATATGGTATGGAAAAAACAGAATACATAGCTATTTCCAGAGACACCATATAAAGAATTCTTTATTTGTGGTCTGGGAGAAAGTAAAGAGAAAGCATTATTTGAAGATTCCAAATTGGCTCTCAACTATGGAGGTGCTAATACACCCCAATATGTTTAACATGGGAAACATTATAAGATATAAAGACTTACTAACAGATATGGGGGAGTTGAAAACCAAACAACAATTAGAGGAACAAGGAATAAAGATGGATTGGTACATGAGAACACAAATACAATCTAGATATGAAAAAGATGTTAAAACAGATAGTGCTAATTTGGGGACAACAGAGTTAGATGAAATACTCACAGGAACGGAAGAAAAATGGATTAAAAATGTACAGTTATCTACTACATATGGAGTTAGAGGAGGAACAAGTGAAAGAGACAATGATAAAATGGACAAGGAATTTTGGATACACAATTGAATTAGATAGATGGCAGCAACTATGGGAAAGAAACTATAAATTGACAATGGCAACTGCATATAAAGAAAATATGTACAAAAAGTTTTACAGATGGCACAGGTCTCCAGAAAGATTAGTTAAAATGTTTAAGGACAGGTCTATGAAATGTTGGAAATGTCATCAGATACCAGGTTCCTTCTACCATATGTGGTGGACATGTGTAGAAGCTAAAACCTATTGGAATATAATTAGAACATGGATAAAAAAGATGATACAACAACATATAGAACTAAGACCAGAAATATTCCTGTTGGGTATTCTACCAGGGAAATACAATAAAGAAAAAACATATTTAATTATTCATATAATTACAGCAGCCAGGATTGTGTTTGCACAAAATTGGAAAGCACTGAAAGCCCCCCCAGAGGGAGAGGTGATTGGGAAAATACTGGAATGTGCAGAAATGAATAGACTAACAATGACAATTAAACATAAGACAGAGTCAGACTGCTATGAAATCTGGGGAACCTTTTATGATTGGCTGAAAAGAGAATACGGTTAAAAGATAGTTAACATCAATTTAGATGGAAGAAGAAGGAGCAGATAAGGAGGGAGACCCAGGCGACACAGTATTGAATAACTGGAGGTTGAATAAATATTTATAGAAGTATATACCGAGAAGGCTAGATAAATAGAAGTATTAATGTAAGAGAAAATTAATCTTATTGTATATAATACAGATAGGGAAATTTGGAGAGAGGAGTTGCTCGGACATTACCCCTGAATTGTATCTGAAGAGGGATGAGAGGAAAGAAAGGAGAGAAGAGAGAAAAGAGTAACGGAGGGGAGAAGGAAGTAGGAAGGTTGGAGGAGAAGAGGAGAAGTGGGGAAAAAAATAATTACGCTTCATTAAAAATGCATAGGTAGTCCTCGGCTTACAACAATTTGTTTAGCAATGTTTGAAGCTGTAATGCACCGAATGGTGTTTACTATCAGTCTTTGGAATTCCCTTCCTGACTGGCACTTCTTGCACACTCTTGCCTTATAACTGTATCACTGAGCAACAGAAATTCTGGTCTCAGTTGCCATTGATTTGAGTTGCCATTTAGTTGAGTTGACTCAGCCTTCCATCCTTCCATGGTCGGTAAAATGAGGACTCAGTTTGTTGGGGGCAATATGCTGACTCTGCAAACCGCTTAGAGTGGGCTGTAAAGCACTATGAAGCTATACATAAGTCTAAGTGCTATTGCTATTGTAAATTGAGGATTACCTATATTCTAGAAAATTGGTTTGGTGAAACCCTACTGAACCATAAACATCTGCTGCAAGAAATCATTTGTGTTCAGTTAACATAATTAAGGAAGGCTGATAAGATTTGTATTGAGTCACAATGAATGGTCAGGACGATCCTCATTGTATCCTATATGATCAATATAGACATGGAACTCAGCTGAACAACAAAGGCTTATACACCTGTAGGTTCAAAATGAGGATAAATTCAGTGATCTGGTCTATAAATAAAATCCTAGCTGATAATTATGGTGTTAAAAATGGAGACATGATTGTTTATTTAAAGTATATATAAAGTATATATAAGAGCCGAGGTGGCGCAGCAGTTAGAGTGTAGTATTGCAGGCCACTTTAGCTGACTGGGTTCAGCAGGTCAGCAGTTCAAATCTCACCCGCTCAAGGTTGACTCAGCCTTCCATCCTTCCGAGGTAGGTAAAATGAGGACCCAGATTGTTGGGGGCAATGTAAATATATATATACATTGCTTACTGGTGTATACCGCTTAGAGAGTGCTTGCACTTAAAGCGGTATATAAGTCTCATAAATAAATAAATAAATAAATAAAATACCTATTTGAAAAGGTATTTAATAAAAACTGTAGTGAGAAGAATTAGAATATTAGAATTACTTTTTTAAAATCTAGATTGCTTCCATAGTGAATTATAAAAAAAAGTAAATTCACTGTAAATTCATGGATAATCCAACATAAAAAAACATCAGTTCAGTAAATTTAACTTTGTCTTTATTAACCAGTAATTTTAAATTGAATGATCTTACATTTAAAAATTCAGTAATTATGACTAATAATTATTAATAATCACTAAATATCTCTGTACATCTATATAACATTTATTTCATCAAACTCCTGCAGGATAATCATTCTATATGCTTACAATGTCACTTACTGAATTTGCTACATAAACACAAATCTAGATGTATAATTTTAGACTTATAAATTGGAATGACTAAAAAACTGAAGAAAATTAAAAGAAAATTCTAGTATTATTGATATTAGCTACATGACATGGTGATTCGTATGATACTGACATATCTAACTCATTATTAGCAGCCAGAATATTCATTTCCTACTAGAAGAATACCATACTTCTACCAATATTTTATGAAATCTAGGACATTCTAGTCATATTTAAATTAACAGAAATCTGAAAGGAAGTACGACAGAGTATAAAGATTAAAATACCAATAATAAATTATAAGTAATGTTTTTCTATAATCTGATTGAACTTAAATGAATATACAATATAGAATTGAAGGATGCCTAAGTTCATAATCTCTAGCATTCCTTTCATTATTGGAAAAGATACAAAAGGGATTTCCCATTTGTGTGTGTGTATATGTGTATATGTGTGTGTTTCTGTGCATGTGTGTGCATTGCATGTGCATGTGTGTGCATTGCATGTGCATGTGTGTGCATTGCATGTGCATGTGTGTGCATGCATATATGTGTATTTATAGGCGTTTCTCTTAAACTGAGAATTGGTTTCAACAGATTATTTTGGTAAGAAAAATGTTCAGAGAAGGAAAATGCAACCTTTAAGGAAAGGTTAACACAAGTGAAGGTCTTCACTTGGTTGATTTATCCAATCATATAAATAAGACTCTCCAAACAGTATATTTCTTTGCTGTAAGAATTTCTGGGAAGCATTCCTCCTTGGACAACAAGTGGCCATATAAGATGAAAATACTGGAATTTGTAAAATGCACATATTTAAATATTCCCAGGTTATGGAAAGCTACACAGCTAGTCCTCATATAGTGAGTACCTCATTTACCAGCCATTCACAGTTTGAAAGATGATAAAAAAGTAACTTTATGACCAAACCTCATATTTACAACCTTTGCAGGTCTGTAAAGCAAAGAAAAACTGAAGCAAACTCATAACAGCAGTCTTGGTTTCACTTAATTACTGTTTTGAATAATGACTGAGTTGCCAGTCCCAGTTGTGATCACTAAATAAAGAATACTGGCAGTATAGTATGGCAATAAACTGGTGACACAGTTCCTCACATAAGAGTGAAATGATGATCTACATTGGTCAGTCTTAATTTTTGTTTCTCTATTATAATGGGAAATATCTTCAGAGAATGCACACTAAAATTCTGAAGAATGTATATAATAATAATAGTAGTAGTAAAGTTGGAAGGGACCTTGGAGGTCATCTAGTCCAACCCCCTGCTCGGGCAGGAAACCCTACACCATTTTGGACAAGTGGCTGTCCAGTCTCTTCTTAAAAACTTCCAGTGTTGGAGCATTTACTGCTTCTGGAGGCAAGCTGTTCCACTGATTAATTGTTCTCACTGTCAGGAAGTTTCTCCTTAGTTCTAGGTTGCGTCTCTCCTTGATTAGTTTCCACCCGTTGCTTCTTGTCCTGCCTTCAGGTGCTTTGGAAAATAGCTTAATTCCCTCTTCTTTATGGCAGCCCCTGAGATATTGGAATACTGCTATCGTGTCCCCCCCTTGTCCTTCTCTTCGTTAAACTAGACATACCCAATTCTAGCAACCGTTCCTTATATGTTTTAGCCTCCAGTCCCCTAATCATCTTTGTTGCTCTTCTCTATGCTCTTTCTAGAGTCTCAACATCTTTTTTTACATCGTGGTGACCAAAACTGGATGCAGTATTCCAAGTGTGGCCTTACCAAGGCATTGAAGAGTGATATTAATACTTCACGTGATCTTGATTCTATCCCTCTGTTAATGCAGCCTAGCACTGTGTTGGCCTTTTTGGCAGCTGCAGCACAATGCTGGCTCATATTTAGGTGATTGTCTACTAGGACTCCGAGGTCCCTCTCACAGTTACTACTATTGAGCATGGTGCCACCTATGCTGTACTTGTGCATTTGGTTTTTCTTGCCTAAATGTAGAACCTTGCTTTTTTTACCATTGAATTTCATTTTGTTAGTTAGTGCCCAGTGTTCAAGTCTGTCCAGATCCTTCTGTATCTTAAGCCTGTTTTCTGGAGTGTTGGCTATTCCTGCCAGCTTGGTGTCGTCTGCAAATTTGATGAGTTCCCCATCTATCCCTTCATCCAAATTGTTGATGAAGATGTTGAAGAGTACTGGGCCCAGAACAGAGCCCTGGGGCACCCCACTACACACTTCCTTCCATATAGATGCAGTTCCATTGAGGACCACTCGCTGAGTACGGCCAGTCAGCCAGCTACGGATCCATCTGGTGGTGATTCTGTCTACCCCACATTTTTCTATCTTATCAAGTAGTAGGTTGTGATCTACTTTATCAAATGCCTTACTGAAGTCCAAGTAAATTATGTCCACAGCATCCTCTGATCCACTAATTTTGTCACTTGGTCAAAGAATGCAATAAGATTTGTCTGGCATGATCTATTTTTGACAAACCCATGTTGGCTTTTAGTAATGACTTTGTTTGCCTCTAGGTGTTCATTGATTTGTTGTTTGATTATCTTTTCCAGGATCTTCCCAGGTATTGAGGTCAGGCTGATAGATCTGTAATTTCCTGGATCCATTTTTTTTCCTTTTTTGAGGATGGGAACTACATCAGCTCTTTTCCAGTCCTCTGGTAGTTCCCCTGTGTTCCAGGATCTTTGAAAAATATAGTTCAGGGGCTCCGATATCACATCTGCCAGTTCCTTGAGAACTCTGGGATGTAATCCATCTGGTCCTGGCGATTTGAACTCATCTAGGCTGGACAGGTGCTCACTAACCATTTTCTTGCCTATCTTAATTTGTGTTTCTGTTTTTTTTTTTTATGGCACTATTTTTGATAGGTTGGTCTGTTTTTTCCCTTTGTGTAAAGACAGATGCAAAAAAATGAGTTAAATAGTTCTGCTTTCTCCCTGTTGCTTGTCACCTTCTTGCCACTTCCACCCACTAATGGACCAATCATTTCCTTCACGTTTTTCTTGTTTTTTACATGTTGAAAGAAGCTTTTTTTGTTATTTTTGACTTTGGTCGCAAGCCTCAGTTCATTTTGAGCCTTGGCTTTCTTCACTTCATCTTTGCAGGCTCGGGCTATTTGCTGATATTCTGACTTAGTTATGTTCCCCTCTTTCCACTTTCTATACTTGTCCTTTTTATCTTTCAATTTGTCAGAGAGTTCTTTATGCAGCCCTGCTGGTTTCTTTTGAGAGCTGTTGTTTTTCCTCTTTGTTGGTATTGTGCTAGACTGTGCTTTTATTATCTCATTTTTCAAAATTTCCCAAGCTTCTTGAGTTGTTTTCCCCTTGAGGATTCTCATCCATGGAATCCTTCCCAAGCCCTCTCTAAGTTTATTGAAATTAGCTCTCTTGAAGTTCAAGACTCTAGTTTGACTGTGTTCTATTGCTTGTGCTTCTATAATGTTGAATTCTAATATTGCATGATCACTTCCTCCCAGGGTTCCTATGGCTTCAACACCGTCTATCATTTCATCTCTGTTAGTGAGAATTAGATCCAAAATGGCTAATCCCCTAGTTCCATTCTCTACTTTTTGGGAGACAAAGTTGTCTGCTAGGTTTGCCAGGAACCTGTTTGATCTTCCACTTGGTGCGGAGTTTGTCTCCAAGTTGATGTCAGGGTAGTTAAAGTCCCCCATTACTATTGTGATGTGCTTCCTACATACCTTAGTTAGCTGACTAGCAAAAAGTTCATCTATTTCCTCTGTTTGGTTGGGTGGTCTGTAGTATACACCTATGGCAATGTCATTCCCCCCCCCTTTTATATTGACCCAAATGCATTCAAGACAGTTTTTATCATTGTTGTGCTCTATTTCTGTGGAGATGTAGTTATTTGTATAATGTATAATGTATATAGTATATTGTATAATGTCTACCAGAACTTACAAAAGCATTGCTGCCATCTTTGGTTAACTTGTAAGAAATCTATATTTCTTTTTGTAGAGGCCATTTTTATGTGCACTGAAAGTTTTGACTTTCCTTTTACTGAGGTGTAAGACCCTGGATTCAAAAAATATAATACAAGTTCCAATTTATTCCATCTTGATTTATTTTATTAATATACAGAATTCTATTAACTTCTTGAAGCTGCAGAGAATATAAGTCACAGGAGGTACTGGATAAGATGTATAATTTTAACAGACACTGAACTCATAGTCAGTGAATTTATTTCTCATATTAATTATACTGTTATATCTTTCTAAATAAAACACCTATCTCTTCCCAGATGACACCAAAGTTTAAATACATTTATTCACGCACTCCAGCAGCTCCATCCTGATAGCAATGCGCACGTGCCAGCCAAGAGGTATCAACCTTATGTAACGAGAAACAATGGGTGGGCGCAAGAGGTTTTGCACAGATGATGATCTGTCTGAATTTCCATAGAAAATCTAGAGAAAATGAAATAGGAGAGCAAGGGAAAAAAGAGAGCTTAAGATTTAACATTCATCTAATTTTGCACCCAATAATTTGGAAACAATTTTACTGCCTTAAATGATTGTATAGTTGACTTGCCCAGTAAGGTTGCTGATAGTTTTTGTGCCTAGAAGCAACTAACAGAACCAATTGCTAAATTCTGCTCATGGCTAAAATATGTTTATACTGTATTAGTACTATACTCAGCATCTTCCTCATCTCATATATGGCTTGTTAAAGATTAAAAAAATCTTAATATAAAGATCAAAAGTCTGACATTGTGCTTGGCTTAAAATATTTCATGAATGAAAGTGAATATATGTGTCCCAGGATAATGTTGCAGAATCCAATCTGGGTCAGTCACCGGGATCAGAGATTTTGTCTTCTGAGAGTTCAGATTTGTACTGGAGCTCATCTTCAAGGAACTTCTCTCTAGCAGAGTGTGTTCTTTGGGCTATTCTGTGTGTGGTATTTATATGGTGCCTGTTGTATGTGGCTTTTTAGATGTTGATTGGGGTGCTGATGGCTGACTATTAAGTCTGACTGTTATTTGCTTGTGCTGCCAAGCCCTCACCTCCTAAGTACTTGATAAGCTGGTGGTAAATCAGCATTCCTGTTGACTGATGAGGGGCCTGTTTCCCAGGCTTAAATCACTTCCCTAGCTGTTTTTGTATCTCCTCATCCAACAATCTTAGTAGCTACAAAATTGAATGTCCTTGTTCATTGCAGTGTGAGGCCACCAATGAGTTCAGGACTCCTTGTCTGACCACTCACTTGTGTTCTTGCAATCTGATGTTTATCTTCTTTCCCTTCTGTCCTTATAAACCATATAAATACTATACACGGAAGAGCCCAAAGCACATACTCTGCTAGAGAGAAGTTCCCTGAAGATGGACTCCAGCATGAACCCAAAAGCTAAAAAGACAAAACCTCCGGTCCAGGGTGACAGACCCAGATTGGATCCTAAAATATTTCACTTGATTTTATATTGTTACATGGCCTCACTCCTAGCACCTGTTAACCTTTTTTGAGCTCCTTTCAAATACAGGTTGAGTGCTCTTTTAGAAGTGCACTAAACCTGTCTTCAGGCTCCTTTTGAATACCTGCCAGCTGTGGTTAAATTATTTTAAACACAATTTTAGTAATCTTCTGAAAGAGTATTAAACTTGTGTTCAAAAGGAATCCATGTTACATAGTATGCTGGGAATTTCCTCATTCTCCAATATGCAGCAACTGCCCACCCACCCATCTTTATGCACCTATCACCTTTTAGTCAGGCTGGTCCCTCTTTCCAAATCAGTTCTCCAAGATGGGCATTTTCTTGGAGGCCTGGCAAGTGTGGGGTAGGAGGAAATCAAATTTGAATGGCCTGGAAGGACAATGACCAGAGACTGGAGAGGAAAATGCTTATCTGTATCAACCTATGGTGGCCAACATTTGTTGGTTGAATATTGACTGAATGGTTGATGAAGTATGCCAGATTGTACCCATAACAAAACTTCCATAGTTTCTTCCCGATTTAAATGGCAATCTTTAAAAACTTAACTATTTTAAAGATGACTTAAGGCTGATTCAAGTATGGATTGGGTGTGAGATGAAGACAATACTGTGTTTCCCTGAAAATAAGACCCAGTCTTATATTTTTTCCCTCCAAAAGAAGCACTAGGTCTTATTTTCGGGGGATGTCTTACATTAGGACCGCCGCAGCCAGGCCTCCCATGCCCCGACACCTGTTGCTTGACTTCTTCAGTGGCCGCTTGCCACCACTTGCAGCCCGACGCCATATAGTGCATTGCCACTTCTCACAGCAAGAAACCACACAGCGCTTTGGCCATTTCTGCTGCTCATAGCAGGAGGCTGCATAATGCTTCACGCTGTTGCTGCCACTTGCAGCAGGAAGCTTCACGGTGCTTCAGGCCATTTCCACTGATCACAGCAGGATGGTGCATGGCACTTCAGGCCATTGATGTCACTTGTGGCAGGAGGCTGTATGGTGCTTTGGGCCGGTGGCTGTGGCGGTCCTACCAATAAGGTAACAGGTGTGAGGTGAGTGGGGCAGCTCCACCTCCCACCCCCACCCTAGCTTGATTTTAGGCATGTACCTTGCCCCAAAACTAGGGTTTATTTTGGGGGTAGGGCTTATATTAGGCCCACCTTCAAAAAATCAAGCTAGGGCTTACTTTCAGGGTAGGTCTTACTTTTGGGGAAACATTGTAACATAAAGACACAGCAGAAAAAAAGAGACTGCAAAGCTATGTTCTTACCATAGTTAAGTATACACCGAGAAAGGCCCTAAGTGATTTGAGTTAATGGAAATGCATGAGATAGCATTGATAAAATTAAGAGATAGAAAAGATGGAATATAGGCATAATATATTCAGCTGATAATCTAAGGTGTTCAGAAGAGGTCTGCTTTTATACATGTATATCCCTGATTTGGTCAATTGTCCAAAATGATATGATAAAATTTAAGTGAATGGAATGGATTTAATGGCATTCTCTATTCACCTTGAAGCTGAAATATATTCTATCGGAATAGATGCAAATACTGGGACTTCTTCAGAAAAGGGGAAGGGATCTTATACTGACCCGATTGTTTCCTGTTTGGTCCTTGTAATAAACCCAGTTCAGATTCTCATCAGTCCTGTATTGCACACTATATTTTGTCATCCATTCATCTGTATCACATCTTCCCTGTGTAATTATGCCTGAAATAACTTTAATTTCTTTCAAGTCAATCTGTAGCCACTGGTTTGTATCTTGGTATTTGGAGAGCCAGGCACATCTAGAAGAGTTATGGAAGGAAGGCACTGATAGTCAATAAATATATTTATAAAGCATACATTTTGACTCAACCTCCATAAAGAACTCATATTTAGAGGATGAATTGAGAGATGAATCTGAAGCCAGTGAATGGCCAGAACCTGGATCAAAATAAGCAGAAAAAAAATTCAGGTCCAATGATCCTGACAATGATCCTAATAAAACACCTCCAAACCACTCACTGTAGGGTGGAGATCTTGGAGTCAGCTGCTGCATTTTGTTTTGATCCTTGGATGTTTGGAAGCCTCAGTGCTAATTCTCCTGATTCCTGGAAACAATTACTTCATGTAAACAATTATTTCCTTGTGAATAGGACATATTTAATAGTAAATGAGACAATTCATCACATGATCCTATGAAAATTGAGCTACTTCTGGAATATATATCCCTTGAGGGCAATTTTGAGAGGGCTATATGATAGATTTTGCTCCCTATCTCTATGTTACATGGTTATTTGAGAGATGGATTTCTTTCTAACAAACTTTGGAAATATCCTTGTCCTCTATGTCAGCTTCCTGTTCTGTAAACTAACTAACTAACTCGGTCATGATTTTTAAAATAAACTTATTTGGTAGGTTCACAAATCAGCAAAGCCAAGCTTATGACTTACAAATCTCAGTGACTAGATTCAAATGAAATACCATATAAGAAAATTACATTAAGCTTTATCATATTTTATGAAATAGTCTCAATTTAAGAGTATTTATCAGGTGCAAATGTCACTGACTCTGTTAATCTCTTATGAAGAGTTCTTAGAACTCTTGCACACTGCTTCATAAACCTTCATCTGACCTAACAAAGTTATTGTTTCAATATAGATTTTGATTTTGGTTCCCCCTCTTTCTGCTTCACAAGCAGCAAAGCTGCTGTTATTTTTTTTTCATTATTCATGTAATGGAATAAAGAAAAATGTCAGGAAAATGAGGACTCTCTCAGGGATAAAGAAAGAGCTTGAAAAACAGCCATCACAACATGACTCAGCACAATAGAAAACCTTATTTAATGCAACATTTGGTTCTGACAGTAGCTATCTAGATAACTCTCAGAAGCTCATGATGACAGAAACAGTAACATCCACACATTTGTCCCAGCAACTGTTAATGGAAGTAAATATTTATTGTTCTGGGATCATAAATATATATTTTAAAAGTCATTATTAGCCTCCATATATTATGTAACAAAGGTTTAGAGCAGGGGTGTCAAACTCAATTTCACTGAAGGCCGCATCAGCATTGCGGTTGCCCTGGGGGGGGGGGCAGGTGGGTATGGCCAGAGTGGGTGCAGCCTACTGGGTAGGTGTGGATGGAATGGGTGTGGCCTACTGGGTGGGCATGGCCAGTTCTACATAATTCATGTTAAGGGTGCCTGTGGGGGCCTGGGACAGATATGAGAGTCTCTGGCAGAAGGGGGTGGGACCGGGGCAAGTGCCAAGGCATGGTCCACCGGGGCAAGTGCCAAGATGGCCACCACAAAATTGTACATTGGCTCCCAGCCGGCCTGGGCCAGAGCCAAGGCAGCAGGGGCCATTCCCTCACTGTTTCCAGGATGGCTTCGTGGGCCACATGAAACCACTTCATGGGTCGCATCCAGCCCCTGGGCCTTGTGTTTGACATGTCTGGTTTAGAGGTTAAAAAACCTTTTGTATAGCTTGTTGGTAGAAAACATGTCTTGCAAATGCAGTTTACCCAAATCCTTGTCCGTTAAGCCGGGCCTTGTTTGCAGTCCATGAAGCATACCACCCAGTATACTGCTCTGGATTGGAACAGCTTATTTGATCTGGAGTGACAGCTGCTGATTCAAAACCAAGAGGCTTATGATAGGGACACTCTGTAAAAGAAGACAAACAAGACATGGAGAGGAATCAGTGCACACTGGAGTTAAAAAGTTTAATTTCTGCTGCATCTATCTCCAGAAAGTGCTATACTTAATTTTATTAACAGGATGAGACATTGAACAATGATTGAAGTTTTATTTCTTATTTTCTCTTGGATTTGGGGAAGTTTTGGGGTTTAATTTTGCACACTTTCAAGCAGGGAAGTAGGAGTTGTATCATTAGAAAATCACCAAGGCCCACAGTATTGTAAACCAGTATTTTAAAGTAGGACACTTGCAGCCACACATGAATACAATTTGCTATTGTGTCTTGAAAGGAAATAGAAAAACAAGTCTATAAAGTCTAGAACTTTATATAAGGAAGTATTTTAGTTCAATCATTTGACAATTCGGAAGAACACCCTGGAATTGTACATTCTAAATCCAAAGTCTTTGCAAATGAACCACCATCAATATACTCTTCTTGTTTAATTCACAGAATTAATATCAATAGAATTTAAATGACTATTCCCTCTCATTTCACCAGAGCATCTGTATTGGATGTAACATTCTGTTTTTCTGTTTTGTCTTTTTTTAAAAATTTAAATTATGTCTTTAAAAACCCAATAAGAAGGATACCATATGGCCTCCACAAGCTGAGAGGTCTCTGTGATCAGTTGGGACTCACATGGACTCCAATAGGATTTGCAGTAGTGGGAAATGCAGCCTGCTTGAATATTGTACCAACAATTGTGATGGTTTCTGTAGTGAAGGCATCTGGATAATAGAAGTTGCACAGAATTTGCAACTATCACATGTATAGAAGTATTAAAACAACAAAGACTAAAATGAGTTAAAATACGTCCAGTGTGGCAGGCTACAGTGTTTGCAAGCATATCAAGTTTAATTTTAGTAACTCTAATCTTTAGATAACTCAGCTGTAATATACTTAAGAGGTAGCCTTCTGTTATAGAAAATTGCAGTAGACTAAAAGAATTACCAAACAGAGGTCTGGGGACTGTCAAACCAAGTACATTAATTATTTAATGGTACTATTATTTATTTTAAAAGTCCATTCAGCATGAGAAGGATTTTCTCCTTTTATTAACCTTTTTTTTCTGTATTACAGCTTCTCTTTGTTCTGAGATATTCTTATATACTTGACACTTTAAGAATCCCTACTGCATTTAATGGAGGAAATACTTTGCAAATAATGACCTTAAAGAACTATAATTAGTTTAAGGATATACTTTCATTTACTTGACCCAATCTGACCAATAATACAAGTCACATATAATTTTCAAGAAGATCCTGATTGATAATTATGGGTATCGAATCTCAATATGAACAATATTAAACTGAATAGGCTGGCTTGAGTTGTAATAATAAAAAGGTGGTACTTACCCGGCATGCAATCTAGACTGTCTGTTTCGATGGACCACACTGAGTCTGGATTTTTTTGACAATCACATTTGCAGGCTTTGCTATGCCAGTGCTCTAGATTATCATCCTAAAATAGTGTAAAATAATGTATCAACTTTGCATATATAGAGAATGAGCAGATTCTTTCTTACTTCCTAAATTCCCACTGGATTATATCAACTCTGCTCAAATGGCACCTTTCAGATGTATAATCAAAAACATTTGGGGAGTACAAGTTTGCCTAGGGTAGCATTGTACTCTTCATATTGATCAATGCCATTTATCATTATATGCATACATAGAGAGTACAACAGAGAGACTATGAGGCATTCTAAATCCTGGTCAAACCAAAAGGATAGTCAATTCAACTTAAAGTATATTTTATCTTGTTTCACAGCTCATTTGAGTCAAGAATTCATGAAACTGCTTTAGTTGAGCAAGTACAGAATACTATATCTTAGTATATTAAAAAAAAAGAATGGTTGTAAGAATGGCTGAGATCACAAACATATACACCTGAGAGACAGAGAGACAGCTAAACAGACAAACAATGGTATGTGGACATGATCTTGAGAGATAGGATGAAGAGACGCAGCCAAGAAATGGAACAGGACAACTTGCTATAGCCAACTCAGCAAAGCCAACTCGCCACAGTTAATTGGCCATGGCCAACTCACCACAGCCAACTTTCTGTGGGACAACTTACTATGGCCAACTCGCCACAGGACAACTTGCTGTGAGACAATTCAAAAATTCAATTTAATTATTTAAAATAATTAAAACATTATTTTAATTTTTGTCAATCACATTTCATTTTGTCCCTCCTTTGGCATCCTTTCTTTAATGGTTCTATTCCATTATTTTTTTGATATTAGTGTATCTCTTGTCCCACAGCAAGTTGGCCATGGCGAGTTGTCATAGACTTGCCAAAAAATGATAAGATAAAAGGCAACAAGCCCGGAGCTGGAATGTAGATGGGCCAAGAGGCTCAGAAGACACATACACATATAGTTTCTTAGGCTGTAAAGGAGACTGGGTAAGAGATGTACTGTAAGGACCTGCTTCAACTGTCCTCTCAGAAAAAAACAACTCAAGAGACAGGCATTGTTTCAAAGAAGATGTTTTATTGAGAGAAAATGATTGCAGAATAAAATCTGAATCTGAAGTTCCCGTATAAAAGCATTAAGCTAAAACTCCCGTTTCTTCAGCCCCACCCCAATGCCCAGTCCATCTGGAGTCAATCCACTGGCATGAAAGTGTTATGAGAACTTCAAGCCAAAAAGATGATAACCGGCCATTTCCCAAGGTCCTCATCCTTTCCAGTCAGCAGGAGTAGAAACAGATGGCCCCGAGAGTATTCCTCCCTCCCTGATTCCCATGCAGAGACATCAAAGTGAAAGTAGAAACAAATGCTAGTAATACAGAAACATCCTCAATCCATACCGATGCATGCTCCACTTCTCTTTCTTATGGCAGCATTCCTAAGGAACCTGACATACTCCCCTCCCCCAAAAGAAGAGAAGATCCACCTGGAAAAGAGAAAAAATAACAAAAAGGGGGAAAGAAATAGTGATTGTTTATTTAGGTTTATTGGGGTAGTGGTCATGAAAGCGTTTTATTAGTATAGGGGCTTTCACATAGTTCTTTTGCATCCACTCAGGCTGAGCCCCAGGGAGAACTTTCCATGTTACTAGGTATTAGGTGATTCGCCAGTGTGTGTGTGAGTCTAAGATTTCCTTAATCTCAAAAGGCTGTTCTCCCTCCACCATAATAGGTTCAGGGACTGGAGGGGGTGCCGGCCTTAAGGGCAAAATCAGTTCTGGTTTGAGGAGGCTGTAATTGAACACCGGGTGGACTTTTCTTAATGACTTTGGTAAATCTAATTCTACTTTGACTGGGTTAATGATTCATTTTACAGGGAAAGACCCTATATATTTTGGTCCTAACTTCTTTGAGGGTTGTAAGGATTGTAGGAACCAGGTGGACAAATATATATGGTCCCCAATGTGAATGGTTTAGGTTCCACTCTCTTTTTGTCAGCTTGGGCTTTATAAGTCCCCGGGCATCTGCCAGGGTTTTGTGCACCACAGATCACATATTTTTCAATTGATTGATCCACTCTTTTAAAGAGGGGATCATTGGCTCCTGGACCGGTAGCTCAGGCATTGGGTTGAAGACTTGCCCAGTTGCCATTCGAAATGGCATGAAACCTGTGCTGGTATGCACAGCATTGTTATATGGTACTTCAGCAAATGGCAAGAGGTCTGTTCAGTCATCTTGCTGATAATTAATAAAACGGCTGTCAAGTTTCCACTAAAGATCCCAACTAAGTAAATACACCAGAGTAATTTAGATCTCTAATACAAAACTTTATTGGGTACAGCATACCAGCACTAAAGAGTTGAAAACCAGCTCTGACAATATGGTGGGAAAAGGATAATTAAAAGAATAAAACTTTCCATCCCTTCTCTGACAGTTCAGGTCACATTGTCCAATTAATCCTCATATAGTTTTTATGAGAAGAACGTCTCTGGCCACCCACAACATCTCTTTGGTGACCTTGGCTCCCATCTGGATAGAATCCACCTGTGCATTCCAAACCTTCCCCTCCTCCCTCAAAACTGTAGGCAAGCTAGAAGCAGCATGGCAAGCAATCTTCATAGCTTGAAAGGGTGCCCCCCTTACAGAGTTGGGAGAACCTGGAAAACAATGAATACAAATAATTTCTTGTTAACTTTCTCTTGCGATGGCCCCGGCTTCCAGGGGTGCTTATTATGGAATTGCTCTACTAAGCAATCTGCTTTCACATTGTAAGCCTTTACCCATCTAACCTCTGACATTGGATAACCTTTCCATTGGATTAGGTACTGTAACTTCCCTTTATGGATCCTGGAATCCAAAATTCACCTGACTTAATAGTGTGTCCCCCCCCACTATTATTGGATTGGGAGCTGCCTTCTCCACTTGTCTCATTGTAGAGCCTTGAAATGGTTTCAGTAGACTGCAGTGGAATACCCAATGTACTTTCCCCAGCATTCTAGGCAGTTTGAGTTCTACTATCACCAGGTTTATCACTTTCACAATAGGAAAGGGGCCTATGTAATTCAGACATAGTTTTTTGCAAGTTTGTTTCAACTTGATGTATTTAGTGGATAGATACATTTTATCCCCTACATGGAATGTTCCTTGGGGAGCTCGCCTTTTATCTGCCTGTTTCTTTTGACTCTCTGCTGCTTTGGCTAAAGCTTTCCTCACATCATTCCAAACCCATTGGAACAAATCTACCCATTCAGTTAAGGTGCCCAAGGATGGAGACTCCTGAGGGGATTCTGGCATAGGCATGAACTCCACCCCATGGCTAATTTAAAGGGGGTGAAACCAGTGCTGCTGTGTACTGTGTTGTTATATGACACCTCCACAGATGGCAGGAGCCCTGCCCAGTTAGTTTGCTGGTAGTTGACATAGAAATGCAGGTACTGTTCTGCCATTGCATTGACTCATTCTGCGGCCCTGTTCATACTTGGATGAAAAGCTGAACTAAGCCCCTGGAAGGACCCAATCATTCTCACAAACTCCCTCCAGAACCTAGCAATAAACTGGACCCCTCGATCTGATATGATATGCTGAGGCACTCCGTGCAATCAATAGATATGCTGTAGGAATAGTTTTGCTAGCTTTTGGGCTGAGGGGAGCCCAGAACATGTGATGAAATGGGCTTGCTTGGAGAACAAATCTACAATAGTCCAAATCATGGTGTTCCCCCCATTCTCAGGTAGTTCCATGATAAAGTCCATAGCTATCTATTCCCAGGGTCTGGCCAGGTCAGCAACTTGCTGCAATAGCCCTGGGCTCTTCCCTGGCAGTCTCTTTGTTGGCTGCGCAAACTGCACAGTGTTTCACATAGCCCTCAACGTCCTTTTTCATCTTTGGCCACCAGAACTGGCGATTAGCAAGATACAAAGTTTTTAAGAACCCAAAATGGCCAGTTTGCTTAACATCCTGGCTGTGCTGCAGGATTTGCAGTCACAGACTGTCTGGGAACATATATTTTATCTCCCTTCCGTGCCAGCCCTCCCCTCATGATTAGTTCTCTTTGATTGGCCACAAATCATGCATCGGTTTGCAGCTCTTGCTTCAGTTGTTGAACAAATGCATTGTTGGAGGGTGAGCTCCTTTTCTTCTGCCACCTGCTGGTGGCTTGCACTGCTTGTTGCTTTGTAGAAATGCTGTAGCTCACCACCTCCTCCTGATTGCTCTTATACTGGGGTATGCAGGACAGAGAATCTGCCAGGAAGTTCTTCCTCCCCCCGCCCCGGATGTATTTTAGTTCAAAGTCAAATCAGTTGAAGTATTGCGTCCATCAGACTTGTTTCAGGGAAAACTTGCAGGGGGTGTTCAGGGTTTCCAAATTTTTATGGTCAGTCCACACCTCAAATGGGGCTTTACTTCCCTCTAGGAATGGCCTCCATGTCAATAATGCCCATTGCACTGAGCAAGCTTTTTTCCCACACAGCCCACTGTCACTTTATTTCATTTAGTTTGCAGGATGTGTACTTACATGGCTGCAGGTTCTCCTCATTTCACTGGAGGAGGACTGCTCCCATGGTCACTGGCTTCTGCCTGGATCACAAATGGTTCCTCTGGGTCTGGGTGTTTTAGGAAGTAGCTCAGCCACAAACAGCCCCTTCAGTTTTTCGAATACTGCTTGACACTTATCCAAGGGCTGACTTGGCTGGGGCTTCTCTCCCCTTTTCCCCATTGTCAATAGCTCAGTGATTGGCAAGGTGATCTTTATGAAAGAGGGGATGAACTGCCTGTAAAAGTTCACAAATCCCAAGAAAGTTTGTAGCCACTTGTGGGTGCGAGGGGCTTGCCACTCCAAGATAGACTTTACTTTTCCCCAGTCCATCTCCACCCCCTTGCACAACACTTGGTAGCCCAAGTAATCCAGGCTATCTTGTGAAACTCGCATTTTGACAGTATGGCATATAGCTTAGCTTTCAACAGTTTTTTCAGCACCTGTTGCATGAGTTTTACATGTTCGTCCATAGTCTCAGTGTAAATAGGGATGTCACCAAGTACACCAAAACCCCTTGTATAAATGCTCATGTAGCACTTTGTTTATGAGCTGCATAAATACAGCAGGGCCCCCCTGCAGTCCAAAAGGCATTACTTTAAATTGATAGTTTCCTAGGGTGCAGTTGAAAGCAGTTTTCCATTCATCGCCTTCCTTGATCCTCACTTGATAGTATGCCTCCCTCAGATCTCACTTTGTGAATATTTTTCCCTCAGCTAAATGCCGCAACATATATTTCATGAGGGGGAGAGGGTACATACTTTCTATGCATAATCCATTAATCCCACAGAAATCAATGGACAATCTCATTGACCCATCTTTCTTTTCTTTGAACAACACTGGTGCTGCCACTCAAGATTTCACCACTTGAATAAATCCCCTAGACAAATTTTTATAAATGTAGTCCCTCAGTTCCTTCAACTCCTTTGGAGTCATGGAATACATCTTTGGCTTGGGGAGCTTCTCTCTGGACAGGATCTCGATAGCGCAGTCTGTTGGGTGGTGATGTGACAGATTGTTATACTCCTCACTGAACGCTTCCATGAGGTTTCTGTACTCTCTGGGGACAAGCTGCTGCTCCTCCCCCTTCTCCAACGCTACCTTGGTAGGTACAACCTGAGTTTATGAGTGCTTTTACCACCCCTCTCACCCCTGTCCATCTTGGCTGCGAGGGGATTGACCGGTCCACTCCCCATTGCGTCATCTCCTCCCTTGCTGTCGCTATTATGGCTCCTCTTCAGTCGGAGTTCCCTTCCCTTCACTTTCAGGGGAGAGACCTCAATGACCTATGCTGCCGCTTGGGACTTTTCCTTCCCCCTTTTCAGCAGCTTCTTAGGCTTTGGGTGTTAGTGCTGGGCACATTGCTGCTCAGTGGCCCTCCTGGCCATAGCAGAAGCACAGGGTGAGTGTACGACTCAAGGCTTCAACAGGGGCAGGAGATGCCACCAGTTCATTTCCATGGGTTCTCTTTGAGTGTGGCTCAAATCTCCCACAGGCTTTGTACTCCGACAGGTCTATCTCCACAGTGGTCACCAGTTGATACCAATCATTGAGCTGGTTTGAGATCCCTCTGGCCAGGCAGGTGTGGTACAGATCATGAATCAATCTGTCTTGGAAGTTGTGGGTCAGGAGCTGCTCTCGCCAGTTCCACTTTGAACTGGAAACAGCCTAGTGGACAATTGAAAGTGGCTTTCCGTTCATCTCCTTCCCTGATTCTGATTGTTAATAAGCTTCCCGCAAATCTAGCTTTGATTTTTTTCCCACTTGGGCTAACATGTCCTTCATGAAGGGGAAGGAAGTATATGCAGATCCCCAACTTCTCCATAAAGCTGGGCTAACTAGGCATCCAGTACATCCCGAGTCTAGCAGTGCTTTTAGGAAAGCACCCTTCCCAGCCTTGGTGTGATCAGTCCACTTACCAAGGGGTCATCCTCATAGTCAATGTCAGAGAACCCTTGGTCTTCCCTCCAGTGGGATCAGAATCCCCCCCATCTGGATGAAGGGTCAAACTCCATGACCTCCCATTGTCCATTGTCAACCAATCATTTGCACTCTCTTTGTTTTGGGAACAATTCTGTTGACCTCAGACTTCCCCAGCTGGCAACCTTGAGGTGTTGGGTCTGTCTCAGGCTTCCAGTCAGCACACTTGCATTCCAAATTTCCCTCCCAAACCTCCTTTACATTCCAAGGCCTTCCGTCCCCCCTCCTCTTACAGTGTTCTGGTTGCAAGCAGGGTTGCATAGCAAGTCAACCATGACATGCCACCCCTCCAGAAAGATTAATTCTACACGGAAACACACACAGATTATTACACCATGATCCCTCTGCACAGGTTTACCTACTGGGATTGGTCTGGGTACCTAGTGTGAAACCTCTGAATGACTTTAGGGACATGGACATTCGTTGCCTTCATCCATTCTGACTCTGCCAAGGGAAACCCCTTCTATAAGATTAGGTACTACAACTTCCCCTTGTAACACCAAGAGTCAAGGATCTCTTTGACCTTGAAATCTTTTTCTCCATCTACCCAGGTGGGGGGGGAGGCGGCTTAATGGCCAGTCTCAGTGGTGAACTACAAAAGGGCTTTAACAAACTACAGTGAAACACTGGTGAATGTGCCAGAGGACTTTTGGCAATTTCCATTCCACTGTCACCAATTCACAATCCAGACGATCGGGGAAAAACCTATGTACTTAGGTCCCAGCTTTTGGTAGGGCTGCCCCAACTGCAGGAACTTCATGGACAGGTACACCTCATCCCCTATTCTAAACTTTTTCTGAGGGGCTTTCTTCTTGTCAATCTGTCTTTTCTGCACCTCCCTTGTTGCTTCTAATGCTTTGCACACTATGGTCCAGATGGCTTTCCAAATACTTATCCATTCAGCCAACAAAGTCAACGAAGGTATCCCTTGAGGGAGCTCTAGCATAGGCACAAATTCCATGCCAGTGACCACTCAAAAGGGGGTAAACCCCATGCTGCTGTGTACAGAGTTATTGTACGCCACCTAAGCGAATAGTAGAAGTTAAGCTTAATTGTCTTGTTGGTAATTCACATAGCATCGAAGGGACTGCTCCAGGACTGCATTCACACCTTCATAAGCCCCATTCGTTTGAGGATATGGCTGAAGCTAAGACCCTGGGAGGAACCTAACAAGCTCAGGAACTCATGCCAAAACTTTGATGTGAATTACACTCCCTCATATGAAAGTATATATTTTGCCAATACTGTGATCTGGACCATTACGGACTTATTCTCTAAGGAAGCTTACTTTGTGGTATGCCCTAGGATCCATTCTGCTTGGTCCCTGGCTAAATGTTTCATACAACATGAAAGATTTAGCCAGGGACCAAGCAGAAGGGGTCCTAGGGCACACTACAAAGTAGGCATGCTTAGAGGATAAGTCCATAATGACCCAGATCACAGTATGCCCAGCACTTTCTGGCAGCTCTACAATAAGTCCATAGATATTTCCCTCCAGGGAGCTGTGGCACTGGCCACAGTCTGCAACAGTCCTGGAGGCTTGCCAGGCAGACTCTTCTCTGAAGCACACACAGGGCAACTGGCTACATAGGCTCCTTTGTCTTTCTTCATCTGCAACCACCAAAATTGCCTCTTTACAAGGAGAAGGGTTTTCACGAATCCAGAATGCCCCGTCACCTTCACATCATGGCTCTGCTGCAATATTAAAGTCCTCTGGCTCGATGGGAGATATAGTTTGTTCCCAATCCATGCCAGTTCAGCCCTTAAGGACAATTTATCTTTTTGTTTTTGGAATCACTCATCTCTGGCCAAGGCTTCTTTTAGGGATCATGTTAGGTTGTCGGTCAACTGTGATGATGATGCTTCCTACTGTCTTGTTAGAGCTGGTGCTGCTACTTGTTTGGAGGGAATGATGGAATCGACAACCTCCTCTCAAGCACTATTGTATTGTGGCATTTGTGAGAGAGTGTCTGCCCCAAAATTTCACCCTCCCAGTAGATAGCAGAGAGTGAAGTTGAAGCGATTAAAGTATTGGGCCATTGGACTTGTTTGTGGGACAGCTTTTGGGGAGCACTCAGTGCTTCTAAGTTCTTATGGTCCATCCACACTTCAAAAGGAATCTTACTACCTTTAGACTTCCGGTTCCGGATCGCGGCGCCTCTAGCTGCACGAAGAGACTCATCTCCTCGTCGGCTAGCTTCCCTCCACCGGTAGACCCTTATGCGGGTCGAAAGTTGCCCTGGAGAGTGCGACTACTGTCGAGGAGGCTGTGTTTGGCTGTGGAGGAGTGGTAGCTCCTTCAGCTGTCCGAGCTAATTCTGAGGGCCAATGGAAAAGAAGATCAGCCGATCACCCAGCTGCACCAACCGCAAGTCAAAAGAACAACTAAGCATGAAGAACCATTATGGTGAATCCAGGTGAGACCTTTCCTTCTCTCACTATTCTGACTTTTCCTGTAAAGAGTTCCTGACTATTTCCCTTTTCTAAGAAAGCGACGGCTGCCTATACGGGAAAGAGAGCTAAAAAAAAAAAAGATTAATAAATTTTGTTATGGTTGTTTTTTCTACTATTGGACTTTTGGGGGGGGGATTTTAGGGAAAAAAGAAGAAGAAGGGGACATTATTACTTTGTTTTTTTCAATTTGATAGTGCTGGAGATACCTCTCTTGTTAAATTTTTTAAAAAGAGAGAGAGAAAACTTTTTTTCTTTTCTTTAACTTTATTAATTTGGAAAAAAAGACTTTATAGTCCACTGAGAACATCTGGTGGTGAAAAGCGAAATTGTAACTGTACTTCTCCCTATTATTTGAAGAGGGATTGGATTTTCATATGATAATAAAAGAAAAAAGATAACTTGACAGCTGTGGTGAAGCTGGCTATTAGACCTTTGGAGGTGGACATTTGTGGATCTTTTTCAAATACAGACTCTAATAAAGGAATAGGCTAGTCTACAACCAAAATGGATAAAAGTTATCCACATCTTGACTATGATTTAATACTGGAAAAAATATTAGAACTTACAGAAGACTTCAAAACCTATTGGAAACCTTGGAGAAAACTTAAAGAGGCTACCTTGGAATTTTACATCGACTCTCCAATAATGAATCAAGTTATGGACCAAGGAATAATAGAAAATGAACTGAGTAATCCTGAACAGGCCTTTACACATCAAGACATACAATTCAAAGAGACAGAGACACTATGCTTACAATCCAATTGTGAATCTATACTGGGAGAAAATGTGGAAACCACTGAGCCAACTAATTCTACACAACGTTACCTACAACTGATGGATAATTTTGATGACCAAGAAGTAACTGTAATTGAACTATTTTTAGTTCAATTACTAAAAATAACAAAGATTGATATTCAGACACAATCCTCTGGAAAATACAATAAAGCAGATAATTTACTTATAACCATAACATCGAGTAAAAGTCAATATAATACTCAGATGATATTGGCAGAAAGGGAAGGAAATTTTGTTCAGTTTGAATTGATTAGAAATTTTTGTAATCAGACTTCCGGTTCCAGTTTGCAGAGTTCCTAGTCACATGGGGAGATTTGTCTCCTCGTCGGCTAGCTTTCCCTCCGCCAGTCGACCCTTAAAAGTCACCCTGGAGGGTGCGACTTCTATTGAGGAGGCTTCAGCTCGGCTGCACAGGAGCGGCGGCTCCTCCAGCTGTCTGGGCGATCTCTGAGGGCCGACGAAGAAGAAGATCAGCCAGTAAAATGGCCGATCACCCTGCTGCTTCAAACCGCAAGTCAAGAACATCTAAGCTGTAAGAACCCCCATGGTGAATCCGGGTGAGACTTTTCTTTGCTACTCTCTCTATTTGACTTTGTTTTTTACCTGTAAGAGCCTTGTTGGAATTATTTCCCTGACTAAAGAAAGCAGCTTTTAGGTTTTTGGGAAGGAAGGCATTTTACAAGATTAAATTTTACTTTCATATTTTTTGGGATACAGAAAACTCTCTCTCTTTTTTTCCTCTAAGAACTGTATTATTGCCTGGTATTTCTTCTTTCACACTATACTTTTAAAGATAGAAATAAGGAAATGGTGCCTGGAAAAGATTCTTTCTTAACTTACTGAGGACATCTAGTGGCAAAAATTTAATATTGCATTTTCTGGTTACTTTTTGAAATTAGACCAGATTTGACCTTCAAATTATTTTTGAAAAAAGATAAGCTGAGCTGTGGGAATTGTGGGGGTGGATATAGACCAATTTTCATCAAATACAGTCTCCACAAAAAAGAAATTTTTTCTAACTACTATTAAAATGGAGAAACCACATTCACAATTAAACTATAATCTTATATTGGAAAAGATACATGAAGCCACTGCAGAAATTTGTGCCATATTGAAAGAACCTATTACAGAACTAAGATCCAGAAATTTCACTTCAAATATTCAAACGGATGCTCAGACTACACCTGATTATTTTACAAACCAAGATATACTAAAAGAGGAATTAACAGAGATAAAAGAGGAACTTATCCTACCTTACAAATCTTTCATTTGTAACTTTGAGGAACAGAAGAAGCAAAGATTGAGATTTGAAACTACAAAGCAACGATAGTTTAGGGAGGAGAGAAACAGATGTTTGATGCAGAGGATGGGACTCCTACTTCTTCAAAGGCCATTCCAAGCAATAAAAATAGACTTACTGACTGAAAGTGAAGCATGTTTATGGAAACCTGCTTGGCACAGGAAAAAACCCAGAATTAGACTGAAAAGAGAAATTTAAAATTGTGTAATGGATTAAAAGGCTGGATTTATGGACAGTTTTAAGGATTAAGATTTAGAGTTAGAAGCATATAAGCGTGATTATTAGAATAGATATTTTAAACAGATTAAGAATGTACTGGATTTGCATATTTATGTAGCGTTTGGGAATAAAATGAAAATCATTATGTATTGGAATTGAAAAAATGATGACTGTTTAGATTGGATGCTGCCAATAATTAATGGAGTGTTTTAAATTACTAGGATGACTTTTCTGTATGACAACAAAGATGTGATAAGGCATGATAAGTAATTGGAGAAAATTTGAATTTTGTTTGATGAATCTGAATGAATTAAGGTTTAATATTATCTCGTTATTTTAAAGAGATGGATTGATTCTGGGATTACATATGTATAGGGCTGATTAATATTTTATTGTTATTAGGATATCTATTGTGTAGTGGAAGAAGAAATAAATGAGATTGGTGATAAAATGAGGAATGTGAGAGATTAAGAATTAGAATTGATAATTTGTTGTTTTAAACTTAAACTATGGTAATTGTAAACTGATAAAGTTATAACACAGGTTTAGTAATAATAGAAATTTAAAATAGAAATGGAATATTTAAATGTATCATGTTAATTGAGGGAAATAGAGAGGGGGTAGTGAAATGTATTGAGTTGAGTTGTTTATATATGTTTTTACTTTTGAATGTTGGACCTCCCAACAACCACGGTGGATCCTGAGTACTTTTTCTTAAGATTTCAAAAAAACCCAATAAAATGTGTTAAAAAAAAGAAATTTTTGTAATCAAATCTTGAGGTTTGATAACTGAAAAGCTTTAATATGGGAACCAATTTGGCATAGAAAGAAAGCTAGAATCAGGTTTGAATGTGCCATAAAATGTTACTTGATGGGTTAAAAAGGCTTTAGAGATTTTCTCTGATTTAATAACGAATGAAGGATGTGGATTTACTGTTATTATAGTTGATAAGTATTTGAGAGAGTAAACCTTTTCAGGGGGTAAAAAGACTTCATAGATGTAAATTGAGGAAATGATAGAATATATTTTCAAAAATAGAAATGTATTTTTTGGACTTACATTATTATAAATATGATAATTATGTTGTAATAGATAGAGTTTGTTTGATTTAATTATGAATGAAGGATGGGAATTTCCTGATATTATAGTTGATAAGTATTTGAAGATGTAAACTTTATCAAGGGCTTAAAAAGAATTTTTATAGATGTAGATTGATGAAATGATAGAATATATTTTTAAAAATAGAACTATATTTGTTGGACATATTATTATTTTAAATATGATGTTGTAATAGAGAGAGAGGAAGAGTTATTTGTGATAGGGAAAAAAATTAATCTCAATCAATGACCTATTATTAAGGATATCTGAAATCCCAACTATATGATTACTAAAATGTAATTGGAGTATGACAACTGTAATTAGTAAAGCTTAAAAACAGGATATAGATTATTACAATCACATGTGATTGATGATTTCTGTTTGATTGAACTTTGCCTAAAACTGTATTAATTTTAATAAGCAATATTATATTTAGGAAACAGAGAGGAAATTTTTGATCATTAATTTGAGCTATACTTATATGATTTTGTCTTTGAATGACTTGACACCCTGACTACCACGTTGTGTCCTAAGCTGGAAAAAATGGAAAAAAACAATAAAACTTTTTATATATATATATATATATATAAAAGGAATCTTACTACCTTCCAAGAATTTCCTCCAGGTTAGGAGAGCCCAGCAGACCACATAGGTTTCCTTTTCCCAGATAGTTTATCGTCTCTTAGTTTCCAAAAGCTTGCAGGACGTGTAGGCGCATGGCTGCAACTCCCCTTTTCTGTTCTTCCAGAGCAGCCCCACCCTTGTGGCTACATTACTGGTATCTGCTTGTATCACAAAAGACTCATCTGGATCAGGGTGCTTTAGGAGTAGTTCAGTGGAGAAAAGACACTTTAAGTTCTTGAATGCAGCTTGGCACTTAAGTGACCAGGGCTTGGCTGGGCTTGGCTTCCCTTTCAACTTCAATAAATTTGTGATAGGCAAGGCTGAGTGAACATGGGGATGAATTGGTGATAGAATTAAGCAAAGCCTAGAAAACTTTGTAATTGTCTTCTCATTTATAGGAGCTCCCTCTCTAACATTGCCTGAACCTTCCCAGGATCCATCTCTACACCATCTTTTGAAATCCGGTATCCTAGGTAGCCTAGGCTGGTTTTATGAAAATCACACTTAGACAACTTTGTAAAAAGTTGCATCTTCCGCAGCTTCTCAAGCACTGCTCTAATCAATTTCACATGATCCTCCTTGGTTTTGGTATAGATTAATATATCATCCAGATATGCTAGGACATACAGGTGTTCATACAGTATGTCATTTATCAGCTGCATGAACACTGTAGTCCAAATGGCATCAGAATTGGTAGCAGACCAGGAAGCTGTTAAATGCTGTTTTCCACTTATCCCCTTCTTTAATTGTCACTCAATAGTACGCCTCCCTTAAGTCCACCTTAGTGAAGATCTTCCCCTTTGCAAGATGCCCCAACATGTCCTTCATCAATGGGAGGGGGTTCATATTTTCCATGCATATACATGCATTTTCAGTTGATGCATACCCTAAGGGACCCATCTTTCTTCTCTTTAAAAAGCACTGGGGTTTTTATTGGTGGTTTCCGTTTTTGCTTTCTTAACCGCAGGCACATGGCAGCTTCTTAGCACTTTCACTAACTCTTGCCGGTTTGATACTTTCCAATGCATCTACCACTTGTCTCTATCCCAGTCAACAGATGGCTCTATTTTTTCCACCATGTCAGGCCTAGGACCATGGCCTCTGTCATCCCAGGGACCACAATAAATCAAATAATCAAATAATCTCCATGTGGATCCCAGCTTTCAGCTTCACAGGCATGGTTAGGCAGGTCACAGGCACCCTGCCTGTTATTGAACCATCTAGCTGGGAAAATGCTCTAGGCTTCTTTAGCTTCCTTAACCTCAACCCTAGCTTCTCTACCACTTGGGGGCTGATCAGACATCTGGTGCATTCCAAGTCCAGTAGGGCCATAGGAACCCCCTTTACATCCAAGGAGGATACCGAGATCTCTACCTTAGTGGTCATAAGGGTGATAGGGCCACTTATTATTGGGTAATCTTCTCCTTTGCTGTCACTCTCGTAGAAGACTGGCCCCATCTCAGCAGGGTTTCGGGTTCTCTCTCCCTCACTGGATGGAGGGGAGACCTCTACAACTTGTTGCCTTACACGAGTTTGTCCAGGGCTTGCTCCTTTGTGGCTGAGGCCAGTTGCTCAGATTTCTCAGTCTTTGGTTTCAGACACGTGCCAACTGGCTGTGCTCCTGCTCCAGCCTGGGGTGGTGCTGGCTCTTCCTGAGCTGGGTCTCTCCAGACTTCCTCTTCTCTTCTTTGCTCATAGATGACATCTCAGGGTTGACCTCCTGGTGGGATCCAGGTAGGCTATTTCAATGAGAACTGGCTTAATGTCAACCATTCCGCTAGGTTAGACAGCCAAAAGGAACTCCTGGGACATTTTTTTTTACCAAGAGTATAACTTTCCATGTGGTTACAGAAGTAGAAAAGCCAGTTCTAACAATCACACAAAAACAACATAGAAAATTTTTCCCTTTTCCACTTGGACCTCCCATTGTCCATTGTCCACCAATCATTTGCACTCTCTTTGTTTTGGGAATGATTTGTCTGCCTTGGATTTCCCCAGCTGATGATCTTGAGGTGTTGGTTCTGTCTCAGGCTTCCAATCTGCATACTTGCATTCCAAATTTCTCTCCCAAATCTTCTTTACATTCCAATGCTTTCCTTTCCCCTCCCGTTACAATTGTCTGGTTGCAAGCAGGACTGTGTAGCGAGTTAGCCATGACAACCTGCCTGCTTAACATTAGTAAAGCAGTCAGAGGTTGCCTATTTAATTTTAGAGATCTCCACTTTTCCCTTAGAACTCTTGATGTTCCTAGAGCAGTCTTTCTTGCCTATTGTCAGAATCCAATCATATTTCATCTTTAATTATCAAATATAGAAACTCCCAATGCTGCCTTCTTTGGATTCTGCCATAAGAGGGAGAGAAGGGGGAGAACAAAGGGGCTTTATGGCCCTCACTTCCTTCAGTACACTTCAAAGAGCTGAATGCTGAATGTGTGTTTATTGTAACATCAAAGCGTTAGCACTAGAGAACCTTATCATAACAAAGCAGGGTACTTGCCTTTCATGTAGTTACCTGAAGTCTCCATTCAGACGGAAGAAAGAAGAAAGGGGGTGGAATTGTGATACTTGAAACTATCACTGGAAGGGGGGTTGATTGGGTGGGACTACTGGGGAACCCCTTAAAACCTTGAATGGGAGAGCTTGAACCCCAAGTCCTGTCTAGCATGCCTGCAACCATTTTCTCTTAATAAAGGATTCCTGTTGGAAGAATTATTCCAAGAGTTCTGTCTTCTTAAGATGCAAAGTGGGGTGGGTCCTTACATTAGACAGGACTTGCAAAATTAATCCACCTGGAAGGGAGACCCTTGCCGGGGGATTTTGCAAAAATTTACCATGTCAGACAATGGAGCAAGAGAGGGGGAAAACTCCCTGGAAAGAGAGCCGCTGACCCAGTTGGAACCTTGCCAGATGTTGGGATCCGAGAGGCCAGATTCCTCAGGAGAAGAAGTGGTGGAGACACAGGACCACAAGCCTCGCTGGTCGATGGGCGTTGGAAAGAAAAGTGAGTGGGGAAAGGAATCAAGAAAGGTGACCCTGAGACGGGGGACCAAGCAACCAGAATGGAAGCAGGAGATGGAGAAATCCCTGCACGCAAGTGAAGAGGGAGGAAGCTGGGCACCGTACTCAGACTGGATCCTAGAGAAAGCTATTGACCTGATGAAGAGAACTCTCAGCTCCCTAGGAGAGGAGAATACTGAGCCCTACGGCCGCCCCAGTTCCTGGAGCCGCAAAGGGAGAGACACCGAGGGGGACATGGAACCTGCAACCCCAGGGACATCTACTGATCCAGGAGCCCCACCCCCTACCGGACCACAGATGGCAATCTGGACGGAAGGCACTACCACCCACAACAGAGGCACCGATCCATTCCAAGACGTCCACCGTTGGAAGTGAAATTCAAAGGGGAGCCAACACGCTTGGGGTTTTTCCTAACCCAAGTCCTCAGCTACATGGAGGAATATGGGCAGGATATTCCCAGCGACAAAGCCCGCATCCGGATCGTGCAATCTGCCCTGGATGGACCAGCTGCGGATTGGGTAGTGAACTTGCATGACTCCAATGCCCCAGAACTCAGTAACTTCAACCGTTTCATGTCCTCTTTGAGAAGACGATTTGAAGACCCCCTGGCTGATCGCAAAGCCCGTGAAAGAATAACAACGATGAGGCAGGGCAAACGCCCAGTGGCTGAGTATACACAAGAATTCCGGGCCATTGCCAGCAAACTGAATTGGCCAGAAGACATCCTCCTTGGCCATTTCAAAGACGGACTAAACTATGATCTATATGATGCTTGCCTGCCCCGAGGGGACCCACATCGACTTGAGGAATGGTACGTCTTGGCAGAGGAAGCAGAGATCGACATATTGAAGAGGCACCGCCGAGGAAAACAATGGAGCCGCCCCCCGCCTGAGCTGACACACCAACCGGTGAAATCATCGGATACAGCCAAGAAGCAAATGGGATGTTTCAAGTGCGGAAGAGAAGGGCATCGAGCTGTAGAATGCCGCTCAAAGGCCCCCCAGCACAACCCAGACAGATCCCCAATCAACAAACCCGGAAAGTATTCAGCTAAGCCAAAAGAAACAGCCATGAGAATGATGGAAATTGCAGAAACCCCCACCTCTGCTCACCAAGGGGAAAGGACTCCAGCCTACACCACAGGGCCGGTGGATGCCTCAGATGACAGCTCGGGAGGGCGAACCCCTGGTAAGTGGACGCATCACACCCATCTTCAAAACAGTGACTATATTAATCCCCCCATGCCCGAAGCTGTGAAGGTGAAAGCCTTAATAGACTCTGGCTGCACCCGCTGCCTCATTAGCCCAACACTAGTGGGGAATCTGGGCATCCCATCCAGGAGACTGGAACAACCAATCTCATTGGCCAGCTAGATGGATCCATAGCAGGGGGGGTGCCAGCTACCCTAGCCACTTTGCCAATACTCTCCCTGGGCAACCATGAAGAGGACTTAACGTTTGTGTGACCCCAGGTATGGAATGCCCAAGATTCTAGGGATGGAATGGTTGAAAAAATGGAACCCCTGGGTAAATTGGAGGACGACAGAAATCAAATTCCCGAAGGGGGACCCTATGGACTTAAAACCCCAAGGGAGGCTACCAGAATCAAGAATAGAAAAAGCATCCATAGGAGAGGAAAAAAGATTAACAGAAATACCAGAGGAATATAGGGACCTTGCTGAAGTCTTCAGTGAGGAGAGGGCGAATGAGCTTCCCCCCCACCGACCCACAGACTGTACCATTGAATTCAAGCCTGGGGCAAAACTCCCGAAGCCCAGATTATACTCCATGAGCCCAAAGGAGAAGGAGGAAATGGAAAGATTTATAAAAAAAAACCTGGAGAGAGGTTTCATTGAGCCAGCCAAGCCTAAAGTGGCTGCCCCGGTCCTTTTTAGAGAGAAGAAGGATGGCTCTTTACGTTTATGCGTGGATTATAGGGCCTTGAATACAATCAGTGAAAGCAACCTATACCCGCTGCCCCTCATGAAAGACATGCTGTCACACCTATCGAAAGGGAAATTTTTTTCTAAACTAGACCTAAGGGAAGCTTACTATCGCGTGAGAATCAAGGAAGGGGACGAATGGAAGACTGCATTTAACTGCCCCATGGGGTGCTATCAATTCAAAGTCTTGCCATTTGGATTACAAGGGGGCCCTGCAGTCTTTATGCAATTAATCAATGACGTTCTAAGGGAGCACCTATTTAAAGGGGGTCCTTGTTTACTTGGACGACATTCTTATCTTTACTGAAACAAAAGAAGAACACGTCAAACTTGTCAGAGCGGTTTTAAAGAAGCTGCGAGCCGCTCACCTATATGCCAAACTCTCAAAATGCGAATTCCACCAGGAAAGGATAGACTACCTAGGCTATCGCATATCCCCACAGGGCATTGAAATGGACCCAGAGAAGGTCAAAGCAGTACTAAATTGGGCACCACCGCACAAAGAAAGCAACTACAAAGTTTCCTGGGCTTTGCAAACTTTTACCGCCAATTCATCCCCTCATTTGCCCAGATAGCCTTGCCACTCACTAAATTACTAAAAAACGAGGGAGCATCCTCAGTAAAACCGAGCCAGCCACTAACATGGACAATGGAGTGCCAAGCAGCGTTTGAGAGACTAAAGAGACTTTTTTCTGCCGAACCAGTACTAAGGCACCCAGATATGGACAAGCCCTTCATAATACAGGCAGATGCAAGTGATGTGGCAGTGGGGGCTGTGCTATTACAAGAAAATGATGATGCAGTATTGCAACCCTGTGCATATACATCTAAGAAACTCACGGAAAAAGAACAGCGCTGGCCCGTATGGGAGAAGGAGGCTTATGGGATACGTTGGGCATTACTCACGTGGCGACAGTTCCTGGAAGGCAACAAAATCCCCTTCCAGGTGTGGACTGATCACAAAAATTTAGAAGCCCTGAAAACTTCCAGGAAACTCAATCCCAAACAAGCCCGCTGGTCCCAGCATTTTCATTTTCACCAATTCCAATTTAAGCTCAAACATTTACCAGGAAGAAAGAACTTCCTGGCAGATGCACTATCTCGCGATGGGCCGCCAATATAGACAGCGCACAACCACAGACTCTAGACCAATAAGGCAGAGTCACAACTGGCGCACAGTACCACAAGACCCAAGACCCAAAATAAAACCACAACTGGACAGCCAAACTGGAATTGAATTCAGAAAAAGTTTGGAAACAGATGAATGTTTCCAGAAAAACAAAAATGTGTGCACAATGAGAGACGGGTTGCCTTGGGTAGGGGAAAAGTTATATATACCAACAACTCAAAGAGTAACTTTCATGCACCTTTGCCATGACACAAAATCAGCAGGGCATTTTGGATTTGTAAAAACTTTACATTTAATTAAACGGCAATTTTGGTGGCCATCCATGAAAAAGGACCTTGAAAGTTATAGCCAGTTGTCCAACAGGTGCCACGGCAAAGAGGTTGCAAGGGAAAGTGCCAGGACTATTGCAAACAGTGGCAAGTCCCTCAGCCCCCTGGAGAGAAATAGCCATGGATTTTATAGTGGAATTGCCAGAAAGCAATGGGAATACTGTGGTCTGTACGGTCACGGACTTGTTTTCCAAACAGGTGCACTTTATCCCTTGCCAAAAGATTCCCACTGCAAAAGCCTTAGCAAAACTTTTCATCCAACACATTTACAGATTGCATGGGGCACACCAACGCATCATCTCTGACAGGGGGGTGCAATTTACGTCTGCATTTTGGAAGGAATTTTTATCCCTCTTAGGAACCACTCAGGGACTGACATCTAGCCACCACACTCAAGGAAATGGGGGGGCTGAAAAAATGAACTCCGTACTTAAGCAATATTTAAGATGTTTTCTTAGTTTCCAGCAGACCGAGTGGGCGGACTTACTCCCTTTTGCAGAAGTTGCCTACAATAATGCAGTCCTCTCCAGCACAGGTTACACTCCTTTTCAAATAGCCACCGGTCAAAGTTTCAACCCCATGCCAGAATTAACCCCAAACGAACCAACGATCCCCTCGCTGAAAGAATTGATGGAAAAATTACAAAACACCTGGCCAATAGTCAGAAAAGCACTAGATGAAGCTAGGCAGGCTTACAAAACACAAGCCGATAAAAAAAGGGGTGAGCCTACACCATTCATTATAGGAGAAATGGTGTACTTATCTACAAAATACCTAAAGTCCCTACAGCCCTGTAAAAAACTTGGACCAAAATATATATGACCTTTTCCAATTAAAAGGATCATAAATCCAGTAACAGTAGAATTAGAATTACCCAAAAACCTCAGGCAAATACACCCAATTTTTCATTGCAGCTTGCTGAAAAGAGAGCATCAGTCACCTCTATGGCCAAAAATCCCCCCCCCCACCTCCAATCATGGTGGAGGGTGAACAACACTTCGAAATAAAGGAAGTCCTTGACTCTAGGAGATATCATGGAGCAACTCAGTACCTAGTTGCCTGGAAACACCTCCCTCCCTCAGAAAATGAGTGGGTCCATAAACGTCATGTCAGAGCCCCGAAGCTATTGAAGAAGTTTCACACAGAGTATCCTAACACGCCTAACTAAATTTTATACTTGTGTTTTCTTTCAGGTGGATCTCTCTTATTTTTAAGAGGGGCCGGATGTCAGAATCCAATCATATTTCATCTTTAATTATCAAATATAGAAACTCCCAATTCTGCCTTCTTTGGATTCTGCCATAAGAGGGAGAGAAGGGGGAGAACAAAGGGGCTTTATGGCCCTCACTTCCTTCAGTACACTTCAAAGAGCTGAATGCTGAATGTGTGTTTATTGTAACATCAAAGCGTTAGCACTCGAGAACCTTATCATAACAAAGCAGGGTACTTGCCTTTCATGTAGTTACCTGAAGTCTCCATTCAGACGGAAGAAAGAAGAAAGGGGGTGGAATTGTGATACTTGAAACTATCACTGGAAGGGGGGTTGATTGGATGGGACTACTGGGAAACCCCTTAAAACCTTGAATGGAAGAGCTTGAACCCCAAGTCCTGTCTAGCATGCCTGCAACCATTTTCTCTTAATAAAGGATTCCTGTTGGAAGAATTATTCCAAGAGTTCTGTCTTCTTAAGATGCAAAGTGGGGTGGGTCCTTACACCTATTTAATTTTGGACACCAAACTAAGATGCCTTTTCTACAAAATCCAAAGTAAAAAGGAATCAAAATGTATTGAATGTTTTCCTATTTCAATTCAGCTTAATATTGCCAACAACTCAGTTAAGATAGAAAGAATACAGACTATCAGGCAAAAGAAATGGAAACCTAAGAAAGGACCCCAGAATCACACAGCCAAATAACAACTATTCTGGAACCCGAGTTCACCATTTTGTTCAGAATGTTTAGATCAATGTTTTTCAAACTTGGCAACTTTAAGATGGGTGGATTTCAACTCCCAGCATATTGGCTGGAGAATTTTGGGAGTTGAAGTTCACCCATCTTTAAACTGCGAAGTTTAAAAAGCACTGATTTAGATATAAAGTTTTCCTCCAGCGAAGGGCCAACGAAATCACTGCTTCCTGGAAAAATATACATTAGAAAATTAAGATTATGTTATTTGTCCAGACAGAGCAATAATGAAAAGAAAATACTGACAAAATCGTGGAGCTAATTTCATGACTCAGGGTAACTCCTTACTTCAGTTTCTTAACCTGGATTGACCTGTACATCTTTTTGTAATTATCTTTCTGAAACATTCTTGGATATGCTATTCAAATGGATTTATGATTGTTGTTTAACATTTTTTATTAGTTGTGCTGGATATGAAGTGGCAAAGTTCCCTCAAAGCCTCTCCTTTCTGCTTGTTAAGTAGAAAACCACTGGAAAAGCAGCAGAATACACAGCAGTTAGTGCAAGCAGGTGAGCAGATTCTAAAGCCAAGGAAAAACATAAAACATGAAAGCCAAGCGTGCAATTATATAAAAATTAGCCTTGTGGAGTTAGTGCCTGCACCCTGATGGCATTGGAACAAAAAACAGTAGGAAAAGGCAGAAAGTCACACGAGTCATCTGTGTAGCAAAGAACCATTTCCTAAATTGTGGCAGGAATGGAAGGGAATGTGAATAAGTGGCAGCTTGCTTGCTGTTTTTTTTCGGGGGGGGGGGGGAAGCCTCCTGCAAATCACTTTTGTAAATATAGCCTTTCCAGTTTTATTGCAAGGAAAATAAACTTTTTTTAGATATGCTGCTGTAAGGCTGAATTAAACTGAATCAAAATTATAAATCAGAACACAGGATAATTTTGTTTTAAGACTGGGTGAAAGATGTGTTGTTCACCAAAGTCCAGTAAATGAGTTGATGACTGCATTATTGTAGGCAACTTCTGCAAAAGGAAGTAAGTCCGTCCAATCACTCTGTTGGAAATTTAAAAAAAATCTCAAATATTGCTCAAGTACCGACTGGCAGCGTTCCGCTTGTCCATCTGTCTGAGGGTGATGGCTAGATGTCAGTCCCTGAGTGGTCCCTAAGAGGGATAAAAATTCCTTCCAAAATGTCGACGTAAATTGCACTCCCCTATCAGAGATGATGCGTTGGGGTGCCCCGTGCAATCTGTAAATGTGCTGGATAAAAAGTTTTGCTAAGGCCTTTGCAGTGGGAATTTTTTGGCAAGGGATAAAGTGCACATGTTTGGAAAATAGGTCCGTGACTGTCCAGATAACAGTATTCCCATTGCTTTCAGGCAATTCCACTATAAAATCCATGGCTATTTCCCTCCAGGGGGCTGAGGACTTGCCAGGTTGGAACAAGCCCTGGCGATTCCTTGAACCTCTTTGCTGATGCACAGGTTGGGCAGCTGGCAACATAAACTTTCATGTCATTTTTTATTGATGGCCACCAAAAATTGCGTTTAATTAAGTGTTAAAGTTTTTACAAATCCAAAATGACCTGCTGATTTGTGTCATGCAAAGTTGCTGAAAGTTAGTCTTTGAGTTGTGGTATATATAACTTTCCCTTACCAAGGCAAAATCGTCTCTCATTGTCACACATGTTGTTTGTTTCTGGACAAATAACAAAATAATATTAAGACGTAAAATCAATAAAAATAAATGAAACAACCCAATCATCTGTTTCCAAACTTTTTCTGAATTCAATCCCAGTTTGGCTGGCCAGTTGTGGTTTTATTTTGGCTTGGGTTCTTGTGGTTACTGGCGCTGCCAGTTGTGACTCTGCCATTATTGGTCTAGAGTCTGTGGTTCGTGCGCTGTTATATTGGGGAATGCGAGATAGTGCATCTGCCAGGAAGTTCTTTCTTCCTGGTAAATGTTTGAGCTTAAATTGGAATTGGTGAAAATGCTGGGACCAGCGGGCTTGTTTGGGATTGAGTTTCATGGAAGTTTTCAGGGCTTCTAAATTTTTGTGATCAGTCCATACCTGGAAGGGGATTTTGTTGCATTCCAGGAACTGTCGCCACGTGAGTAATGCCCAACGTATCCCATAAGCCTCCTTCTCCCATACGGGCCAGCGCTGTTCTGTTTCCGTGAGTTTCTTAGATGTATATGCACAGGGTTGCAATACTGCATCATCATTTTCTTGTAATAGCACAGCCCCCACTGCCACATCACTTGAATCTGCCTGTATTATGAAGGGCTTGTCCATATCTGGGTGCCTTAGTACTGGTTCGGCAGAAAAAAGTCTCTTTAGTCTCTCAAACGCTGCTTGGCACCCATTGTCCATGTTAGTGCTGGCTAGGTTTTACTGAGGATGTTCCCTCGTTTTAGTAGTTGGTGAAGGGGGCAATGGCTATCTGTGAATGAGTGTGAATGAAATTGGCGTAAAAATTTGCAAAAGCCAGGAAGAAACTTTGTAGTTGCTTTCTTGTGCGGGGTGGTGACCATTCTAAACTGCTCTGACATTCTCTGGGTCAATTTCAATGCCCTTGTTGGGATATGCGTAGCCTAGGTATTAGTCTATAACCGTGTAACTGGTGGAAATTCGCAGTTGATGGAATTGAGTTTGGCATATCGCGTGAGCGGCTCCGCCAGCTTCCTTAAAACCGCTTGACAAGTTTGACGTTTCTTCTTTTTGTTCGGTAAAGATAAGAATGTCGTCCAAGTAAACAAGGACCCCCTTAAACAGGTGCTCCCTTAGAACGTCATTGATTAATTGCATAAAGACTGCAGGGCCCCCTTGTAATCCAAATGGCAAGACTTTGAATTGATAGCAACCCATGGGGCAGTTAGAACTGCAGTTCTTCCATTCGTCCCCTCTGATTGTCTAACGCTGTACCTCGTACACATGTAAGATGCCTCTTAAGTCTAGTAGTTAGAAAAAAATTTTCCCTTCGATAGGTTGTGACAGCATGTCTTCATGAGGGGCAGGGGTATAGGTTGCTCAGCCATGCCTCCTGATTGTGTTCAGGGACCTAGTAATAGATCCACGCATAAACGTAAAGAGCCATCCATTCTCTCTGTACATGAAAAGGGACCGGGGCAGCCCACTTTTAGGCTTAGCCGGTCAATGAACCTCTCTCCAGGTTTTTTTTTATATAATCTTTCCATTTCCTCCTTCTCCTTTGGGCTCATGGAGTATAATCTGGGCTTCGGGAGTTTTGCCCCAGGCTTGAATTCAATGGTACAGTCTGTGGGTCGGTGGGGGGGAAGCTCATTCGCCCTCTCCTCACTGAAGACTTCAGCAAGGTCCCTATATTCCTCTGGTAGTTCTGTTAATCTTTTTTCCTCTCCTATGGATGCTTTTTCTATTCTTGATTCTGGTAGCCTCCCTTGGGGTTTTAAGTCCATAGGGTCCCCCTTCAGGAATTTGATTTCTGTCGTCCTCCAATTTACCAGGGGTTCCATTTTTTTTAACCATTCCATCCCTAGGATCATTGGGCATTCCATGCCTGGGGTCACCACAAACGTTATGTCCTCCTCATGTTTGCCCAGGGAGAGGTGTATTGGTAAGCTGGCTAGGGTAGCTGGCACCCCCCCCCTGCTATTGATGCTTCCATCTAGCTGGCCAAATGAGATTGGTTGTTCCAGTCTCCTGGATGGGATGCCCAGATTCCCCCCTAGTGTTGGGCTAATGAGGCAGCGGGTGCAGCCAGAGTCTATTAAGGCTTTCACCTTCACAGCTTCGGGCATGGGGGGGATTAATATAGTCACTGTTTTGAAGATGGGTGTGATGCGTCCACTTACCAGGGGTTCGCCTTCCGAGCTGTCATCTGAGGCATCCACCGTCCCTGTGGTGTAGGCTGGAGTTCTTTCCCCTTGGTGAGCAGAGGTGGGGTTTTCTGCAATTTCCATCATTTTCATGGCTGTTTCTTTTGGCTTAGCTGAATACCCTCTGGGTTTGTTGATTGGGGATCTGTCTGGGTTGTGCTGGGGGGCCTTTGAGCGGCATTCTACAGCTCGATGCCCTTCTCTTCCGCACTTGAAACACCCCATCTGCTTCTTGGCTGTATCCGATGATTTCACCGGTTGGTGTGTCAGCTCAGGCGGGGGGCGGCTCCATTGTTTTCCTCGGCGATGCCTCTTCAATATGTCGATCTCTGCTTCCTCTGCCAAGACGTACCATTCCTCAAGTCGATGTGGGTCTCCTCGGGGCAGGCAAGCATCATATAGATCATAGTTTAGTCCGTCTTTGAAACGGCCAAGGAGGATGTCTTCTGGCCAATTCAGTTTGCTGGCAATGGCTCGGAATTCTTGTGTATACTCAGCCACTGGGCGTTTGCCCTGCCTCATCGTTGTTATTCTTTCACGGGCTTTGCGATCAGCCAGGGGGTCTTCAAACCGTCTTCTCAACGAGGACATGAAACGGTTGAAGTTACTGAGTTCTGGGGCATTGGAGTCATGCAGGTTCACCACCCAATCTGCAGCTGGTCCATCCAGGGCAGATTGCACGATCCGGATGCGGGCTTTGTCGCTGGGGATGTCCTGCCCATATTCCTCCATGTAGCTGAGGACTTGGGTTAGGAAAAACCCCAAGCGTGTTGGCTCCCCTTTGAATTTCACCTCCAACGGTGGACGTCTTGGAATGGATCGGTGCCTCCATTGTGGGTGGTAGTGTCTTCCGTCCAGATTTCCATCTGTGGTCCGGTAGGGGGTGGGAGCTCCTGGATCAGTAAATGTCCCTGGGGTTGCAGGTTCCACGTCCCCCTCGGTGTCTCTCCCTTTGTGGCTCCAGGAACTGGGGCGGGCGTAGGGCTCAGGAATCTCCTCTCCTAGGGAGCTGAGAGTTCTCTTCATCAGGTCAATAGCTCTCTCTAGGATCCAGTCTGAGTACGGCATACAGCTTCCTCCCTCTTCACTTGCGTGCAGGGATTTCTACATCTCCTGCTTCCATTCTGGTTGCTTGGTCCCCCGTCTCAGGGTCACTTTTCTTGATTCCTTTCCCCACTCGCTTTTCTTTCCAACGCCCATCGACCAGCGAGGCTTGTGGTCCTGTGTCTCCACCACTTCTTCTTCTGAGAAATCTGGCCTCTCGGATCCCAACATCTGGCAAGGTTCCAACTGGGTCAGCGGCTCTCTTTCCAGGGAGTTTTCTCCCTCTCTTGCTCGTTGTCTGACATGGTAAATTTTTGCAAAATCCCCCGGCAAGGGTCTACCTTCCAGGTGGATTAATTTTGCAAGTCCTGTCTAATGTAAGGACCCACCCCACTTTGCATCTTAAGAAGACAGAACTCTTGGAATAGCTCTTCCAACAGGAATCCTTTATTAAGAGAAAATGGTTGCAGGCATGCTAGACAGGACTTGGGGTTCAAGCTCTCCCATTCAAGGTTTTAAGGGGTTCCCCAGTAGTCCCACCCAATCAACCCCCCTTCCAGTGATAGTTTCAAGTATCACAATTCCATCCCCTTTCTTCTTCCGTCTGGATGGAGACTTCAGATAACTACATGAAAGGCAATTACTCTTCTTTGATATGTTAAAGCTTAGAGGCCACAATAAACACACATTCAGTCCTTTGAAGTGTGCTGAAGGAAGTGAGGGCCATAAAGCCCCTTTGCTCTCCCCCTTTTCTCCCTCTTATGGCAGAATCCAGAGAAGGCAGAATTGGGAGCTTCTATGTTTGATAATTAAAGATGAAATATAATTGGATTCTGACACCAAGTTTGGTGAAGTTTGGCTGAAATGTTGCATAATCCATGATAGCAAGCAGAAAAATTACATTTATAAAAGAAAGATAAGAGCAAATGTTTTTATTTATTTGTATCCTGCCTTTATTATTTTTACAAATAAGCAAATGTGGACACCTGTGATTGAATCCCTTTATTTTAACATTCTATTCAGCCCAGAGATTATTTCCATTTGAAATTCCATTGATTCCTTTACAACAAAGAAGTTGCTGAAACTTTGCCATTGTGGAAAGTGATAGGGCTTGTATCCCACGTTTTAAAGGGAAATATTTATGAACAATTATTTATACAGATTATTACTTTCTCTTTTTTATTTTAAAAATTAAATTTTGCAAGAAAAAATATAAATAGGTTCTATGGAACATTTTGTTATTCATGTTTATGGTTCTGTGATTAATGGAGTTTGATAAAACTTTTGAGAATTCTAGCCCTTTTCAGCTTTTCCAACTTTTCCAATATCCATAATGTGTTTCAAAAGTTCTGAATTTTCCTTTCACTTTGAATGATCAGACATTTATTCTTATTATGGTTGGTTGCACACTCAGCCAGATGTTTGGACTGGATTTGGCATTTTTATCCACCTATCAAATTTTTCCCAAGGATTGGAGATAGTAGATGTTGTTGTTTGATGACTTTAAAGGTATCATCATAGTATGTAAGCTATTCTGGGTAAAAACATCTTTTGCAATTGACTGGTGGTGATTTGTTCCATGCCAATGGTGTTTTTATTATTATGGTTCTTTGTACAGTCGACCAGAGGTTCAGACTGGATTTGGCATTTTTGTCCACCTATCTAGATCTTCCCAATGTTGATATATTACTACCTTTCTTTTGCCACAGTTGTTCTATTTCTATATGCAGGTCTTTGTATTTTGTTATCTTCGCCAGTTCTTTCTCTTCTATTCTGTCTCCGGTACTACCACATCCACCGTCCAGACTTTGTCTTTCTTACTGACAAATGTTAAGTATGGGTGTTATGTGACACGTGTCTATCAGTTTGAATTCTAAAGTCCCAGAGCTCTTTAGCTTCTTCATTTTCAATGACTTTCTCTAGTTTATGGTCTCTTAAATGCAATTCTTGCTTGCATTTAAATGGTGTTTCTTGCAGATCTTCCAGTCCACTATTGTTGCTACTTTGCTGTAGTTTGTAGTCAGTCTGTACGATCTTCTTGCAGCAATTAACCAGGTGATCCACTGTTTCTTCAGCTTCTTTGCAGAGAGAGCACTTACTATTGTTGCAGAATTGTTCTCAATTCTGGCTTTGTATACATTTCTTAAAGCTAGATCTTGCATAGCCAGAATTTTCAACTTTCCTGCTCTTAGCTATTGCCAGGTCTTGTTATTATCTGTGTTTCCCTGCTATTTTTTTTAGGTACTGGGCCTGTAATGCTTTGTCTCCCATGTCTCTTTTCTGTTCTTGATTTTGTCTTTCTTATAAGCCAGTTTGGTTTCTCTAGTACTCAGCAGACCTTCCTGGTATACTAGCTTCAGTATATCTTTTTCACTGTCCTTAAGATACTCTTCCAATGCCCTTGTTCTTTCAAACATCTGATGTACTTGCAACATTCCACATCACCTATTTTCCTTGTTACATAGAGTCAGTGTCAGAACCCTGTCCTTCTAGGGCAGACATGTCAAACACAAGGCCCGCGGGCCGGATCTGGCCCGGGAGGGCCCAGATTTGGCCCACTGGGACTGTCTCAGAAATGGCAAGGGACCGGCCCCCTCTACCCCAGCCCTAGCCCACCCCAACCCAGCTGGGCACCCTGGTGCACACACAGGAAATGGCGAGCACTCGGGCTGGTGGTGTGCAGCAGCAGCTGCAGCTCATTTGCCTCAGCCTGCCCCGCCCCTCCTAGCCTAACCCCATCACGCCTGGCCACGCCCCACTTTGCAGGGCTTTTCCTCATTCGGCTCTGCTTTGCCACACCGCGCCGCACCTTTCCTCACCTGGGCCATGGCGTTCTGTAATCTTAGCACACCCAGCTTGTGGGATGAAAGGCAAGGAGATGTGAGCATGGGGTAGCACAAGCGAGCATTGGCCAGCTCCCAGTCGCCGGCTCCACCATGTGATAGGGCCAGAGAAGGGAATGCAGCAGTCATGCAGGGCTGCAGCCTGGAACTGCCGGCAGCCAGCAATGTGGAACTCTGTGGTGGCTGGAGAGAAAGGGTGAGAAGGAGGAGAAAGCAGGAAGGGTTTCTCTGTGTGTGAGAGAGAGACAGAGACAGAGAGAAAGAGAGCCAGGAGTGGAAGAGGAGGAGGAGGAAGCCGAGGTGTTACAAAAAAGGGGAGCTTCCACCCTTCTCCCCCCCCCCATTCTCTTTTTTTAAACCTCCTCCTGCTCTGTTCAGGTGCAGCTGGAGGAAAAGGACGAGAAGGGGGAGAAAGCAGGAAAGGTTTCTCTCTCTCTCTCTCTCTCTCTCTCTCTCTCTCTGTGTGTGTGTGTGTGTGTGTGTGTGTGTGTGTGTGTGTGTGAGAGAGAGAGAGAGAGAGAGAGAGAGATGGAGCCAGCAGGGAAGCGAAAGTGTGGAGAACAGGGAGAATTGCAGAGTAAGCAAACTTACAAAAAGGGGATCTCTCTCTGTCTCTCACACACATACACACATGCTGCGTTGGGAAGGTGGTGTGCAGGCAGGTGAGAGAGCAAACTCGCAGATTGACTTTGTGGTCTATTCTTGCCTCTTCCCCTCCCTAAAATCCAGGCAATAAAAGAACTCTTTGGATTGAATGGGAAGTTAAGAGGAATTGGTATGAATTGAAATTAAAAGGCCGAGTCAATTCCCCCCACCCCCAATTATTTTGTCAGAGACGTGGAAAGTGTTTCTTGCTCCTACTTCCCCTCATCTGCTCTTTTATAATTTAATCCAGCCTTACCCAAACTAATATCTTTTGGGTGTAATGGACCATACTTCCCATCATCCTGTGGCTATGGTGGCTAGAAATGCAATGCCTTATTTTCTCTGCAATATGCGCCTAGGAAGCAGTAGGTCTGTGGGATTTAGATGTATTTAAACATTTGTTTTTTCTGCCTAATTTATTAAATCAACATCTAATTTGAAATTAAAAGTTTATGAGAAATCCAGGGTGGTTTACAAGAACGTCTCAAAGACAGCTATTGTAAAGCATCACTAGAACTGCTTAAAACAATATTAAAAGTGTGTATTTGAAGAAAGAAAAATATTAATAGTAATTTACTTAGTGCTGTTTGACCATAAAATGTGTTGTTGTTCTATATATGCCTGGCTGAACAGTGTGTTTGGAGTTGCCTCTAAATGGGTGAGGGATGCACTCTTCATATTTTCCTTGGGAGAAAGTTCCATAATTGGGGTGCTGTCTCTGAAAAGGCTCTGCTTGTGGCCACTGTTCTATAAACCAAACCAGGGGGACAATCTGGTCTAAATGGATGGTAAACAAAGATGATTAGGGAGGTGGAGGCTAAAACATATGACAAATGTTTGTGGGAATTGGGTATGTCTAGCTTAGTGAAAAGGACTAAGGGTGGTGACATGATATCAGTGTTCCAATATTTGATGGTCCCACCACCCCTTCTGCTGGAGACCTTCGGATCCACCCCCGTCCTACCCAGGCCTGCACAGGTGCCCCTGAGATGAATGATGTTGAGCTGGCCATGCACACCCAGTGGGTCATGCCCATACCAGCCATGCCCCATCCAGTAGGCCACCCCTATGCCAGCCATGCCCACCCGGCCCTTTGATGGCAACCACAGTGCTGATGCAGCCCTCAATGAAATTGAGTTTGACACCCCTTTTCTAGGGGATCCGGGGGGGAGGCTCTTACTCTTTTCTTATTCTTTCTGGGTTCTGCCATTCTCCTGGGGGGAAGGGGAAGCTTGGAGTGCTGATGTGTATTTTCTTTGCTTTGCTTCTTTTTCTATCCCCTTTGATGTTTCTCTAACGGCGTGAGAGTGGAATGTATCTCCAGTCATCTGCCTTATCTCCAGATGCAAAAGAACCAGCGCAGATACCTAGCAGCCTCAGAAGCGGCACCTTATTATTCTGTTCCCACAGCAATTTCACACCTGTTGATTGGCCTGTTTGAACCGTCTGGATGGACAGTTGGGGTGGGATTACTACGATCACTTTTGATTACTTGTTTTTGCACGGGAAACTCTCAGATTCTGCCTTCAATTCCTGCTGTCAACATCTCCCAATAAAAGTCCCTTTTGAAATGATGTTGTTTCAAGAGTTCTGCTTTCTTGGGAGCACAAATTGAGGCAGGTCCTCACATTAGGCAGGATCTGCAAAGTGGTCAGCCCGGAGGGAAAAGCCCTACCATGGGAATTATGCAAACAATGTCAAACCACAGCGGTGATAGAGGAGAAAGTAATCTTGGTGGGGAAACTCCCCCCAAGGCAATCCTGAGTAAGAGCAGCTCAGACTCTCCAATGAAGCCATGGCCATAGAGAGTCGGAGAAACTGAGATGGTTACTGGGCGTCGGAAAGAAAGAAGACTGGGAGGCAAAAGCCAGGAAGGTGACCCTTAAGCATGGCAGCCACCAGCCAGGCTGGAAGCGTGAGATGGAAAGATCACTCAGCCTCAGCAAGGAGGACGACGAGAGGCCAGCCCAGTCCGACCGCTTCCTCAAGCAAGCAATTAACCTGATGGTGGAAACATTCAAGTCCCTAAAAGAGGAAGAGGAAGACCCATGCCAGGGCTCGATAGCTGCAGGGATGGCAGAGGAGGAATGCCAGGAGAGCGAATTGGCAAACCCAGGCCCCTCTACCAGCACATCAGAGACTGCAGGAGCCATGGCCGAGGTGGCCACCCCAGCATGAGCCATTCCAGCTAGGGGAGTTGGGCAAAGGGCCAGACGGAGGAAAACCCAACATGCCGGCTGGAAATTCCCACCCCTGGGACTGAAGTATGATGGGTCCCCTCAGCAGCTGGGGTTTTTCCTGGCCCATGTCCTAAGCTACATGGAGGAATACGGTCGAGACATCCCCAACGAAATGGATGGGTGAGAATTCTAAAACATGGCCCTAGGGGGAGCAGCAGCCTGGTGGATGGTGACCCTACATAATACTCACACTCCTGAGCTGCGAAACATCAACCACTTCATGGCTGCCCTGAAGAGGAGATTTGAGGACCCTCTAGCCGACTGGAAGACTAGAGAATGCATCAAAACAGTGAGGCAAAGTCATCATCCAGTAGCTGAATACACCGAGGAATTTAAAGACCTGGCAAGCCAACTCAACTGGTCGGAAGATGTCCTAATAGGCCACTTCAAAGATGGGATGAATGATGACTTGTACCATGCTTGCATCCCTAGGGGAGACCCAGATTGATTCCATGACTGGTGTATCCTAGCAGAAAAAGCCAAGATCGACCAAGCCCGAACACCTGGGGCGAATCTTGGGGGGGTGGGGAATGAGAGATGGCAAAGCACTCCTCCACAACACCGCGCTCAACAGCTTGCTTCAAGTGCGGGTGAGAAGGGCACTGAGCTGCAGAATGCCGTTTGAAGACTCCTGTACCAAAACCTAACAAACCAGCGGACGGAAACCTGGGAAGACTCCATCACAACCCAAAGAGACTGCCATGAAGAGCGCTGAGGTTGTCGAGGTCCAAACCCCCATAATCCTAGGGGAAGGAACTCCAATCCCCGCTGGGAAACCACCTGAATCCTCCGACAATGACTCGAAAGACAAACCCCTGGTAAGTGGACCCATCGTGCCCCTCACCAGAACCATAGAACTGTTGAATCCAGGGATGCCGGAGAAGGTGACCTTGAAAGTCCTAGTGGACTTGGGATGCACTCAATGCTTGATAAGCCCAACCCTGGTGGGGAATCTAGGAATCCCGGGGAGGAGGCTGAAAAAGCCAATTTCATTTGGCCAGTTAGATGGGTCCATCGCAGGGGGATCCCAGCCACTCTGGCCACCCAGGCAATCCAAGTTACAATGGGGAATCACACCAAGACTTTGACTTTTATAGCAATCACAGGCATGGAATGGCCCTTAATTTTGGGAATGTCGTGGTTGAGGAAGTGGAACCCAAGGGTATATTGGAGGTCTGGAGAGTTGAAGTTCCCAAAACGAAAACACACTGGCCAGAGTGGAGGCCAAAAGACAAGGGAGAAAAAGACTCCAGAGGTAGTGGTGACAGCAAAGGATCGGGGATTGGAAGCTGTGCCCAAGGAATAACAAGATCTTGCAGAAGTATTCAGTGAGGAGCAGTGCAAAGAGCTACCCCCCCCACCGGCCCATAGATTGTGCCATTGAAATTCTACCGGGGGCCAAACTACCCAATCCAAAATGTACTCAATGATCCCTAAAGAATTGGAAGAATTGCAGAAGTTTGTAGAGAAAAATTTAGCATGAGGTTTTATACAGACAGCAAAATCAAAAATGGCGACCCTGGTCCTGTTCCGAGAAAAGAAAGATGGGTCTCTTCACCTCTGCATAGTTTACAGGTCCTTAAAAGCAGTGAGCGAAACCAATATCTACCCCCTACCACTGATGAAGGATATGCTGGCCCACCTAAAGAAAGGAAAAAATATTCTCAAAATTAGACCTGAGGGAAACATATTACCGAGTGAGGATTAAAGAAGGAGACGAATTGAAGATGGCGTTTAACTGCCCCTTGGATTGTTTCCAATTTAGAGTATTTCCGTTTGGGCTACAGGGAGCACCAGCAGTTTTCATGCAACTGATTAATAAAATCCTCCCCTCTACAAGGGGATTCTTGTGTACCTGGATGACATCTTAATTTTCATTGAAACAAAGGAGGAGCACATAAAATTGGTTAGGGCGGTTCTAAATAAACTGTGGGCCGCCCGACTCTACGCCAAGCTATCAAAAGTGTGAATTCCATAAGGAAAGAATTGATTATTTAGGATATCGCATATCCCATAACGGGATAGAAATGGACCCAGAAAAAGTCAGGGCAGTGATGGAGTAGGCACTGCCCCGTATGAGGAAACAACTGCAAAGTTTCCTGGGATTCTTAATTTCTACCGCCAATTCATCCCTTCATTTGCCCAGATCGTGCTCCCCATTACGAACTTACTAAAAACGCAAGGGGAGGGCAAATCAAAGTCTAGCCAACCATTAAAATTGATCATAGAATGCCAAGTTGCATTCAAGAAATTAAAAAGGCTTTTTGCAACTGAACCGGTCCTAAAACACCCAGACACAGAAAAGCCATTTGTCATACAAGTAGATGCGATTGATGTAGCAGTAAGTGCATTACTGCTCCAAGAAAACCAAGAGGACCAACTGCATCCCTGTGCTTACACGTCCAGGAAGCTTTTGGAGATGGAACAGAGGTAGGCAGTCTGGGAGAAGGAAGCCTATGCATTATGCTGGGCCCTCCTTGCATGGAGGCATTTCCTGGAAGGGAACAAAATCCCCTTTCAGGCATGGACTGATCACAAAAATCTTGAAGCTTTAAAAACCCCAGGAAACTGTCACCTAAACAGGCAACGTGGTCCCAGCATTTCCACTGATTTAACTTTACCATCAAATATTTACCTGGAGGAAAAAGACTTCTTAGCAGATCCATTATCGTGTCTGCCACAATATAACAGTAACAAAATAGAAGTGGTGGACCCCTTAATGCCATCCAACCAATTAGAGGCCCCAGTAACCACACAAATGCAAGCTAAAAAACTATAAGCCCTTGACAGTGAAGCGGGAGCAGAATTCAGGCAGGCGCTAGAGGCGGCCAAGTGGTTCTTGAGTTATAAAAATCTCTGCACGATGCATGATGAACTACCATGGGTGGGGGGAAAGTTATATGTGCCAAAAGTCCAGAGACTAAAATTCATGCAATTATGCCATGATTCAAAGATAGCTGGGCACTTTGGATTCATCAAAATGCTGCATCTAGTAAAGAGGCAGTTTTGGTGGCCATCCATAAAGCCAGATGTGGCTAGTTGTCCCACTTGTGCAGCAGCCAAAAGAAGACAGGGCAGAACACTAGGACTGTTGCACGCGCCAGCCAATCAGCACCTTGGTGGGAGATTTCCATGGATTTTATCATGGAGTTACCAGAGAGCGCAGAGAACATGGTCATTTGGGTGGTGACTGACCTGTTCTCCAAACAGGTGCATTTCAACCCATGCACCAAGATTCCCACAGCCAAGATTCTAGCGAAGATGCTTCTACAACATATTTACCAAGTACATGGGGCCCCGCAATACATAATGTCAGACAGGGATGCAATTCACTTCAGAGTTCTGGAGAACGTTTTTGGACCTCCTGGGGACTGCCCAGGGCCTGTCATCTAGTCATCATCTGCAAATGAATGGTGGGACAGAACGTTCGAACTCAGTATTGGAAAAATATTTGAGATGCTTTATTAATTATCAACAAGACATTTGGATCGATCTGCTTCCTTTTGCAGAAGTGTCTTACAACAATGCTGTTCACTCCAGCACAGGCTACAGCCCATTCCAGGTTGCAACTGGACAAAGCTTCAAACCAATGCCTGAATTGCCAGTCAACAAACCCACCATCCCCTCCCTAAAGGAGTGATCACACAACTTCAAAATACATGGCCTATAGTGAGAAAAGCATTAGACGAGGCTAGGGAAGCATATAAAGTGCAGGCAGATAAGAAGTGGGTTGAACAAACACCATTTAAAGTGGGAAAGAAAGTATACTTATCCACAAACTACTTAAATTCTTTGCAGCCATCAAAGAAATTAGGACTAAAATATGTAGGATCATTTCCCATAAAAAGTATCATCAATCCAGTAACCATAGAATTAGAATTCCCAAAAACGTTAAGAGAAGTTCACCTGGTATTTTATTGTAGCTTGCTAAAATGTGAACTAAACTCATCTCTAAGGCCAGCTGCAGTCCCCCCCTCCCCCATCTAGAGGAAGAACAGCATTTTGATAACAGAGAAATCCTGGATTACAGGAAACACCATGGGTCAACCCAATACCTAATTGCTCGGAAGAATCTTCCCTCTTCTCAAAATGAGTGGTTCATAAATGACATGTTAGAGCCCCTAGGTTGTTAAAAAAGTTCCACTCCCAATACCCTGATAAACCCGACTAACCTATTTGTAATTCTCTCTCATTATTATTTTCTCTCTAGGTGGATCTCTCATTTTTTTAAAGAGGGGCAGCATGTCAGAACCCTATGTTTTGTGTGCATGGGATTTCTTATTCTTTTTGGGTTCTGCCATTCTCCTGGGGGGGAGGGTAAAGCTTGAATCTTTTCCTTCTCCTTGTGGATTGAAAATGTTCAGACCCTAATGGGGAGAAGCTGAAAGAGTAAAGACCCCAGAAAGACTAACTCAAAAGCCGCAAGTTAATGATAACAAGGGGGAAAGTGATTTAAGAGTATTGGAGACTGATAAATAAGCCGAGGAGGACATTTAGTGGCAAAAAAAGGAACGACAGTACCAAGAAAAGAAAAAAAGTGTTTTTATTACAAATGACCTTGACAGATACTTGTGAACAATATAGTGCCTTTGATGGGAGGCACTCCCCCTGTTCGGTTCTTCCAGCCAGGATTCTCCTTGACGGCGCAGTGTGGAAGAAATAGATCGTGAAGCCAGCTACCGGAAAGAGAGGTTTAATCAAGAGGATCAAAGTTGAGTGACAATTCAGCTCGAGTCCCCGGCTAGCTAGACAGAATGATCTTTAAACAGGGTTTTTTTATACCTTTTTGTGGTTTCCAAATTTGTCATTTCTGATTGGTGAGTTTAAATCTGCTTTTCCTGATTTGCTGGTCAGTGACTATTGTTGGTTAAATTTCTTTGCTAATCCTGCCTAAAAGGTGTTAATTACTTTTATTGTTGTGTATTTGTTAATTCTGATTGTTGCTATCTGGTTCCTCATTGTGGGTGTCAGGTGTTTGCCATTTAGCCTCAGGCTGCTGTTGACCCAGATTAGTTAGTCTTGGGGTTTTCCCAGATTATTCCTTCGTTGGGGTGGGGAGGGAGTGTCCAGCTCTCATCAATTCCCCCATTTTGGGCTATTACTGATGTACCGTATATGCTGGTGTACAAGGCGACCCGGCATATAAGACGACCCCCGTCTTTGTCGCCGAGCCGCATTCCTAGAACGTCGTCTTATACTCCAGAAACTACCAGTATTTCCAGCATATAAGACGACTCGGCGTATAAGACGACCCCCATCTTTGGCGCCGATTTTAGCGCTTGCGGAAGTCGCCTTATACGCCGGCATATACGGTATCAGTGGTTAGCTCAACTGGTCATATATTCGGTAGTGATGATCAATTTGTCACATCATGAGAGATGTCTTTTTGTCCTGTTCTTTGCCCTTAATGAAGTTGTACAGACCTTTAGGCATTTTAACCCTAAAGGAATTAATTGGCATAGGCAACAAAGGAGGGCTCCACCTATTATGACTGTGATTATACTAACGATGAGAATTTTTAACCAATGGAAGTCTGGTAACCATGAAAAGAGCCAGGAAAGGTCCCAGGATGACTGGTTGTGTCCAATGTTTTGTGCTAGTTCCTTTAAATGTTTGATATCTTGTTCAATTAACCCAGATTGATCGGATAGGTTGAAACAGCAGAGCCCCCGGAATTCTTCACAGCCATGATTATGCCTTAATAATAGGTAGTCAATAGCTGCTCTATTCTCGAGAGTTGTTTCTCTGACTTGCCTTAATTCTCTGTTTAAGGTATCTAGGGCGTGGGAAGTGGTGTTTAAACTTTTAGCTAGGATACATGCCAGGCTGTTTATATTCCTTGAGTTTCATGCTGCGAGCCCTGGCACTCCCACTAGAGAGACAGCCAATGCAATATATTCAGTTTTTGTGAGAAGGGAGGCTTTGGAATCGCAGTCAAGAGATAATGTGTGGAAGCTCCTTCTTTGCCACCTTTGTAGGGAGGGCATTAGCATGGATAGTTGTCCTAACGTGCAAGGGCCCCCAGTGGAGTTTGCAGACAGGTAGGAATAAGCTCTCAGGTCACATAATAGAAACCATCCCATAGGAAGTTTCACATAGCCGTATGAGAAGGTGATGGCCTTGGTGTTGTTGCAGGCCAGTTCAGTGTTAGTGAGGTTGTAGCAGCTGGAAACTTTAGGCTGGTGGCATCCAGTCAGTGTGAAACAAGTAGCTGCTTGGGTTACTGCTGCTACTTGTAATGTGTACATGCTGTTGTCTTTTATGTTTGTACTGGTTCCCCAGTCAAAAATGTTGTAGTATGAGGCTATCAATGAGTGTTCCCTTAATTTAGTGTCATTGGTGATAGCTTTTAATGCTATTGCTACCCCCATCAAGCATGTGGTTAGAATGTCTTTCACTGACCTACCTCCAGCAAGGCAAAAGTCTGTAGTGTTCAGTACTTCCTTCACTAAATACTCCCACACATTTCCCTTTTCCGGAAATAGTTTTGGTTCTATGAACCCACAGATACATTTCAAATATAAAGACATAATACAAATAACATATAAGATTCTAACAAAGGTAAACTTAATCCCCTCCCCCATTTGTTTCAATTTCAAAAAATGTTTTTAGTGTCCACGCTTCAGTTTCTGGGTTTTTCTTGAGCTTCAGAGGTGGAACCTTGGGTGTTGTCTCAGGTATAACGCTGTGGTCTACAACTGCCGATTTAACGTGTGTCCAGTGGATCCAAGCTTTCCTTTCAGCTACCTTGATTGCTGTCTGGGTAGTTAGTAGAACTTGAAAGGGTCCACTCCACTTTGGTTGCAGTGGTGACTTGCGGCTGTATGATTTTATCCAAATCCAGTCCCCTGGTTCAAAACGGTGTAGGTTTTCTTCTAACGGTAAAGTCTGAGTCAAGGCACTTTGCTTCCACAGTTCTCTGAGTCTCTGGTGCAGAGCTGTAAGATAGGATGATAAGACTACCTCCCCTTTCTCCAAGCAGAGGGACTGTGGATCCAGGGCCTTTGAGTGTGTCAGGTGGTCGACCAAACAGCAGTTCGAAGGGGGAGATGCCTATGTCTCGCCTTGGTCGGGTTCTCAGATAGAACAATGCTATGGGTAATGCTTGGGGCTAGGGCAGGTGGGTCTCCTGACAGAGTTTGCCTAGGAGAGTCTTTAATTCTCTGTTTTGCCTTTCCACCCCCCCTGAGGAACTGGGGTGTCCTGGTGCATGCAGGTCCTGCCTGATACTCAATGCTTGGAGAACATGCATGATTACCTGTGATACAAAGTGTGTGCCCCTATCCATGTCTACAACACTTGGGACTCCAAACCTGGGCACAAGTTCTTTTAGCAGGTGTCTGGCAGTTTCCAGAGCTGTGGCATGGCGGCACGGATAAGCCTCCACCCAATGGGTCAGCTGGTCCCTGCAGACTAGCACATATTGGTAACCGTTGCTCTTAGGGAGCTGAATGTAATCCAGCTGGAGTTTTTCAAAGGGGCTTTGGGCCCATGGTCTTCCCCCTGGGTGTGTATAGCCTTCCTTGAGGATGCATTGTTTGCTTGGCATGTCTGACAGGTTTTAGCTATACGGGTGGCCTCACTATAGACCCCCGGGGCGTACCATACTCTCCTTATGGCATCTACCATTGCCTGTGTCCCACAGTGCCCCTTAGAGTGTATCAGTTGACAGATCAGCCGTAGCAGACGTCTAGGGGCTATGGGTCTCCCGTCCGGGACCCATCAACATCCTTCTGTATATATTGCCTTGCATTTTTCTTCCCATGCTTTTCCCTCCCCAGGCTCCAGCAAATCTTGGTATTGTACAGTTGGTCTTAATTGTAACGTGGGGAGCGTGGTAGATGCTTTCAGGGGTTGAGTGGCCGCCCACTTAGCCATGGCGTTGGCAAAGTGGTTCCCTTTTGTAACCCTTGAATCATCCCTTTGGTGTGCTTTGCAATGGATGACTGCTAGGGATGAGGGCAGGCGGATAGCTTTTAACAGATCAGATATGAGGTCTGCGTGAGCCATTGGCTGGCCGCTGGACGTGAAAAACCCTCTCTGTTTCCAAAGGGCACTGGTCGCATGGCAGACCCAAAAAGCTTACCTGGAGTCTGTATATATATTGGCAGACCGGTTCTCAGCTATTTCGCATGCCTTTTTCAATGCGATGAACTCGGCTGCTTGAGCGCTGTAGTGGGAAGGCAAGGGGAAAGCCCAGACTGACTCATGCAGGGAGACAACCACTGCTCCCATTATGCGGGTCCCATCCAGAAGGTAGGAAGAGCCGTCAGTAAATAATTCTAGGTCTGGGTTTGGGATGGGATCATCTGTTAAGTCAGGACGTGGCAGCTCGGCGTCCTGAACTAGGTCCAAGCAGTCATGTAATGCTTTGTCTATCAGGTTAATTGGCAACAGTGTAGCCGGATTAAGCATGTTGCAGCGTTCAGAGGAAATATTTTTCGAAGTGAATAGTTCTGCTTCGTATTGGGCCAGGCGTTGTTGGATAAATGCCTGAGTTTGCGACTTTAAGAGTATTGCAAACACATCATGGGGGACCCTCAGAGTGAGGGGGTACCCTAAAACCAGGTCCTTTGATCGCTTAACTAGCTCTACCGTAGCAGCCACGGCTTTCAGGCATGGAACGGTTCCTCTGGCTACAGGGTCTAGTTGGACTGAATAATAGGCTACTGGTCTAAGGTTTGGACCGAATCTCTGCGCCAGCACCCCTGAACCTACACCTTTGAATTCGTGGATGAAAAGGAAAAAAAGGTTTTGTATAATTAGGGAGACCCAGAACTGGGGCTGAGGTTAGGGTTTGTTTTATTTTCTCTAGGGTAATGGCCAGTTCCTTTGTCCATTCAATAGGATCAGGTTGATCCTTTTTTGTTAGTTGGATCAAAGGCTTTGCCAATTCCCCAAAGGCTGGTATTCATGGTTGGCAAAATCCCAAGACCCCTATTAGGGCGCGGACCTGACATTTTGTCTGTGGGTGCTACATTCTTAGGATGGTCTTGACTCTCTCGGGTGCTAATTTTCTGACTCCAGGGGAAATAATATACCCTAAGTGGGACACCTCCCTCCTCAAGTACTATAACTTAAAAGGGGGCGCTTTGTGCCCTCTTTCCCCTAAACACTTTAGTAGGTGGTAGGTATCTGTCCTACAGCTTTCCTCACTTTCGGAGGCTAACAGTAGGTCATCGACATACTAGATAAGGGTGGATTTGTATGGTAGGAAGATGGAAGCTAGATCCTTCTTTAAAATTTGCAAGAACAAAGTGGGGGACTCCATATAGCCCTGCGGCAATCGAGTCCAGGCGTATTGTTGCTTATCCCATGTGAAAGCAAAGAGGTATTGTGAGGCAGGGTCCACAGGGATGCTGAAAAAAGCTGCACAGAGATCAATTACTGTGAAATGGGTGTCTGACGCCGGTACTTCGGTAATTATAGTAGCCGGATTTGGCACTTTGATCCCTGTGGATCAAAGCGTCCGCTGCCGGCTGGGTGATGACTTTTCTGGGCCTGGTCCGGTGGCTCGGTGAGCTGGAAGTCCCTTCGTGGTCACCAAATTGATGGGAGGAACTCCCCCCGTTCGGTTCTTCCAGCCAGGATTCTCCTTGACGGCGCAGTGTGGAAGAAATAGATTGTGAAGCCAGCTACCCGAAAGAGGTTTAATCACAAGGATCAAAGTTGAGTGACAATTCAGCTCGAGTCCCCGGCTAGCTAGACAGAATGATCTTTTTTTTATTATTATTATTATTTTATTTTCATTACAATCATAAGAAAAAAAAATCAGATACATAACAAGCTAAAATACAACACACAAATTCTGGCATTGCTCACTCATTTCCCCCCAAACCGCATCCCCCTCTCATCTTCACTTCCCCCTTCCTTCTACTTCCTCACTCTCCTCCTCTCTCCTCCATCTTTCTACTTGCTTATCCCTCTCCTCTTCTTCTCAATCGGATGTGGTCTAGGGGAAAATGCCCGAGCAATCCTCTATCACCAAAAAACAGAAAAAAAAAATCTTAAAAATATAAAACTTTTCCTACTTATCTGAACTATTGAACATACTACCCATACTCTCCCCTCCCCCCTCCCCCCACCCCCTTCTCTCCCCGGCTTCCCAGAGCTCAGTACAGGGTTAGACAAAAAAAAAAAACCCCTAAACATAATCAACTTAAATTTACTACTTATACAATAACCAAAATCATAATAACCCTTAACTCTCTGCAAACTTCAATTCATAATTTAATAAAAATCCATTATTCATAAAATAAATGAAACTTTGTTGTTCCATACTTCTTCTGAATATATTCTATCCATCTTCTCCATACAGAAACATATCTCTTTTGTGAATGGTCCTTTAAGTAAGCAGAAATTTTAGCCATTTCTGCTAAATTAGAAACCTTGAATATCCATTCTTCTAAAGAAGGCAGAGAATCTTTTTTCCAATACTGACCCACCAATAGTCTTGCTGCTGTTATTAAATTCAGCATTAAAATGGTTTCTTTAACATCAAAATCCATAAAAATACCCAAAAGAAATAATTGGGGAGTAAATTTAATTTTCCTTTTAAAAACCTTTTGAATGTTCCACCAAATCATAATCCAAAAAGTTTTAATATTTTTGCAAGTCCACCAAACATGAAAATAAGTTGCATCCAAGGAACCACATCTCCAACATTTGGGTTGCAAATTCGGATACATACAAGATAACTTTTTAGGATCCAAATGCCATCTATAAAACATTTTATAAAAATTTTCCCTCAAATTTTGTGCTTGAGTAAATTTAGCATTTCTAACCCAAATTATCTCCCAGGAATCCATTAAGATCGGTTCCTGTAAATTCTGAGCCCATTTGACCATACAATCTTTTACTAACTCTTTCTGAATCCAATTTTATTAACTCATTATAAATTCTTTTGATATAAGCAAATTTCTGATCTTTAATCTGAATTACCAAGTTTTCATCTGTTAAAGTAATTCCCACCTTCTTATCTACCCTCCATCTCTCCATTATTTGTAAATATTGAAACCATGATTGTAAAATATTTTCTTGCCTTGACAAATCAAAAGACTTTAATTGCCAATCTGTACCTGACCAAATGAGCAACTCTTTATACGAAATATTATTAAAATTCACCTCCTTAGAAACCCCTTGAATTGCCTGTCCAGGAATCCCCCAAATGGGTATTTTATAGTTTAATTTATAATAATACTTCTTCCAGACTCGAAGTATGGCATTTTTTAAAATATGTGACTTAAACACCCAATCTACTTTCTTATCAAAAACTAAATATGCGTGCCAACCAAAAATAAATCCCAGCCTTCAAGAACCAAAATATTTTTATTTGTTAAATTGAGCCAATCACTTACTAAAGTTAAGGTGGCCACATCATAATATAATTTCAGATTAGGTGCTTTAAGTCCACCCCTTTCTCTAGCATCTTGTAAAATCTTAAACTTAACCCTTGATTTCTTGCCACCCCATATAAATTTATTGATACCCTTCTGCCACTCTTCCAAATTTGCATCCTTTTTCAAAATGGGTAACATCTGAAATAAAAAAAGAAACTTTGGTAGAACATACATACAACATTTACTACTGAAATTCTCCCCAACAATGATAATTGTAGTTTTTGCCAGTCATTTAAGTCTTTTTGTACCTTTATCCACAATTGTTCATAATTATTCTTATATAATTTCCCATTAGATGTTGTAATATATACTCCTAAATACTTAACCTTATTAACTACTTCATAATCTGTTACTTCAGCTATAGTATCTTTTCCCTTCATAGACACATTTTTCAATAAAATTTTAGTTTTATTCTTATTCACCTTAAAACCAGAGACCTGTCCATACTGCGCTAAAATTTCAACCAATTCATTAACCGAATCTATTGGATAAGATAATGTCACCACCAAATCATCAGCAAAAGCTTTCAACCTATAATCAATCTTGTTTATTTTTATTCCTTTTAATCTAGGGGATTCTTGAATTTTAATAAGTAAGATTTCCATAGTTAATGCAAATAACAAAGGGGATAGAGGACAACCCTGTCTAGTACCTTTTTCTATTTTAAATTGCTCTGTTAATCCCCCATTAATTATAATTTGTGCTGATTGTTGCTGATACACAGCTTTAAGAGCACACAAAAATTTATCTCCAAAATTCATTTCCTCTACCACTTTCAATAAAAATTTCCAATCTAATTGATCGAACGCTTTCTCCGCATCTATAAATATTAAAGCAGCAGGAATTTGATTATTCTTATCCAAATATTCTATTATATTAACCAATTGTCTTACATTATTTTTCATATATCTTCCCGTTATAAATCCCGATTGATCAGTATGAATCAGTTGTTTCAAAACCTGCATTAATCTATTTGCCAATATCTTTGCAAAAATCTTATAGTCCGTATTTAACAAAGATATAGGCCTATAATTTCTAGGTTGGGACAAGTCCTGGTCGTCCTTTGGAATCAATGATATGAAGGCCCTTTTCCAAGGTGGAGGTAACTCTGCTCCCAGCAAAATGTCATTAAAAAGTTCCTTCAATGGTTCTATCATTTCTTCCGATAGCATCTTGTAATAAATTGCAGTTAATCCATCAGTACCTGACATCTTACCAACCTTTAATTGTTTAATTGCAGAGGTAATCTCTTCAGCAGTAATTGAAGCATTAATCCCATCACGCTGATCAGTCGTAAGTCTGGGAAAATTGGCTTGTTGTAAATAGTTTTCTATTTCTGAAATTTGTATAACTTCACTAGTATATAACTTAGAATAAAAATCTAAACAAAGCCTTTTTAATCAAATTTTGTTGATACACTTCTTTGCCTTTATAACATATTTTGTTTATAATCCTTGATTTCTGCTTCTTACGTAATTGATAAGCCAACCATCTACCAAGTTTATTTGCATTACAAAATGTATTATACTACATATACCTCAAATTAATTGCCATCTGATCCGCTATTAACATATTAAATTGTTCCTTAAGCAGAGTTATAGAAGCTTTCAAGTTATTATCCATTGTATTTGATAATAAAATCTTTTCCTTACATTTAATCTCATCTTCCAACTCTTTACGCTTCTCGGTTTGTTTACGTCTATGAGCATTATTCATAGAGATCAAAATCCCTCGCATGTATACTTTACTGGAATCCCAAACCATTGGCATCGAGGTGCCCTTATTCATATTCCAAGAGAAAAACTCTTTTAAATAACCTCTACATTTCTGTATATTCTCTTCATATCTAAATAAATTCTCATTTAACCTCCAAGACCTTCTAGACCCTTTATCCAAAGAAATTTCCAACCATACAGGACTATGATCTGAAAAAATTCTAGGAAATATCTTAGTATTCTTCACTCTGAAAGAAAAGTCATTAGTAACTAGAAAAAAATCAATTCTAGAATAAGATTGATGCCTGTCTGAAAAAAAGGTAAAATATTTTTCCTGAGGATTACATTCTCTCCAAATATCTCTGAGTTCCAAATCATCCTTTAAATCAAAAAAAGCTTTAGGAAGTCTTGCCTGGTTACACACTTTAAAAGAACCCTTCTTATCTTTGCTTGGATCCAAAACACCATTCCAATCTCCCATCATAATAACTGATTTATAATCCAAAGAAATTAGTTTCTGATGAATCATCTTGTAAAAATGTTTTTGTTGTTGATTGGGAGCATATAATCCAACAAGAAGAGTTCTATTATCATTTATTAAAAAATCAATAATAACGTATCTGCCTTGTAAGTCCGAGTCAATTAATTTTGGTGAAAGCTCTTTTCTTACATATATAACTACACCTCCTTTTTTCTGCAATGCAGGAGCTATAAAATGTACCCCCAGCCGAGGGTTGAACAAGTATTTTTGATCTTTGGAGATAATATGAGTCTCTTGCAAACAAATAATATCATTTTTATGTTGTTTCAAATAGTAAAAAACTTTCTTTCTTTTCTGTGGAGTGTTAAGCCCGTTAACATTCCAGGTTAGAAGCTTTGCCATTCTTGGCAGGTTGAAGCCTTTAGAACAAAACCTCTAGACTTGCAGTCGATGATTTCTTTGGCCTTGCTCCTCCCACTGGCTCCAAAGTAAAGTGTGATCCATCATCAACCTTTTGTTGCTGTTGCTGTTGCTGTTGTTGTTCTCTTTCTCTACGTTTATAGGCAGCACGTGCAATTCTCTGTTGTTTTGGGTCATCAATTAATTGAATAGATTCAAACAATAACTCTTCTCCTGGGAGTGGCTTTAAGCCTACATTAGATTGTGTTTCTGCCTTGCTCTCATCTTTTTTTGATCTTGGAGATGGTGGTGCCTCTGCTTTTAACACAGTCATATAAAAATCTTTTGCTTTAGAAATTGTATTAAGACGATAACGTAAGCCAAGATAAGTCACCACTATCCCCACAGGTATCTCCCATCTGAATTGAATTTGTTGTTTCTTAAGTTCATCAGCCAAAAAAGCAAAATCTCTCCTTCTCCTAAGGATTTTTGAAGGTATTTCTTTTAAGATTATCACATCTTGAGTTGCAATCTGAAATCTGTGCTTATAAAAAGCCTGAATAATTTCATTCCGCAATGATCTTCTAGAAAAATAAACCACCACATCTCTTGGTAGCTTCCTCTGTCTTGCGACCCATGAATTAACTCTAAAAATCTTTTCTATATCTCTCAACATTGCTTCAGGGTCGCATTCCAAAATAGAAGCCAATTCTATTGCAATTTCTGCTTTCAAATTCTCCTGAACATTCTCCTTCAAACCTCTTATTCTCAAAGCAAACTCCATTTCTCTATATTGTGACATTAAAATCTCATTCTGTACATTGTCTGCATTATCTTCTATCTTATCAACTCTATCTTGTAGTATTTCAACTTTCCACACCACATCATCCACCCTGCCATCAATTTTTTCTACAAGTCCAGCAAGCCCCTCAAGTGCAGAAATAATATCTACCCTCATCTGGTCATTTTTTTTCTCAATAAGTTCTGCTGTCTTTTGTATAGTTTTCTCATAAATGTTCTCCAAAGCATCTTGCAAATCTTTAAGTGTTATTGACTGAGGTGGTGGTGAGGGTGGAGAAAGTTTAGGTCTGGGTTGTTGTTGTACAGTCTGAGTTGCTGAAGAAAGAGTTGCAACTTTAGGAAGAGAAGCAGGTCCAGGACGTTTTGAAGCCATTTTAACAAAACAAAACAAAACAAAAAATTTAAAAAAGAATTAAAAACTAGTAAAAATAAAAAGAACAAGAACAGCAAAAAAAGAAGTTTACTCTTTAAAAAAAGGAATTCTCTTAAACAAATCAAGTCCATTACGTTGTTAAAGCTATTACCAGGAAATCCATCAATAAAAAGTAGAAAGTGAAAGTGTTCAAACAAGGAGAGTAACAAAGAAACAATATTCCTCCACCATATTTCTTGACTCCAGCAATTTGTTAAAATAGTAACAGGAGAAGATGTTAGTTCTCCCTGAGTTAAGTTAGAAGTAAAATCCAATCATTGTCCTCCTGACAGCTCTGTCTGCTTTAAAAGTAACTTACAGTTTTCATTAGAAAAGCAGCAGTGGAGGCAGCGTCTGGCTTCATTCTCTTCGGAGAACTAAGACATCCCAGGAAACAGAGCAACACCCGGACTTCAGAGGAGCTCTCACACTTCACCTCCCGAGAAAAGATCCCTGGGAGATTGGTGAGGCTCAACTCCTATCCAGGAATAGGAGAGAGCTCATCTTCTTCCCTTCACCCGGGAAGAAGGTTTCAAGCCATAAAACAGCTGATCGTCGCTGTTTAACCGGCTTTTACGATCTCCCGGGAGAGGCAGCTGTAAAACAGCTGCCATCAATACCAACGCAGCCACCGGAAGATCGACAGAATGATCTTTAAACAGGGTTTTTTATACCTTTTTGTGGTTTCCAAATTTGTTATTTCTGATTGGTGAGTTTGAATCTGCTTTTCCTGATTTTCTGGTCAGTGACTATTGTTGGTTAAATTTATTTTCTAATCCTGCCTAAAAGATGTTAATTACTTTTATTGTTGTGTGTTTGTTAATTCTGATTGTTGCTAGCTGGTTCCTCATTGTGTGTGTCAAGTGTTTGCCATTTAGCCTCAGGCTGCTGTTGACCCAGATTAGTTTGTCTTGGGGTTTTCCCAGATTATTCCTTCGTTGGGGTGGGGAGAGGGTGTCCAACTCTCATCACCTTGGTTTGAGATTACAAATGAAAAGACTCTTTACAGTTATACTTGTTGATGCTGGCTAAAACTAAACAGACACTATCTGGAGAAACAGAACGTTTTAAATTCAAGACATGACTGGAGGAGGTAGACTTCCTTACAACAGCTGGCTCCTGTTTATACTTCGGATATTGGTTTAAGGCTGTGAGCCACAAAATGAGTACATCAAATATTCTGTGCCCTCTGTAGGACAAACTAGTCCAACAACTCAGGGATCTGTTGGGACAATGTTGCAATGTGAGAAAGCAAGCACTGCTCAAGATGAAATGCAGGCCTCATTAAAATGAATTTGAGCTATGCAAGAAAAAATAGACTACTAAGAGAAGTACATGTGAGATTCATAAAGAAAACAACAAGAGATGAAGTACTGAGAAAAATGAGAGAGCAACCATTACAATACAAAAATAAAGAAATTGTGGTTTTAAAGCAGATACCCAAGAGAGTAAGGGATACTCGGAGACACTACCATTTTTTAACTACAAAGCTGATTGCCAAAGGCATAAATTTCAGATGACTAATGCCGGAAGGCATTCTAATAAACTGGAACAACACAAAATATCGACTGGATTCAATTTGGAAAGCAGAGGACTTCAAAGTAAGAAACAGAGCAACCTTGGATGAAGGACTGCACCAACAACAAGGGGACAAGCAAATGGGAGCGACGGCCCAAGGAGCGACTGCACAAGCAGAACAACATAAGGAGAAAGATGAGCAAGAGGTTGAAGGGGAAGGAATTGCAAGAGAACAAAGGATTACAATATCAACTAGACCGAAATATAAATAATGGAAGTGGAAATGGAGAAAAAATATTTTCACTGTAGCAATTCTTCGTAATATTGACAATTGCAAATTCTTCCATCTTTCCAAGTCCAGCTTTATTTGTTTCAAATCTGTCCTTTACACCTTGGAAACCCTTCAGGGCTTGTAAGTGGAGGCTGCAGGCCTCGATCGGGTGGGGGCTCCCATCCCGATGAATCGAAGCTCTCCGTGCCAACCAGCTGGATCTGAAAGCTTTGTGAACAAGGACTCTGTCCTTTACACCTTGGAAGCCCTTCAGGGCTCGTAAGTGGAGGCTGCAGGCTTCGATCGGGTGGGGGCTCCCATTCCAACGGATCAAAGCTCTCCACACCGACCAGCTCTCCGTGCCGACCAGAACAACAATTCATTAGGAAGGCCGCCGGCATTTTACTTTAAGAACAGCGAAGCCACAAGGCTTCTTCAGCAGCCACAACCGGATCGCAGCAGAGGCTACGCAACGAATCGCAAGTCACTAGCAAACGGGGGGAACAGGGTTTTGCCTGCTTATCTGTTCATTTCTTTAATTGTGGTTGCTGCTTTGCCTTCCCTACCTTCTATTGCTAAGGGTTTTACTTCCTTGGGAGGTTCAGGAACCGCCGCCGCCATTTTGACCGCATGATCATAGTGCGGCCGCCATTTTGAGAGGCCCACAAGGCGGCCGCCATTTTGTGGAGGCCTGCTCCGATTCTTTGTAACATCTAAGATTGCCTGAGTGCCTTGGTCTGCAAGTCAGGTCCGTACCGGGGGGTAAAGCAATTCTCTTATATCCACAGCAAGTTTGGTGAACTCGTGGGTACTATTCCAAATTATTGGGGCTTTGCCTTTCTTCAAGTGTGTTATTGTGTTAAAATCAAGTCTTTAGGACTTAAGTAAGTGGAGTGAAGAGGTAATCTTTTGTGACCACCTGCTTTAGCCACAGGGCCTGAGCAGACAGTATTAGAAAACTGTCTGGCTGTTCTTGCCATTGCCATTGTTCAGAGCGAGGATCGATTTTCCATCTCTGATTAATTGATCTGCGTGCTTGGGTTCCCCCCACTTCTAGGTATCCCTGACCAGGATTATCTAGACTGCAATGGCAGACAGTTCCTTACCCCAGGCAACTCAAACCAGTGTCCCCCCCCCATGCAAACAAAGCGCAGATCAGACAAATTGGAAGTGGGGGGGGGGGAAGAAAAAAGCAAAAACCAAACATTTGTCAGTCAAAGAGACTTCTAAAGCAGCCCGAGCGAGAGGCCTCAAGGAGACATTTAGCGCTGGAGAAAGAATTCTCCAAGGCACAAAGGCTCAGGTCCAGTGGGACTGAAGAGGTTTCCCCCGTCCCATTGGACATTCCCTCGTCTGAGCCTCAATTTGACTCTTCGCTGGATGCCCCACGGACTTGGTCTCCTCAGGGGGAAACTGAACAGGTTGGTTGTCCTCGCTCCTCTTCTTCCTCTTCACACCAGGCATCCGAGAGCAGGTGTGCTTCAATGGAGGTTGGGGTCAGCTCTAGGGAACAAGGAGAGATGTGGTCCCAGAGCCAATTCCAGGCATTCATGCATCACACTTTCAAGCAATTTATGTCCTCCACTGGGAGTACCCGAGGGCAGTCTTATCCTCCTCCTCCACCATCTATTCCTCCTTCCCAGGTGGAACATGACACGAGGCCCGGTTCTGGTGTCTCAGAGACCTCCCAATTAGGTGAGGAGGGATCAATAGAATTGGAAACAGCAGATACTCATTTGTCTGAGGATGAGGAACCAACACCTGAGCAGGTGAATACTTCGGGTCTCTTCGACCCTTCCATATTTAGGTCTCTTCTCCTAAAGGCCATCGCCATGGCCAAACTTACCTCGGTCCAGGAGGAGAAGCCATCTACCTCCACCAGCCAGGAGGCCAACCCCCTGTTTGCGGAAAAGGTCAAAGAGGAGACACAAATACCCTGTCCGTTAGTTTTTCGGACTACGGTGGAAAAGCAGTGGTCATCCTTAGCCACCACTCCTTCCCCAAGTAGTATGGAAAAGAAACTTTACAATGTCTCTTCTTCCTTTGCTTCTCTCTTAGAAGTTCTGGCTGTGGACGCTCCTCTAACATCTCTGTTCTCCACTACCACCATCCCAGGGGACATGGCTGAGTTCCTGAAAGCAGAGGACAAAAAGTTCAAGTTCTCCCTTCGCAGAGCTCACCAGTCTTCGGCTTGGGCCATAAGGGCGGCTACCTCATCCTCCTTCTTTGCTCGATCATCCATAATGTGGCTTCTGGATCTTCAGGCACTCATTCCGCCAGATCAGGTCAGGGTGCACCAGACACTGGGCAAAATAGTGGCAGCATCTGAGTACATTGCTGACGCATCCCTTCATTCAGCCAGGTGTTCGGCCAGATCTATTGCTGCCACAGTGGCATCTCGTAGGATGCTTTGGTTGAAACAGTGGCAAACTGACTTAAAGTCAAAGTAGCGCTTGTCAACTTCCAAGTATAGTGGAACCCACTTATTCGATGTAGTCCTAGAACCACATGTCATTGAAAGCAAGGATAATGGCCCATCCCTCCAAAAAATCAGACAGGAGGCCTCAAGAGGAATACCGTAGGCCGCCATTCCGTCCCAGTGGAACATGGGAGTGGAGGCAACCCTTTCGGGTTGGGCAGTCCTGGGATTGGCCCAGAGGCTCACGATCCTATCCTCCCAGGCAAGATCGGCAACAGGACCACCAGAATAGTGGAGCCAGGGGTCAGTCCCAGACCAGATGCCCCTTCAGGGGTTCAGGCAGTCATCCATACAGGTGGTCCAAGTGACGCCAAGGAGGACTACCCCATAGGGGGTCAACTGGCAGTGTTTTACGACATCTGGGAGAGCACAACTACCGATGCTTGGGTCAGAGAGATCATAAGACAGGGTCTTTCCCTAGAGTTTCAATCTTCTCCCCCAGATCATTTCATACAGTGCCCAGTTTCAAGAAATACGACAAAAGTGCAACTAGTCACCACAGCCATCGCCCACTTACTGGACATCAGAGCCATAGAACCGGTGCCTCAGGATTAGATAGGAGAGGGGTTCTACTCCATTCTGTTCGTAGTTCCCAAAGCCTCAGGAGGATGGAGGATGATACTAGGCTTAAAGGGTCTAAATTACTTCCTAACTTACAGGAGGTTCAAGATGCAGACCCTAAAGTCCATCTTGGCCAGCATCAGGAAAGGGGACTTCCTTTCCTCCATTGACCTGACAGAGGCTTACCTCCACAGCCCGATCCTTCCAGAGCACCGCAGGTTCCTGCAGTTCTGTTACGCGCACCGGCATTACCAGTACCGGGCCCTCCCCTTTGGCCGAGGGTCTTCACAAAAATTTTGGCCGTACTGGTGACTCATCTAAGGATGATGCCTGTGCGCGTACAGTGCTATCTGGACGACATACTAGTACAGTCCAGATCCTTCCAGTCAGACCTAGCAGTCATGATTCAAACACTTCAGGATCACGGGTTCTCCGTGAACTTCAAAAAGAGCCACACGACACCTACAAGACGCCTGCTCCATCTTGGAGCATTGATAGATTCGAGCCTATGCAAGGTCTATCTCTCTCAGGAGCGTCGGATCAGCATCCGAAAACTGGTCCAACAGGTCCGGAGAGAGAAGATGGTACCCCTGGTACAACTATCCCAACTCTTGGGTAAAATGGTCTCTTGCATGGGCATCGTTCCATGGGCCAGGCTTCACTCCAGGAACCTCCAATGGTTCCTCCTTCCTTTTCAGAGACGCAACATCAGTGCTTCCACCGAGAAAGTCAGGGTTCCCAATCACACTCTGTCATCACTCCTATGGTGGACCTCGTCCGCATTGAACAAGGGCACCCTTTTCAAGGAGCCTCCCAGGATCACTTGACCACAGACACCAGTCTGCTCAGTTGGGGGGCACATCTTCAGAACCACCTAGCCCAGGGTCAGTGGTCCAGGTCAGACCTGGCTCACAACATAAATTGGCTCGAGCTCAGGGCCATCCACCTGGCTCTCCAACAGTTCTCCTCCCTTGTGTCAGGGAAACATGTTGATCCTGACAGACAACATTGCAGCCAAGGCTCACGTCAACAAGCAGGGAGGGACCCACTCCTGGTCACTCATGCAGGAAGCCCTGTCCATCGGACTTTGGGCAGAGTCCACTCTGAGCTCCATCACAGCGGATCACATCTCGGGGGAGGCAAATCAGCAGGCAGACTCCCTGAGCAGGGCCACAGTGGACCTCTCGGAATGGAAACTGGATTCGAACCTGTTCTGGGAGATATCGTGCAGGTTCAGCCATCCATGTCTAGATCTCTTTGCCTCCCTGGGGAATGCACAGCTCCCCAGATTCTTCACCAGGTTCCCGGCAAGGGGGGCGGAGGGAACGGAGGGCATACTTTATGCCTTCCCTCCTCTTCCGTTGCTGCAAGTGACCATATGCAAGCTTCTCCAAGAGCAGGTGGAGCTAATCTTAATTGCTCCACACCGGCCAAGGCATCCGTGGTTTGCCGACCTGGTGGACCTGTTCTTGCCACCATGGAGGATCCCCCGGACCAAGTAGCTCTCAGCCAGGGGAACCTGCAACATCCGGATCCACAGTGGCTTCAATTAGCCGCCTGGCACTTGAGCGGGAAAGTCTGACTAGGCAATCCTATTCCTCCGGGGTGATCTCGATGATCCAAGCCTCAAGGCGTCCCTCGATGCCACATAGAGAAACTTCTGCTCCTGGTGCGACAGGCAGTGGCTCTCACCGCTCTCTGTCACTATTCCGGATATATTGGAGTATTTACTTGAAGGGCTGAATAGGGGGTTGTCACCTAGTACCATATGCAGGCAGGTAGCGGCGTTATCGACAGTTCTCACCTGTGACAACCAAGTTTCCTTGTCTTATCACCCAGCGGTTAGTGCCTTTCTCAAGGGCGCAGTTAACACTGGACCACCTACAGTTCATCATTATCCATCCTGGGATTTGTCCAAAGTGTTTCAGGCTCTACCTTCTCCTCCATTTGAACTTCTGAGCACTTGCTCCCTTCACGTTCTCACTTTGAAGGTAGCCTTTCTAATAGCCATTACGTCGGCCAGGAGGATTTCAGAATTGGCCACATTGTTGGTCAGAGATGACCTGTGTACCTTCCATGAGAACAGGGTGGTCCTCAGGTTGGATCCCTCATTTATTCCGAAGGTTAATACAGGGTTCCATCGATCCTAGGACTTGGTCCTTCCTAACTTCTGTCCTAATCCCTCACATCGTCTGGAAAGACGGTGGCATACGTTGGACTTGCGCAGGGCCCTGCGCCATTACATTAAGAGAACCTCAGCTTTTAGAAAGTCGGAGGCTTTATTCGTGTCCTTTCAACCCTCTGAAATGGGTTGGAAAGTTTCTTCTTCCACCATTGGCAGATGGATTAGGGCTTGCATTTCTAGGGCTTACCTCTCTCAATCTCTTCCAGTCCCTACACACATCATGGCTCACTCAACACGCAGTGCAGCGACTTCAGCAACCTGGTCTACCCAGGCTTCAATTGAGATTTATAGGGCAGCGACGTGGTCCTCTCCCTCTTCCTTCATGAAACATTATAGGATCAGTTTGCAGTGGCGGAGGCTGCTTTTGGTAGGCGAGTCCTACAGCAAGTAGTTACTTCTCAAGAGACACAGGCCTAGACTTCCCCTCCCTATAGGGACATGAGCGGCTTTCGTATGTCCCATCAGTGGATTCTACATTCATTCTGCTGGAGAAGGGGTGTTCTCTTACCTGAATGACTTTTCTCAGCAGGATGGTGTAGAATCCACACACACACACAAACACCCGTTGAAGTAGGCTAGGCATGTGTATTAACTTTTATTTGGAGCCTTGCATCAAGGATACTTCACCTCGACAAAAACTGGGAAGTCACACCCAGAGGGAAGCGTGGCTAAACCTTTGTTTTAGTCTCACTGAGCAGGAAGGCTGAAATTACCCATTAGTGGATTCTACACCATCCTGCTGAGAAAAGGCGTTCAGGTAAGACAACGCCCCTTTCCCAGCATTAGGCCCTTCTCCAGTGAGTCCTTCCTTCTCATTAGGTGGCCAAAGTATTTGAGTTTCAACTTTAGGATCTGGCCTAAAGAGCAGTCGGGGTTGATCTCTTTTAGGACTGACCGGTTTGAATGCCTTGCAGTCCCAGGGAATTGCAGGAGTCTTCTCCAGCACCATAGTTCAGAGGCCTCAATTCTTTGTCGCTCAGCCTTTCTTATGGTCCAACTTTTACATCCATACATTGCAACTGGAAAAACCATGGCCTTGACTATACGCACTTTTGTTGTCTCTGCTTTTTAGTATGCTATCTAGATTTGCCATAGCTTTGCTCCCCAGGAGCAAATGTCTTTTAATTTCTTGGCTGCAGTCCCCATCTGAGGTGATCTTGGAGCCCAGAAAAATAAAATCTGTCACTACCTCCATTTCTTCCACATCTATTTGCCAGGAATTGAGAGGACCAGATGCCATGATCTTGGTTTTCGTAATGTTGAGTTTCAAGCCAAATTTTGCACTCTCCTTCTTCACCCGCATCAAGAGACTCTTTAGTTCCTCTTCACTTTCTGCCATTAGAGTGGTATCATCTGCATATCTTAGGTTGTTGATATTTCTCCAGGCAATCTTAATTCCAACTTTTGATTCATCTAGCCCTGCCTTTCTCATGATGTGCTCTGCATATAAGTTAAATAGGCAGGGTGACAGAATACAGCCTTGCCGGACACCTTTCCCAATTTTGAACCAATCAGTGGTTCCATGTCTAGTTCTCACTGATGCTTCTTGACCCACATATAGGTTTCTCAAGAGAGAAATAAGATGGTCTGGTAATCCCATCTCTTTAAGAACTTGCCACAATTCGTTGTGATCCACACAATCAAAGGCTTTAGCATAATCAATGAAGCAGAAGTAGAAGTTTTTCTGGAACTCCCTAGCTTTCTCCATGATCCAGTGTATGTTGGCAATTTGATCTCTAGTTCCTCTGCCTCTTCAAAATCCTCCCTGTACTTCTGGTAGTTCTCGATCCACATACTGCTGGAGTCTAGCTTGTAGGATTTTAAGCATAACTTTACTAGCATGTGAAATGAGTGCAATGGTGCGATAGTTTGAACATTCTTTGGCATTGCCTTTCTTTGGAATTGGAATGTAAACTGACCTTTTCCAATCCTGTGGCCACTGTTGAGTTTTCCAAATTTGCTGGCAAATTGAGTGTAGCACTTTTACTGCATCGTCTTTTAAGATTTTGAATAGCTCATCTGGAATACTGTCATCTCCACTAGCTTTGTTGTTGGTCAGATTTCCTAAGGCCCATTTCACTTCACATTCTAGGATGTCTGACTCGAGGTCAGTGACCACCCCATCATGGTTATCTGGGACATTAAGCTCATTCTTTTATAGTTCTTCTGTGTAGTTTTGCCACCTCTTCTTAATCTCTTCTGCTTCTGTTAGGTCCCTGCCATTATGGTCCTTTATCATGCCCATCTTTGCATGAAACGTTCCCTTCATATCTCCAATTTTCTTGAAGAGATCTCTGGTCCTCCCTATTCTGTTGTTCTTCTATTTCTTTGCACTGTTCATTTAAGAAGGCATTCTTATCTCTTCTAGCTGTTCTCTGGAATTCTGCATTCAATTGAGTGTATCTTTCTCTTTCTCCTTTGCCTTTCGCTTCCCTTCTTTCCTCAGCTATTTGCAAAGCTTCCTCAGACAGCCATTTTGCTTTCTTGCATTTCTTTTTCTTTGGGATGGTTTTAGTTGCTACCTCTTGTACAATGTTGTGAACCTCCTTCCATAGTTCTTCAGGCACTCTGTCTATCAGATCTGATTCCTTAAATCTATTTGTCACCTCTACTGTATATTCATCAGGAATATGATTTAGTTCATACCTGAGTGGCCTAGTGCTTTTCCCTACTTTCTTCAATTTAAGCCTAAATTTTGCAACGAGAAGCTCATGATCTGAGCCACAGTCAGCTCCTGGTCTTGTTTTTACTGACTGTATAGAGATTCTCCATCTTTGGCTGCAGAGCACATATTCAATCTGATTTCTGTGTTGACTGTCTGGTGATGTCCATGTGTAGAGCCATCTCTTGGATTGTTGGAAAAGAGTGTTTGTTATGACCATCGTATTCTCTTGACAAAATTCTATCAGCCTGTGCCCTGCTTCATTTTGTACTCCAAGGCCAAACTTGCCTGTTATTCCGCTTATCTTTTGGCTTCCTACTTTAGCATTCCAATCCCCCATGATGATAAGGACATCATTTTTTGGTGTTATTTCTATAAGGTGCTGTAGGGCTTCATAGAACTGGTCAATTTCATCCTCTTCAGCACCAGTGGTTGGGGCATAGATTTGGATTATTGTGATATTGAATGGTTTGCCTTGGATTCGAACTGAGAACATTCTGTCATTTTGGGGATTGTATCCCAATATTGCTTTTCCTATTCTTTTATTGACTATGAAGGCTACTCCATTTCTTCTGAGGGATTCTTGCCCGCAGTAGTATACCTGATGGTCATCTGAGTTAAATTCACCCATTCCTGTCCATTTTAATTCGCTGATTCCTAAGATGTCAACGTTCAGTGTTGTCATCTCTTGTTTGACTATGTCTAGCTTGCCTTGATTCATGGATCTTACATTCCAGGTTCCTATGGAGAAAAGATCTTTACAGCATCGGACTTTCCTTTCATCTCCAGATATATCCACAACTGAGCATCCTTTCAGCTTTGGCCCAGTCGCTTCATTCTTTCTGGCGCTACTAGTTCTAGCCCTCTGCTCTTCCCCAGTAGTATATTGGACACCTTCCAACCTGAGGGACTCATCTTCCAGTGTCATATCTTTTTGCCTTTTAGTACTGTCCATGGGATTTTCATGGTAAAGATACTGGAATGGTTTGTCATTTCCTTCTCCAGTGGATCACATTTTGTCAAAACTCTCTGCTATGACCTATCCCTCTTGGGTGGCCCTGCATGGCATAGCTCATAGCTTCATTGAGTTACGCAAGCACCTTCGCCACGACAAGGCAGTAATCCATAAAGGGGTTTTAACTATTACCTTGTTTTTTCTCTGTTTATTTTTAATCCCGCCATCTCTCCATTCTGTTCTATCTTTCCCCATAGTTTAGGAATCATCTCCAAAGATTCTTCTAAGATAAATATCAAATCATCAGCAAATGCTTGTAGTTTATATGTTTCGCCTTTTTATTTCCAGTCCTTTAATTTCTGTAGCTTGTCTGATATTTCTATTTAAGACTTCCAGAGTGAAAATTAATAACAATGGAGATAGTGGACATCCTTGCCTTGTACCTTTTCTTATCTCAAAGTTCTCAGTATAATGTCCATTCATGATCACTTTTGCTGTTTGTTTGTTGTATATTGTTTTTCTCATATTTATAAAGTTCTGTCCAAAGTCCATTATTTGTAGTTGCTGAGTCATAAATTGCCAGGAAACATTGTCAAATGCCTTCTGGGCATCTAAAAATATTAGTGCTAATTGTTTCCCTGAACGTAGTTCATAATATTCTAATACATCCATTATCACTCTTAAGTTATTTTTAATTTGTCACTTTGGTAAGAAGCCGTTTTGATCTGGATGTATAAATTCAATTAAGTATTTTTTTCAGTCTCTCTGCCATTATTGAAGTAAAAAGTTTATAATTCACATTAAGCAGTGAAATTGATCTATAATTCTTTTCTTTAAACAAATTTTATTGGTTTGTTAAATTTTTACATCAAGATACTTAGGAAACAACGTGGTGATGGGGACATCAATCATCCAAAATCATAATCATACATATATAACTTAGGTTGATTCATTAAAAGTTCCCTCTCTATTTCCCTCGTATAATATTACATATTCAAACTGATACATTTCTAAATAGAGTTCAATCAATCAAATCAGTCATCAATCACATTTAAGTTATAAAGATCCAAATCCTGTTTTTAAGCTTTACTAATTTACAATTACCATATTTTAATTAGCCTTGAATAAACATATTAATACTTTGGCTATCCCTCATTTCTCTTTTCCCTAACATAATAATTATATCTAAAATGAATATATTATTCCAACAATAACATTCTTATATTTTCCATATATAATCTATTTCTTAATCTAATAAATCATTTATTGATACCATTTCTTCTTTTATCACAAATCCCTCTTATTCTCCTTCTATTACAAAATAATTGTCTTACTTAAAATAAAAATATCAATCCAAAAGATATATTTCTATCTATTAAATATATATTCTATCAATCAATCTATATCTATAAAAAGTCTTTTTAACCCATTAGGTAAAGTTTACCCCTCCAAATAATTATTATATCTAAAACAAAATATTATTACAAAGGATATCCTCTTACAGAATTCACATACTCCGTTAGTTATTAAATCAGTCAAGATCTCTAAAGCCTTTTTAACCCATTAAATGAAGTTTTAAATCACATTTTTAAATTTAACTCTAGCTTTCTTTCTGTGCCAAACCGGTTTCCATAGTAAAGCTACTGCGTCATCAAACCTCAATATTTGAATAGAGTTATTTCTTGACACTTCAGACTGGTCAAAGTTCTCTTCCCTTTCTTCCAGTGTCGTCTGAATGGTGTAATCAGTTTTATTCGATGTTGTAATTATTAGTTAATTGTCCATGTTATCACAGTTTTCAGTAACTTGTGTCTGGATGTCAATCTCTGTAATTTTTGACATTTCAGGTATCTCAATTAAAGTTATTCTTTGATCATCAAAATCCTCCATAAATTGTATATGGGGTTGTGTAAAGTTGCTCAGTAGTTTCCACAATTTCTCCTGGTATAAGTTCATAGTTGAGTTGTAGATATGGATCCTCCATCTCTTTACATTGTATATGTTGTTGGGTAGAGGCCTCTTTGGGGTTACTCTGTTCCTCCTCTATTGTTCCTTGGCCTATAGCTTGATCCATTAAAATTTGAGAATCAATTTGTGATTCTGAAATGTCATTTTTAATTTTTCTCCAAGATTTCATATACTCTGTAGCTTCCAAGATTTTTTCCAATATAAGTTCATAATCAAGCTGTGGGTAAGATTCCTCCATTTCAGTGGTGAAAAAATCTTTTAATCTTTTAGTGGAGGCTTTATTTAATAAGAATCAACAAATATCCACCTCCAATTTCTAATAGGCAAGTTCACCACCCAGCTGTTTCAAATCCTTTATCTTTTCACTTTTATTATCATTTGAAGGTCAAATCCATCTTCAAACAGCAAAAGAAAATGCAGTTGCAATAAGACTTTTCGCCACAAGATGTCCTCAGTAGACTATAAAATCTTTTTTCCAGGTTAATAAAAGTTTATCTCATTAGAAAAATAGAAAAAAAACACAGATATCTCCAACATAATAAGTAGAATAATAATAATGTTCAATGGTAAAAAAAATCAGGATCCCTAAGTATCCAAAAAATTAAATTAAATAGTAAATAAAAAATTGATTATTAATTTCCAGAGCTCTTTTTCCCAAGTACACAAACATTGCTCTCTTAAAGCAGGGAAGAAGTTCAAAAGCTTTTTACAGGAGAGTAGTTACAGCAAAGAGAGGGAAGGAAAGGTCTCACCCGGATTCTCCACGGTTGTTCTTTATGCTTAGCTGTTCTTCTGACTTTTGGCTGGTGCAGCTGGGTGATCGGCCATTTTACTGGCTGATCTTTTCTCTGTCAGCCCTAAGGAGCTGGCTCAGATCGCGGAAGGAGCTGCCGCCCTCTGCAGTCGACGAGGGCCTCCTCGACGGTGGTCACCCCTCCAGGGCGACTTTTCGACCCAATGAAGGGTCTACCGGCAGAGGGAAAACAGCCAGCGAAGAGACAAGTCTTTCTGAGCAACTGCGTAACCAGAGGTCGGTCTATAATTCTTAATGTGCATCAAATCTGAAAATACCTGAGTGGCTTTCAACAATGGAAGCATTTGCTTATGCAAATCTGATCAACTATGACAAACTGGTTAGTTATAAAGACATTTTGGACAAAGAGGGAAAACTTAAGGACAGGCAAACTTTACAACTACTAGGTATTGACTTGACATGGTGGTCCTATTTGCAAATTCAAACAAGATACGAAAAAGATATAAAATCGACAGGTTTTTACAAAGAACAGATCCCATTAGATAAAATTTTGTTAAAAACAGATGAGAATTTGATTAGAAAACTCTATAAATTTCTTTTAAACTGGAAGATGGAAGAAGAACAAGTGAAAGAAACAATGATAGTATGGGCAAAGAACTTCGGACATTTTATAGATTTGGAAGACTGGCAAAAACTTTGGGATAAAAATATTAAGCTTAGAAAAGTGGTAGCATATAAAGAAAACTTATATAAGATGTTTTATAAATGGCATATGACACCAGTTCGCTTAGCGAAAATGTTTTAAAATGTTTCAGATATTTGCTGGAAATGTAAACAACAGCCAGGCACTTACTACCATGCCTGGTGGATACTGTATGCCCTATTGCTAAGAAATATTGGTCTAAGATCCATAGATGGTTGGAAAAGATGATGAAACTACAGATAGAATTTAAACCGGAATTGTTTTTGTTAGGAATATTAAGACCTAATTATGGTAAAGAGAATGACTATTTGATATTGCATGTTTTAACAACTGCAAGGATAGTATTTGCTCAATTTTGGAAAAATGAGAACTTAATCATCTGACCAGATTATAATTACTAAAATTTCAGAGTGTGCAGAAATGGATAGACTAACATTAGAAATGAAGGAAAAAGATGATTCAATTTATTTTAGAACTTGGGAAAAATTTTATCAATGGTTAGAGACACGTTAGAACTTGAAGGATTCAATATTTTAGAATAGATGACTGATTTTTTACCGAGTTCTAACTAACATTTTGATGATATGATTATTTTTCCTGACTTACTGATTTTCATTTATTACTTTTGATTGCTAGGATTTTTTGAGATTTTACTAGTAGTGTTTACTTAATAGATTAACGTATTTGTTTACTAATTGTTCTTAATATGTTATAGTCTAAGTTTCGTAAAAATGGTTGAATATGATATTTACTCATTATTATGATCTGGACAGTAGCTTGTTTGTTGAAATACATGATTGTATCTATCCTTATTTCACCCTAAACTCTTTATTCCCTTCCCCTTTCCTCCCACCCCCTCCCTTTACCATTCCTGTATTGTTCCTATTTTTCCTCATCTATATAAACTTAATAAAATTTTGTTTAAAAAAATCTGAATCTTCTTTTGGGATTAGAGTAATATTTGTTTCCACCCATGTAGCTGGAAACTTAGCCTCTAACAAAAGTCCATTACAAACATCTTTCAGCAGTTCACTTATTATGTTTTGTAGATTTTTATATAGCTCCGGGCCCGGTATTTTCCCATTTTTTTGTCTTTTTATGGTCTCTGCTATTTCCATCATTGTAATATTTTCTTCTAACATAGTTTTAAATGTCTCTGGAATTTTTAGAAGCTTACTTTCTTCTAGATATTGAACAGTTCTCTCTCTCTTGAAGTTTCTTCTTTATCATACAATTCCTTGGAGTATTCCTTAATTATCTTTTTTATTTCTTCATTTTTGAATTTTAGATAGCCTTTCCCATCTACTAAATTGTGTATCATTTTTTTCTCTTTCTGTTTTTTAAGTTTATAAGCTAACCATCTTCCTGGTTTATTGGCATTTTCAAAGAAATTCTGTTTTGCTCTCTTCATCTGTTCTGCCACTTTTTCTGAATCCAACAAATTTAATTTATATTTTATTATTTCCATTTCTCTTTTCAAAGTCTTCTTCTGTGGATTTTTTTTTTTTTTTGTAATTCTGTTTCTAACTTTCCAAATTTTTCTTTTAGTGATACGTATTGCTGTCTTCTCTGTTTATTTTTCTTTGCCGTGTACGTTATAGCTATACCTCTAAAGTATGCTTTGGCTGTATCCCATAAGTTTTGTAGTGTTGTATCTTCTTTGTTTTCCTTAAAGAAAAATTCTATTGTTTTTTTCACTAACTGTATAAATTCTTCAAATCCAAGGCAAACCATTCAATATCACAATAATCCAAATCTATGCCCCAACCACTGGTGCTGAAGAGGATGAAATTGACCAGTTCTATGAAGCCCTACAGCACCTTATAGAATTAACACCAAAAAATGATGTCCTTATCATCATGGGGGATTGGAATGCTAAGGTAGGAAGCCAAAAGATAAGCGGAATAACAGGCAAGTTTGGCCTTGGAGTACAAAATGAAGCAGGGCATAGGCTAATAGAATTTTGTCAAGAGAATACGATGGTCATAACAAACACTCTTTTCCAACAACCCAAGAGATGGTTCTACACATGGACATCACCAGACAGTCAACACAGAAATCAGATTGACTATGTGCTCTGCAGCCAAAGATGGAGAATCTCTATACAGTCAGTAAAAACAAGACCAGGAGCTGACTGTGGCTCAGATCATGAGCTTCTTGTTGCAAAATTTAGGCTTAAATTGAAAAAAGTAGGGAAAAGCACTAGGCCACTCAGGTATGAACTAAATTATATTCCTGATGAATATACAGTAGAGGTGACAAATAGATTTAAGGAATTAGATCTGATAGACAGAGTGCCTGAAGAACTATGGATGGAAGTTCGCAACATTGTACAAGAGGTAGCAACTAAAACCATCCCAAAGAAAAAGAAATGCAAGAAAGCAAAATGGCTGTCTGAGGAAGCTTTGCAAATAGCTGAGGAAAGAAGGGAAGCGAAAGGCAAAGGAGAAAGAGAAAGATACACCCAATTGAATGCAGAATTCCAGAGAGTAGCTAGAAGAGATAAGAATGCCTTCTTAAATGAACAGTGCAAAGAAATAGAAGAAAACAACAGAATAGGGAGGACCAGAGATCTCTTCAAGAAAATTGGAGATATGAAGGGAACGTTTCATGCAAAGATGGGCATGATAAAGGACCAAAATGGCAGGGACCTAACAGAGGCAGAAGAGATTAAGAAGAGATGGCAAAACTACACAGAAGAACTATACAAGAATGCCCTTAACGTCCCAGATAACCACAATGAGATGGTCACTGACTTCGAACCAGACATCCTAGAATGTGAAGTGAAATGGGCCTTAGAAAATCTGAGCAACAACAAAGCTAGTGGAGGTGACAGTATTCCAGCTGAGCTATTCAAAATCTTAAAAGATGATGCAGTAAAAGTGCTACACTCAATTTGCCAGCAAATTTGGAAAACTCAACAGTGGCCACAGGATTGGAAAAGGTCAGTTTACATTCCAATTCCAAAGAAAGGCAATGCCAAAGAATGTTCAAACTATCGCACCATTGCACTCATTTCACATGCAAGTAAAGTTATGCTTAAAATCCTACAAGCTAGACTCCAGCAGTATGTGGATCGAGAACTACCAGAAGAATAGGCAGAATTTCAAAGAGGCAGAGGAACTAGAGATCAAATTGCCAACATACACTGGACCATGGAGAAAGCTAGGGAGTTCCAGAAAAACATCTACTTCTGCTTCATTGACTATGCTAAAGTCTTTGATTGTGTGGATCACAACAAATTGTGGCAAGTTCTTAAAGAGATGGGAATAACAGACCATCTTATTTCTCTCTTGAGAAACCTATATGCGGGTCAAGAAGCAACAGTGAGAACTGGACACGGAACCACTGATTGGTTCAAAATTGGAAAAGGAGTCCGGCAAGGCTGTATACTGTCGCCCTGCCTATTTAACTTATATGCAGAGCACATCATGAGAAAGGCAGGGCTAGATGAATCAAAAGTTGGAATTAAGATTGCCGGGAGAAATATCAACAACCTAAGATATGCAGATGATACCACTCTAATGGCAGAAAGTGAAGAGGAACTAAAGAGCCTCTTGATGCGGGTGAAGAAGGAGAGTGCAAAAGTTGGCTTGAAACTCAACATTAAGAAAACCAAAATCATGGCATCCGGCCCTCTCAATTCCTGGCAAATAGATGGGGAAGAAATGGAGTAGTGACAGATTTTATTTTTCTGGGCTCCAAGATCACCTCAGATGGGGACTGCAGCCAAGAAATTAAAAGACGCTTGCTCCTGGGGAGGAAAGCTATGGCAAATCTAGACAGCATACTAAAAAGCAGAGACATCACCCTGCCAACAAAAGTGCGTATAGTCCAGGCCATGGTTTTCCCAGTTGCAATGTATGGCTGTGAAAGTTGGACCATAAGAAAGGCTGAGCGCCAAAGAATTGAGGCCTTTGAACTATGGTGCTGGAGAAGACTCCTGCGAGTCCCTTGGACTGCAAGGCGTTCAAACCGGTCAGTCCTAGAAGAGATCAACCCGACTGCTCTTTAGAAGGCCAGATCCTGAAGTTGAAACTCAAATACTTTGGCCACCTAATGAGAAGGAAGGACTCACTGGAGAAGTGCCTAATGCTGGGAAAGATTGAGGGCAATAGAAGAAGGGGACGACAGAGAATGAGATGGCTGGATGGAGTCATTGAAGCAGTAGGTGTGAACTTAAATGGACTCCAGAAAATGGTAGAGGACAGGAAGACCTGGAGGAACATTGTCCATGGGGTCGCGATGGGTCGGACACAACTTAAACAACAACAAAATAAATTCTTTTTCTTTTAGTATAAATTGATTTAATGTCCATCTTGGGTTTTTTTGCATTCCTCTCCATGTAACTTTTAGAGGGTTATGGTCTGCCCAGGTGCCTATTTCTATCTCAGTTTCCTGTATATCCTTCCTCAGTTCAGATGTCATCCAAATCATGTCAATTTAATTGTTGGCTGTTTGAGTAAAAGGTATATTGTAATTTCCCTCCAGATGTCTTGTATTCCAATTTCCTCTGTCATAGCAAAGTATGTCCTAGGTAGTCTTCTTCTTCCGGTTTTCCCTGTTTTGTTGCTTTTATAATCAATTGTTCCATCTGCTATCTCATTGAAATCTCCTACTAAGCAAATATTTTGATAGTCCATTTCTATTATTTTTCTATGTAGGCTTTGATAAAATTCTTCATTGTTATTTGGTGAGTAAATTGCCACTAACAATGTTTGTTTTTGATGTAGATATATTTCTACCATTACAATTCTTCCTTCTTCATCTGAATACACTAATTTAGAATCTATTGTCTCTTTAATATATACAGCAACCCCTCTTTTTTCTGGTGTATTATTTTTTTTTATTTTTTTTATTGAAAATTTTATAAAGTTTTTACAATAAAATACCTCCCCCCCTCCCACCCCCATAACCCTCCCCCCTCCTTCCCAGAGCTGAATACAGGGTTAAAAAAAAAACAAAAAAACCCATACAAATTAAATGAACATCAATCAACTATACATACATCCAAAAAGATTAAAAGTACTTTAACTCCAATACATAGAAACAACAAATCCAACCATAACCACATTAAGCTATAAATTATTCAAAAGCTAAATAATACTTTCTAATCCCATATTTATTCTGTACGAAATTTACCCATCTTTTCCACACAGAATTATATTTCTCTTGTGAATGGTCTTTCAGATAAGCCGAAATTTTTGCCATTTCTGATAAATAAGAAACTTTAAGAAACCATTCCTCTAGAGTAGGCAAGGAATCTTTCTTCCAATATTGCCCAATCAATAACCTTGCCACTGTGATAAAATTCAACATTAAAATAATCTCTTTGCCATCACAATCTTCAATAATACCTACAAAAATAATTGTGGTGTAAATTTTATCCTTCTATTAAAAATCTTCTGAATGTTCCACCAAATCTTAATCCAGAAAGCCTTTATATTTCTACATGACCACCAGATATGATAATACGTTGCATCCAAACAACCACATCTCCAACATTTGGGCTGTACATTCGAATACATACGAGACATCTTTTGTGGATCAAGGTGCCACCTATAAAACATTTTATAAAAATTTTCTCGTAAATTTTGAGCTTGGGTAAACTTAACATTCCTCACCCAAATTATCTCCCATGTATCTAATAATATCGACTCTTCAAAGTTTTGAGCCCAGTTAACCATACAATCTTTAACTAATTCTGTTTCTGAGTCCAATTCCACTAAAACATTATAAACTCTTTTTATATGAGTTCAACTTTGATCTTTAATTTGTTTTATCAAATTCACATCTTCCGTAATAAAACCCACTTTTTGATCTATACTCCATCTTTCTAATAATTGCCTATACTGGAACCAAGAATAAATAATGTTTTCTTGTGTTAATTCCTCCATAGATTTTAATTGCCAATTATTCCCTTCCCAGTTAAGCAATTGTTTATAAGAAATCCTATCCATTTTCACTCCTTTCCTTATCCCCTCTATTGCATGCCCAGGAATTCCTCACAACGGTATTCTAAAATTTAATCTATAATATTTCTTCCAGACACGCAATAAAGCAATTCTTAAAACATGGGACTTAAAAACCCTATCCACCTTTTTATTATAAATTAAATACGCATGCCATCCAAATAATAAATCCCATCCCTCCAAAAAAAGTATATCTGAATTTGTTAAGTTAACCCAATCACTAATCAACGTTAAAACCACTGCATCATAATACAATTTCAAATTCGGCACCTTGAGTCCTCCTCTCTCTCGAATATCTTGTATAATTTTAAGCCTAACTCTTGGTTTTTTCCCAGCCCAAATGAATCTATTAATACCCTTCTGCCATTCTTCTAAATTTACCTCTTTCTTTAAGATAGGTATCATTTGAAACAAAAAAAGGAATTTTGGCAGAACATTCATTTTAACTGCAGCAATTCTCCCTAACAAAGATAATTGCATTTTTTTCCAATCATTCAAATCCTTCTGCATTTTAAGCCATAACTTTTCATAATTGTTTTTATACAGTTTTACATTAGAAGCAGTTATATAAACCCCCAAATATTTTATCTTTTTTACTATTTCAAAACCTGTCAAATTAACTAAAATCTCCTTATCCAAATTAGACATATTTTTGGATAATATTTTAGTCTTATTATTATTGACTTTAAAACCAGAAACTTGCCCATACTGATTTATAATCTATAACAACTCCAATACCGAATAGGTTGGTTGAGACAAGGTAACAACCAAATCATCAGCAAAAGCTCTTAATTTATAATCTTTCTTATTAATCATTATTCCCTTTATTTAGTTGATTCACAAATTTTAATCAGCAAAATTTCTAAAGTTAAAACAAACAACAAAGGGGACAATGGATATCCCTGTCTTGTACCCTTTCCAATTTGAAAAACCTCAGATAAACCTCCATTAATTATAAGTTGCACCGATTGTTTTTGATAAATACCTCTAAGAGCTTGCAAAATTTTATCCCCAAAATTCATCTCTTCAACCAACCTTAACATAAATTGCCAATTTAACTGATCAAAAGCTTTCTCAGCATCTAAAAAAACCAAACCTGCAGAGATCTGATTATTTTTATCCAAGTATTCTATTAAATTAATGATTTGTCTAACATTATTCTTCATATATCTCCTGGTTATAAAACCTGTTCGATCAGTATGTATCACTTGATTCAATACAATCATAAGTCTGTTCGCTAAAATTTTTGAAAAAATTTTATAATCTATATTCAAAAGAGATATAGGTCTATAATTTTTAGGTAGAGTAAGATCTTGATCTTCTTTTGGAATCAAGGATATAAAAGCACTTCTCCAAGATGGAGGTATCTCTAAACCCAATAATATACTATTAAAAAGTTCCTTTAAAGGCTCTATCATCTCCTCACTTAAAGTTTTATAATAAATTGATGTCAATCCATCAGTACCAGGTGCTTTACCAACTTTTAATTGTTTAATTGCCATAATAATTTCCTGTGAGGTAATCAATCCATTAATCTCATCTCTTTGATCATTTGTTAATTTAGGAAAATGAGCATCTTGTAAATATTTATCTATATCCAAAATCTGTACCTTCTGACCCATATATAATTTTGTATAAAAATCTAAAAAAGATTTTCTAATCAGTTCTTTCTGGAAAACCACTTTACCAGTATAGTTTATTTTATCTATAATTCTCAACCTCTGTTTCTTCCTTAATTGATAAGCCAACCACCTGCCCGGTTTATTTGCATTACAAAATGTATTATGTTTCATGATAACGTAAATTAGTTGCAATCTGATCAGCCATTAACATATTAAATTGTGTTTTAAGCAAATTTATGGAAACCTTTACATTCTTATCCAAAGGATTCATAATTAATGCTTTTTCTTTTATTTTAATCTCATCCTCCAATTCTTTACATTTTTGCATTTGTTTTCGCCTATAAACATTATTCATTTGAATCAAAACCCCACGCATATAAGCCTTACTGGCATCCTACACCATTGCCATTGAAATTCCCTTAGACATATTTAAAATAAAAAAATCCTTTAAATATTCTCTAAGTTTCTGTAGATTCACCTCATATCTAAATAAATTTTCATTCAACCTCCAAGATCTTCTCTCCTCCTTCTCAGCAATTAATTCCAACCATACCAGACTATGATCAGTCAATGTCCTTGGAAAATTTTTAACGCTAGAATATAAATCCGTAGTAGTAAAAAAAAAATCAATTCTTGAGAACGATTGGTGCCTATCAGAAAAGAATGTAAAATCTCTCTCTTCCGTATTATGTTCCCACCAAATATCTCTCAATTCCAAGTCATCTTTCAAATCAAAAAGGCCTTAGGTAGTTTAGTTTGCTTGAAGAAAGTAGAAGATCCTCTCTTGTCTTTATATGTATCCAAAACTCCATTCCAATCTCCCATCAAAATAACAGATTTATAATCCAATAAAATCAATTTTTGATGTAAAAACTTATAAAACTGTTTTTGTTGTTGATTAGGAGCATACAAACCCACTATAAGCAGTTTCTTACCATATAACCCCACTTCAATCATAACATATCTTCCTTGAGAATCAGAGTCTATTAATTTAGCTAACAAATTTTTCTTAACATAAATAACAACACCCCCTTTTTTCCCATGAGCAGAAGATACAAAATGTGAACCCAATCGAGCATTAATCAAATATTTTTGATCCTTTAAAATAATATGAGTTTCCTGCACACAAACAATATCATTATTATATTGCTTCAAATAATGAAATATTTTCTTTCTTTTCTGAGGAGAATTAAGGCTGTTAACATTCCAGGTCAGGAGCTTTGCCATCTCTTCCGGCTGTAAGCCTGGAGAAGACTACTTGAAGATCTGCCATCGAAGATCTAATCGTTGAAGATCTCTTAGGTCTTGCTCCTCCCACAGGCTCAGAAACAAATTCTTGTGTAGATTCTCTTAGACAATAGAATCTATTGTCTCTTTAATATATACAGCAACCCCTCTTTTTTCTGGTGTATTGATGCATAATAAAGCTTGCCAATTTTTGAATATTCCAATAATTTATGATGCTGTTCTTTTATGTGTGTCTCTTGCAAACAAATTATGTCTATATTCAATTTCTGTAATTTCCTGAAAATTTTGTTTCTTTTTGATGGGGAATTTAGTTCATTTACATTTACTGAAAAGATTCCATTTTCTTTCTCCATTTCCATTATTTATATTTAGGTCTAGTCGATCTCGTAGTCCTCTGTTCTTTGGCAGTTCCTTCACCTTTGCCCTCTTGTTCATCTTTCTCTTTCTGTTCTCCTGTTTATACAGTTGCTCCTTAGGTCATCTCTTCCATTTGCTTCCATTCCTCACCCTCCCCTTCATCCAAAATTGCTCTATTCCTTACTTCGAAGTCCTCTGCTTTCCAGATTGAATCTAGTCGATATCTTGTGTTGTTCCAGTTTATTAAAATGCCTTCCGGCATTAGCCATCTGAAGTTTATGCCTTTGGCAATCAGCTTTGTAGTTAAAAAATGGTAATGTCTTCGAGTATCTCTTACTCTTTTGAGTATCTGCTTTAAAACCACAATTTCTTTATTTTTATATTGTAATGGCTCGTCTCTCACTTTTCTCAGTACTTCATCCCTTGTTGTTTTCTTTATAAACCTTACATGTACTTCTCTTGTTAGTCTATTTTTCCTTACATAGCTTGAGTTCATGCGGAATATTTCATCGACCTCCATTTGAATTTCTCCTCTATCCGCCTTTAAAGCCTCTGCCAGAAGCTCAATAATCACAACTGCTGATTGACTTCCGGTGGTTAAGGCGGTGGAGATGGCGGCTACTTTGTAGCCGTCCTCCTGAGATGGTGTTAGATCCGCGGAGCACAGCGTTCATCAGCTGGCCCGCGGCTCGCAATCCTCTTCCCGGGCGAAGGGAAGGGGTAGAGATCGCATGAATAGAGGTAGAACCTCTTAACCTTCCCTGGATTTTTATTTTAGGGGGGTAGAAAGAGTGCTCCCTCGGAGTTCATTGCCTTCTCCGCCTCTCAGCTGTCTTTGTTTCTTTGGAAACAAAGTGAAACGCCGCTACCATCTCCGTATTTAAAGTAACCGTGAGTAATTTTAAACCGGACAGAACTGTTTAAAGGAATTTATTTATAGTTTAGCTTTATTTTATTTTTTTTAGTTTATTTAGTTTATTTAGTATGTGCTGATTTTTCTTTATTTTTTGAGCTTTCTTTTTTTTCTTGCGGGCGGAAAAGTGAGAGTGAAAGTAAAATGGCGTTTTGAAAGTTTTTCTTTTGAAAGACGGACTGGCTGAATTATTGCTTAATACTGTTTTCTTTTTTAAGTTTATTTTATCTTCTGGGAGTTTTCTAAATTGATTCTATTTTATTCTATTTTATTTTATTTTTAATCTTTTGGATTTTTTATTTTTTACTGGTATTTTTATGAAGAAAGGAAGATAAATTAAAATGGCTTCAAAACGACAACCAGCTACTACAGCTCCTAAGGTAATCTCTTCTCCTGTTACTTCTACTGGGCAACAACAACTTAAAATAATACCCTCAGTGCAGCAACCTAAAACTACTCCACCTTCACCTCCCCCATCTGGTACATCAGCACAAGACATTAAAGAAATAATGGTAAATGCTGTGTCACAGTTTAGGGAGGAAATGAAGCAATTGTTGGAACAGAATAAATCTGAAAGTAAGGAAGAAATGAAGCAAGAGATGAAGGAACTTTTAGAACAGAATAATACTATTTTGAGGGATGATATACTTTTAGCTTTATCTGGAGTGGCCTCAGTGGTTGTGAAGCTGGACTCTAGAGTGGAGGAAATTGAAGAAACAGTAGAACTTTTGGATTATAAATTCCAAGATATGGAGAAAAAAGTGGAAGCTTCACAAGATGATATTCTTATGTTCCAGTATAGACAGATGGAATATGCTTTGAGAATAAGAGGCCTGAAAGAAGATAAAACCCAAGACTTGATGGAAATGGTGATTAATGACTTGGCTGTTATTTTGAACATAGATAAAGATGAGTTACGTGGGGAAGTGGAAAGAATTTATAGAGTTAATTCTTGGATTGCAAAACAGAAGAATCTGCCTAGAGATGTGGTGATATATTTTGCTAAGAAGTCTTTGCGAAACCAGATTTTGCAAATTTTCTACAACAAAAGATTCCAGATTGCTGCCCAAGATATTATTATATTAAAGGAAATTCCACCTAAAATTTTAAGAAGCAGAAAAGATTTTGCTTTTTTAGCAAATGAACTTAAAGCAAGACTGATGCCATTTAGATGGGAGATTCCGATGGGTATTGTTCTGAGCCATGCGGGGACACGTTACAGACTTAATACAGTTGCTAAAGCTAAGGATTTTTACAAAACGGTCCTGGGTGCAGGCTCACCTCTGCCCATGATGCATAAAGTCTTGAGTGATAAAGAGATGGAACAGAAACCTGAAGGTACAGGTGTGATGACTGCTGGACAGGTGGTATGGATGTCTCAAGCAGAGGTTAAAGAACAGAGAATGACCCGTGCAGCACATAAACGCAAAGAAAAAGAACAACAGAAAAAAGAAAAAGAAATTAAAAAATCTACTCAGCAAATTGTCTCAATGCCGGTGGGAGGAGCAAGACCCAAAAGCTCTGTAACATACTCTTCAGTAGCAGAATTTGAGGGGATCTTCTCCAGGCTCAAGGCCAAGGGAGATGGCAAAGCTCCTGACCTGGAATGTTAATGGATTAAATATTCCTCAAAAGAGAAAAAAAATCTACCATTATTTAAAGCAACACAACAATGATATCTGTTTGCAAGAAACTCATATTACATTTAAAGACCAAAAATACTTAAACAATCCTCGTTTGGGATCTCATTTTGTATCTCCCGCCCCTGGGAAAAAAGGGGGTGTGGTAATCTATGTTAAGAAGAATTTATCTGCTATCCTGTTAGAATCAGATCCTCATGGAAGATATGTTATGCTTGAACTTGGTTTATATGGTAAGAAAATTCTTATTGTGGGGCTGTATGCACCAAACCAGCAACAGGAGCAATTCTACAGGTTGCTACATCAGAAAATAACCTTGTTGGACTATAGATCTGTGATTTTAATGGGAGACTGGAATGGCGTCTTAGATATACAAAAGGATAAAAAAGGCTTTTCTACTTTTTTTAAACAGGCTAAGCTACCTAAAGCCTTCTTTGACATGAAAGAAGATTGGGAATTGAGAGACTATTGGCGTGAACGTAACCAGGAAGAAAGGGACTTTACTTTCTTCTCAGATAGACACCAATCTTTCTCAAGAATTGATTTTTTTTTTATTACAACAGATTTATACAACAGGGTGAAGAATGTAAAAATTTTTCCTAGGACATTGTCTGATCATAGTCCAGTTTGGATGGAACTGTTTGCTGAGAAAGAAGACAGGAGATCCTGGAGGGTGAATGAGAATTTATTTAAACAAGAAAAAAATGTCCATAAACTAAAGGAATGTTTAAAGGAATATTTTGCTTTAAATATGAATAAGGGAACATCAATGTCAATGGTGTGGGATGCAAGTAAAGCTTTTATGCGTGGTATTTTGATAAAAATGAATAACTTGCATAGACAGAAACAGATTCAGAAACGTAAAGATTTAGAAGAGGAGATTAAATTAAAAGAGAAACTTCTAATTTTAAATCCTTTAGATGAAAAGGTGAAAGGAGCTATAAAACTGTTAAAAACACAATTTAACATGTTGATGGCTGACCAAGTTGCAACCAATTTACTATTTATGAAACAAAATACATTTTGTAATGCTAATAAACCAGGGAGATGGTTGGCTTATCAGTTAAGAAAGAAACAGAAACAGAGGAATATAGATAAAATAAATTATAATGGTAAATTGGTTTATCAGAAAGAATTGATTAAGAAATCTTTTTTAGAATACTACCAAAAATTATACAAGAGTACTAATATTCAAACTACAGATATAAACAATTATTTAGGTAAAGTTAATTTTCCTAAATTAACAGAAGATCAGGAAAAAGAGATTAATGGTTTAATTACTAAGGAAGAAATTGTTACAGCTATTAAACAATTGAAATTGGGCAAAGCGCCGGGTACGGATGGGTTGACATCTATTTATTATAAAACTCTAGTAGAAGAGATGACTCAACCGTTGTGTGAATTGTTTAATAACTTATTACAGGGGTTAGAGATCCCTCCATCTTGGCGTAATGCATTTATATCACTGATTCCAAAAGACAATCAAGATCTTACATTGCCTAAAAATTATAGGCCTATATCTCTTTTAAATGTGGATTATAAAATTTTTGCAAAAATTTTAGCTAATAGGTTTATGGGGATTTTGCAGCAGATTATACATAAGGATCAATCGGGTTTTATAACTGGAAGGTATATGAAAAATAATGTTAGACAAATTATTAATTTATTAGAGTATTTAGAAAAGAATAACCAAGTCTCTGCAGGCTTGATATTTTTGGATGCTGAAAAAGCCTTTGACCAAGTGAACTGGCAGTTTATGTTATGTTTAATTAAGGAGATGAATTTTGGACAAAATATATTACAAGTACTATCTAATATATATCAAAAACAGACTGCTCAACTTATTGTAAATGGGGGTTTGTCAGAGGCTTTTGTAATAGAAAAAGGTACAAGACAGGGATGCCCGTTATCCCCGTTATTGTTTGTTTTAACATTGGAAATATTGTTGATTAAAATTCGGGAGTCTCAAGAAATAAAAGGAATAGAAATTAATAAAAAAGAATATAAATTAAGAGCCTTTGCAGATGACTTGGTTGTTACTTTGTCTCAACCTATTTGTTCGGTGGTAAAATTATTACAATTGATCCAACAATATGGACGTGTTTCTGGTTTTAAAATTAATAATAATAAGACCAAAATATTAGCTAAAAATATGACTAATGGTGATAAACAGGTTCTAGTTAAGTTAACAGACTTTGAAATTGTTGATAAGGTAAAATATTTGGGGGTTACATTATCTGCTTCCAACGCAAAACTGTATAAAAATAATTATGAAAAGTTGTGGACGGAGATACAGAAGGATTTAAAAAATTGGAACAATTTACAGTTATCCCTTATGGGTAGAATTGCAGTTATTAAAATGAATGTCCTGCCAAAGTTTATTTTTCTGTTTCAAATGTTACCTATTTTAAAGAGTGATTGTAATTTAGATGAATGGCAAAAAGGTATTAATAAATTTGTTTGGGCAGGGAAAAAACCAAGGGTGAAACTTAAAATAATGCAAGATTTTCGTGAGAGAGGTGGACTCAAGGTACCAAATATGAAATTGTATTATGATGCTGTAGTACTAACATTGATTAGCGATTGGGTGAATTTAACAAATATAGAAATACTTCATTTGGAAGGTTGGGATTTACTTTTTGGATGGCATGCCTATTTAATATTTAATAAAAAAGTGGATTGGGTTTTTAAGTCTCATATTATAAGAATCTCTTTGCTTAGAGTGTGGAGGAAGTATTATAAATTTGATTTTAAAATACCATTATGGGCTATACCTCGGCATGCCATAGAAGGTATAAGGAAAGGGGTTAATATGGATATGGTTTCTTATGCACAGTTACTTAGATGGGATGGCCAAGACTGGCAGTTAAAATCTTTGGAAGAACTAATACATGAAAATCTAACTTATTCATGGTTCCAATATAGACAAATAGTGGACAGATGGAAGATGGATTGTAAAATGGGTTGGCTTAGAGAAGATGAAATTCTTCTAAAACAAGTAAGAGATCAAAGGCCAACCCATATTAAGAGAGTTTATGGGGTTTTAGTGGAATTGGATTCAGAATCTGAATTAGTTAAAGATTGTATGATTAAATGGGCACAGAATATTGGTGAATCGATTTCAATGGATACTTGGGAACTTATTTGGATAAGAAATGTTAAATTCACACAAGCGCAAAATTTAAGAGAGAATTTTTATAAGATGTTTTATAGATGGCACCTTGATCCAAAGAAAATGTCCATTATGTACTCTAATTTACAGCCGAAATGCTGGAGATGTGGACACTTGGATGCTACTTATTATCATATCTGGTGGACGTGTAAGCATATAAAAGCTTTTTGGATTAAGATATGGTGGAATATTCAGAGAATTTTTAGAAGGAGGGTAAAATTTACTCCGCAATTATTTTTATTAGGTATTGCTACTGATTGTGATGCTAGGGAGGTTATATTGATGCTAAATTTGATTACAGCCGCTAGGCTGTTAATAGGACAATATTGGAAGAAGGAATCCTTGCCTAATTTACAAGAGTGGTTTTATAAAGTTTCGTATTTGGCAGAAATGGCAAAGATTTCGGCTTTTTTAAAGGAGCAATCTCAAGAGAAATTTTTTGCGGTATGGGAAAAATGGATAAATTTTATGCAACATAATTTGGATATGGAAAAATATTATTTAGCCTTTTTATAATTTGTAATGATTGTTTTTTTTTTCTTCTTTCTTTCTTCTTCTGTATTATTATTTATATACTTTTCTATATATGTTTTATTTTTCGCCTATCTCTTTCTTTTTTCTTTCTCTCTCTCTTTTCTCTTTCCCTTTTTTCTTCTTCCTTTTTTTTATATATATTATTTACTTTAAAGTTTATGTTATGTATATTATTATTATATATATTATTATTATGATTTTTATTATTATTATTAATTATCTTATAAATTGTATACGTTATTTTTTAAAAATTTGTTTAATAATCCTATATTCAGTTCTGGGAAGTCAGGGGGGGAGGGTGGGGTAGTTTGGGAGGGGGGGGTGGATGTTTATTTGTAAAATTTTTGAAAAAAAATAAATAAAAAAAAAAGTGAAAATATGAGAAAAAATATAAAAAAAAATAAAATAAAAAAAAGAATAATCACAACTGCTATGTTTTCTTCTCTGTCCTCAGGGATATTTTGGAATCTCAAATAGTGTTCCGCTTTCTACATCTCCAAGATCTTGACTGTCCCCTCTAGATCTTGATTTGCTCGTTCTAATTTTTCATTTTCTTGTAATAACCTTTCCATCTTTTTACCAATATCCTCTGATTTATTTTCCATGTTCTAAATTCTTTTTTCATTTTTAATTATCATTTGGTTTTGAGCTTCAAATTGTGCCTTTATATCCAGGATTTCTTGGCTTACTTTCTCAAGTTTTCTTTGTGTCTCTTCATGATTTTTTTGCATCATCTCTTGAATCAGTTTTAATGAGGCCTGCATTTCATTTTGGGCAGTATTTTCTTTCTCATGTTGTAACGTTGTTTCAATAGATCCCTGGGTTGTTGTCCCACAGAGGGTGGGATTGTCCCACAGAGGGTGCAGAAGAGGTTTTCTTCATAAGGCTGGTAATGTTTGATGTACTCATTTTACAGCTCAACAGTCTTAGACCAAAATCCAAAGTATAAAAGGGAACCAGCTGTTTTAGGTCAAATCCACCTCCTCCAGTCAAGCCTTCGATTTAAAACGTTCTCTTTCTTCAGATAGTGTCTGTTTAGTTTTAGCAAAGTCAACAAATGTGGCTATGAGAGGTCTTTTTCTTTGTAATCTCACACCAAGGCACTTTTGTTATTTGCAGGTATCTTTTCAAGGTCACTTTTAAGAACACTTTTTTCTTTCTTCTTTTGATGGTACTGTCATTTCTTCTTTCACCACTAGATGTCCTCCTCGGTTTATTTGTCAATGTCCGATATTCCTTAAAACGCTTTCCCCTTATTACAATTGATCACTGCCTTTAAATTAATCCTTGTGGGGGTCTTTACTTTTTCAGCTTTTTCCCATTGGGCTCCACGTTTTATAATCCACAAGGAGAAGGAAAAAAGAATTCTAGCTCACCTAGCCTCAGTACGCTGTTGAGAGTCAGCTGTTTTGCGGAACTTCCCTTCTGGCTGGGGACGACTTGGGTTGGCTCGGCTCACCCGCCAGCCTTTCTTCTGCCCCTTCAGATGGGTTCTTCAGTCCGCTCAGATCTGCTGCCACCTAATCTGAGCTCATGGAGTGTCCCTCTTTCTTTGTTGCCCCTCCAGGGCAACTTTCTGACCCTTTAAGGGTCAATGGGCGAAGCGAAACCGGACTGGGAAGCCGGTGCGCCGGCTTCTTCCATTTGTTCTGTCAGCGACCAAACCGGAAGTCCAGACCTGGAAAGGGATTTTACTCCTCTCTAAGAAATGTCTCCAGGTTAAGAGGGCCCATTTCACTTCATATGCTTCCTTCTCCCAAGTCTCCCACTGTTGTTCAACCCCCGACAGTTTCTTGAATGTGTAGGCACAGGATTGTAACTGACCCTGCTGGTTTTTCTGCAGTAACACTGCCACATCGCTAAAGTCTGCCAATCACAAATGACTGTTCCAGGACCGGGTGTTTCAGCACCAGTTCCATGGAAAAATGTCTTTTTACTTTCTCAAATGCAGCATGACATTCCGCCATCCATTTTAGTGGCTGGCTAGGCTTCGGTTTACCTCCTCCTTTAGTCTTCAGTAAATTTGTGATAGGGAGTGCAATTTGAGCAAACGAGGGGATAAATTGCCAGTAAAAGTTAGCAAACCCCAGAAAGCTCTGTAGCTGCTTCCTGGTGTGGGGAGAGATCCATTCCATGACAGCCCGCACTTTCTGTGGGTCCATCTCCACCCCCTCATGGGAGATGTGGTAGCCTAGGTAATCAACTCTCTTTTTATGGAATTCACACTTTGAGAGTTTGGCATACAGTTTGGCAGTGTGGAGCTTCTTTAGGACCACCCTAACTAGTTTTACATGTTCAGCTTTGGTTTCAGTGTAAATCAAGATACACCAAAACTCACTTATACAGGTGCTCATGGAGGACCTCATTGATTAGTTGCATGAACACTGCTGTGGCTCCCTGTAGCCCAAAAGGGAGTACCCTGAATTGGAAGCAACTTAGGGGGCAATTAAAAGCAGTTTTCCATTCATCCCCCTCCTTAATCCTGATGCGATAATATGCTTCTCGCAAGTCTAACTTTGAGCATATTTTTCCTTTTGCTAGGTTAGCTAGCATGTCCCTCATGAGGGGCAGGGGCTAAACATTTTCCACGGATACTG